>NW_027271207.1:1200000-1800000 GCF_040938485.1 Diadema antillarum | reverse complement strand
CGACAGTTTGCTGACAATTATCAATAATAATGAAGAAGCATTTTCGTTTCAATGAGATAGCTTATTTGAGGGTTAATAATATTCACGACAACCATATTGCCTTTTAAGAAGTATACATTTTTCAATAAAAGTCATTCTTCTGATACACTCTTAAAACATCCGAGTCAGAACTGACCCGGAACTGGGTCCGTTGGGGTCATACATAGTTTCGGGTCAGAAATGACAAGGAATGTGGTCAGATGTGGCCCATTCAGAGTCATGAATCGGGTCAGGATGATCCCATTCGGGGTCTTCATGACCAAATTCTAAGTCATTTCTGACCCGGAACGGTGTATGACCCCAACGGACCCAGTTCCGGGTCAGGTCTGACTCGGGTCTTTTTAGAGTGTATGATTCATTTTAACATCATACAAAAAGATGACAGAATAGATAAAGGCTTATAATTACACTAGGTTAAAAATTGTCTTTTTGTGAAAATGGGAATTACAATAGCCATGATTGTCATTTTCATTTTTAGCGATACAGGTGTTTACATATACTCCTAAATTCAAAATATGTGCTGAAAATTATGTTTTGTTTTGTTTTTTTCGAGGAGCTATATCTTTCAATAAATTATATGAAATGTTGTCGAAACCAAAACTACTTATGTTTTAATTATTTTTATTGTATTGAGGTTAGTCAAATGTCACTATTCTTAATGATATTTGATTGAAAACGATATTTTGATTTGACGACTGGTACAGATTGAAAGTTAGCAGTCAGTGACAGGTTGTTACTATACAATCTTTCATGGAAGGTACATGTTGATTATTTATGTAAATTGTTGTGCAAGAATGTTGGAATTATTCACAAACTGAAATATCTCTTCCCAAAGCCAATATTGCATTCTCTTTATACAGCTGTATTATTACCTTACTTGAATTACGGAATATTAGCCTGGGGGAATTGCTCAAAGACTAAAATTGATTCGTTATTTTTGGTTCAGAAAAAGGCCTTGCGGATTATAAATCGAGCACAATTTTTTGATCACACGGATGAATTGTTTGTTTCAAGTAGATTGTTAAAAATTTCTGATTTGTATTTATATCATGATGGAATTTTCATGTATAAGTTGAATACTTTTGACCTTCCTAGTATATTTTCATCAATGTTTGTGAAAAACAGTGATATTCATACTTACCCTACAAGACACAGTGAATCCTAACATTTTTCGCCTGTTCGTACAGTCTTAGCCCTTAAGACAATTACATCAACCAGCCCTTCTTTCTGGAATGAGTTAGATTCGGTTCGGTTGCACTCAAGTTCTTTAAGCTCCTTTAAGAAAAATCTTAAAGCCAATTTTCTAAAATCCTATGTTTAATTATTTTGCCGTAATCGCTTGAATTTTTTTTTTTTTTTTGCATGTACTCTAATGATGCCTCGCTCGGATGACCTCATCAGTTTCAACTTGCTATTTTTCTTAGCATTTATACCATAAGTTAATCATAAACATTATATGTGACAATGCACCTCAAAACAAACAAAAAGTCGCCAGACATGCTTTTTTAGTTAAGCCTATATTCTGAAAGAACAGACTTTAAGCTTTAAAATGATGTATAACTCAAATCAAATGGACTCTCCTAACCTATCTAAATATTGGAAAGAAAGCACAAACTCAGGAAAAGCGTGAACTGAGAAAAGAGGCTCTGAAGTACAGTGTCTATTCAAGCGCTTAATCTTTACCAAACCGTGCTGGCTGTGTGATGAATGGCACAAAAAACAGGAAGTAAACCACCAGAGTAACAACAATGAAGGGATTATCAGATTAAACTGAAATTAAGCATGCCTCATTAACACATTCTGTCCATAATCAATACCAATTTTCAAAGCAGTAGCACTATCTTTTCAAAAGTTATTAGAGTTGAAAGTGAAGAGTGTGGACAAGGTTTTTTTCAGAAATGAAAAAGGGATTCTAAAGACACACCTAATCACACTATTCTACCAAAAATGTTCCAGATAAACTGCTAAAAAACACACTTTTCTGCCCGTTTTATGGTACCAAATTTTAGCATAATGTAAAAGAAGACCTGCTCTTTCAGAAAATATGAAAAAGTCAAGTTCGGCTAGGTTGACCCATTTCACTTATTTTCAGTCCTCACGCAAAATCAGTGTGTGCGACTTTATGTTCGTTTTGAGGTGCACGGTCACATATACTATACTTTGTACATACCGTAAACATTGTAATATTCTCGATGTCTTGAATTCTGCATGTTACGTCACTTCTGACTTTGATATACTGTACTAAAACTCTATGTTATATTTTTGGAGCCCACATCCTACAAGCTTTGCTTTTTAGTGGGTTCCTCATATTACACGTTAATTATATGTCCTTATACATTTGTGCATTATTGGTTCAAACTGACCATTGTGTGAAAAATCATTTCTGCTTCAAATCAAATGGAATATAAAACTTGTACGAAATGTGGAATATGGAACATGAATAAAAAAAAAGATAATGCCTTTTGTATTGATATACTTGTCCAACCTCCTAAAAGAGTTCTTTGCAATGAGCTTTCATATGTCCGTATTACCGTATTCCTCTGAAGCAAGACATTTTCATTCATTATATCATTATATGCTTGTTTGTATATGAGAGTTTGAGCACCTCAAACCTGCATCAGTTCTAGTTTTGATGTAATTTCATTTCATTTTATTTCATTTCCGACGAAAATATACAATAATATGACAATCGCATACACACAAAGTAAAGTACAACATAATTTTTACTTATCTAAATTAGATTTGAATGGGTGTCATTTGTTTACGATGAGACAATAGACTTACGTGAAATGAAGAAATGCATGGACAAAATAAAACTGAATCATAACAAAAAACAAGTCGGAAATGTGTGTGGGTGTGGTTGGGGGGGGGGGACTTCTAAAAGCGAAGCTTGTAAAATGCAATCCCCTCGTGAATAGTAAACAAATTGTAGTAGTAATGAAACGAAACAATTATACATATTCCTCGCAAAGTAGAACATAAAACAAGTACGTCCTTGTACACCCAGATATCGAAGCGCCAAATTTCATCTCGTGCCCCGGCGATGAAACTGTTCATCCAGAACGCGGTGAAGTGCGCGCCAACGTGACCTGGAACGTGACTGCAGTCGACAACAGCGGGAAAGATACCCTGGTATCATGTGACCAGGAGATGGGCGAGATGGATGAAGGTGACTTCAGGGTTAGCTGTACGGCAGAGGATGCAGTGGGCAACAGTAGAACCTGCTCCTTTGAGGTGACCGTAGATGGTAAGACAGTCCTATGTTTAAATTGTTGTGGTAGCGCGCACGATCTTGGGAGAATTAATCTGATTCCCTACTGATGAACGATTTCTTTTTTTTTTTTTTTTTTAGAAATCCCCCCCCCCCCAAAAAAAAAGAAAAAAGTAGCGCCGGGATTTATGGGTGGCAAAAATCATTAGATGACTACCGGGGTACATTATTTTCAAAACCACGAACAGCACCGGTCCGCGATTACCTTCACCGAAACATATCCGCCTTGATATCGGTTGTGTCCAGTGCAGATTCTGCGACTGTGTGTGTACTTGCATATCGATCAGTGATAAAGCTGTATGATAATGATACACAATTTGCTACGCATATTCTCGAATATATTCGCAGCTGCTCAGCCTTCTAACTCTATGAATCCCCTGGTTCCCCACCCCCACCCCCCCCCCCCCATTTTCACAATTAATCAGCTGGTAGCAAAAAATGATAAAATCCTCTAACAAGTGGGGGCGGGGGCTACTTCGGATAGTAAGAGCGCAAATAGGGACGGCAATATCTGGAGACTGTGGACGCATAAGTTGACAAGAAAGGCAATTTGTCGCTATTTTATTTGCTAAGGGTGGAATGGAGTAACGGATCGAAAAAACAAAAACACTCCGAGCCCCCCCCCCCCCCTAAAAAAGACGACTTTCTGCCCTGCACTTGCATCTTTGACATGCTCGAAGCGCAAGTTCATTGATAAATGAAGTGATGTACCCTCTCTTTCTGCCTCACCTCCCCCTTCAAAAACTTCAAAATTCTGTCGGTGATGAAGGACTTGCCACGCGTGATGGAAATGTAGAGAGGAATGAAAACAGTGAAATAAGTTTAAGGTACACAATCATCGAAATGTACATCATTGTTGTAATGTTGACTTCCCGTAGCCATTGGACTGCGTGCAGCCTGAGAATACTCAGGATATCAGTTTTCACTTCAATCTGTATTCGTACAAAAAGGTACATATTGTTCTAAATCAGCAGATACGTAGAATAGGCGTGGCTATAAAACCGTACAAAATTCAATTTGTATGTCATGTTAACACGGCGAAGGATATTCTCTGTAATTTATATATTTTGTTATTGCTATGAATATGGAAAAAAAAAACAAATGTAAATCTATCGTTTTTATAGCTTAATGTATGCGGCCTCAGAGAATACTTTAAACGCAAAAAAAAAAGTGTTTAGATATCTACATGATAGAAATCTCGATGTCGTATTTTTGCAAGAGACGCATAGTACCAACGAAGTGGAGTTATTTTGGAAATGCCAAATGAAAGGTACATTTTACTTTTTTCATGGAAGTAACCTAGCCAGAGGGGTATTAACCTTCATTAGAGATGGGCTAGATTTGAGTTGATACAAACGATCTGCGATTCACAAGGGAAATAATTGTACTGTGTATCAAAATGTATGATCAAACTTTCACCTTTGTCGATATATATGCACCCAATATTGTTGAAGAACAAAAACAATTTTGGGCTGAAATTAGTAATACTTTGAGAAATATGGAGCATATAAACGGCTCAATTTTGATCACTGGCGGTGATATTAATGTACCATAAGTCTCGATCGAACGGGTAGAGAAGTTCATTACCAGTCGGTTGGAGGAAATAGTAGACAAGAATTGATTTCTTTGTTAAATCAGTTTGAGTCATGTGATACAGAATATGGCGATATTACTACCCAAAGGCTAAACAGTACACTTGGAGAAAACAAGATTTCACTAGTCAGAGTAGACTTGATTATTGGTTCATTCCATTTGAGCACCAGGATATAGTGTCAAAAGTAGATATAGTATCATCCGTCTCCACAGACCATTCTGCATTTTTGTGGGGTTTTTTTGTTTTTGCAATTAGAAATCAAAAAACAAAGTTCCGATGAAGGTTACTGGAAGTTAATTAATACGTCACTCATATGACGTCAGGAATTTGTCACAAAACAAAGTAAATTTGACGTCATTATCTCGTTTACATGGCGTGAAAAATACGTCACAAAGCAACATAGATCGTGCGTCATTAATTTGTCGTAAATATGACGTGAAAATTACATGCAAAATTGACGTATTTTTAACGTTATTAACACGTCGTAAATATGGCGTAGAAAATACAATGCAAAAGTAACCTAAACTTTACGTCATTAGGAGGACCTTAACATGACGTGATAGGTAAGTTATAAAGGTTTCAAAAAGCCGTTAAAATCACACCATTTTCTCGTCATTATGACGTGCGACCAGTTTGACCAGTTGCGATCAAAATTAAGACGTCTTTTCGACGTCAGTCTGTTTTGTGGGATAAGGGATGGGGGGGGGGGTAGTAATCCTAGGAGGGAATCGCCATGTGTTTGATTGTTGCAGTTGTGATAGGAGTATAGTAGTCGGGGGGGGGGGGGGGGGGCGAGGGAATTGCCTCGGGGGCAATAGCCCTGGGAGTAATTGTCTTGGTGGTAGTTATCCGAGGACAGTTGTCCAGGGGCTAACTGCCCGGGTATGTCTTTTTCCGACATGTTTGTTAAAAATAAATGTAGATCAGCATATCCACTGTACAAAGGGAGACAGATGATTACAATCGGTTAGGCCTTATAGCACAATGTAAAAAGTTGTTACAATGGTCAGGACTGAATGAGTGTGTAAGGACCTTGTGGTGGAATCCATGCCAGCAAAGAAAACAACAAATGCCTGATGTTGATTATGTATATTGTACTCATGTTAGTATTTTTTTTTTCAAGTATTTCCTTGCTTTTCTGTGTTTGGTCAGTACGGAGATGCTCCTCATACTTGTTACCTGCACGAGGTTCTTTCGAAGGATCATGTGACACACACTGGGGGTCTGCATGTCATGTGACCTGTGCTTCTGGCTATCACCTGACAGGATCCAGTAATGTTTCCTGCGAGTTTGACGGAACCAGGATGTACTGGGCGGAAACTGAAGCTCCAATGTGTGAAGGTTTGCCCAAGTGCTTTGATTTGAGAAATTAAAGGGACTGGTTATTAATGACAGAGGTGAGGATGCAACCTTGTAACATTTTGCGAAACATCTAGAAACAACTGTAATGTTAAGCTGCTAAAATTCTTAGGGGAATCAAATGTTTATTTGATGAAAATCGGGTTTGAAATGACTAAAATATCTAAAAACAAAGAAAAACATACATCATAGGAATAGTCGTGGCTTGTCAATTTTATTACGATCGCTTTTTTTGGATATCTCAGCCATTTCAAGTCTAATTTTCATCGAATAACGTTGAATCTTTCTTAAAAATTCATGCTCTTTTATATTTCACAGGAGACTTCTCATTACCTCACCAAAAATTTTATAAACCTGAATCCTCCCTCAATTTTATAACACAGTAAGGCACTCTGAATCTGATCATGCAAATATTATTTCCAGTTCATATGAAGATTACATATCCAATAAATACAATACCTCAGCACAAGAATTCGAATATTATTTTGATTCAAATGATCCAGTTCAGAGTCCATCGTGTGTTTATTTGACCGAAAATTAGTATAAAAATCGTATTACAAATACAGTTGATGTAACATTTTTGTTAGCTCACTTTAACATACGCAGTATCAAAAAAAAACTTTGACAAGTTGCGCTTACTCTTAGAAAACCCAGATCATAAATCTTGCTCCATCATAGGGTTAACAGAAACATGGTTGAACTCTAATATCAGGTATTTATTTTCTTTTTCTTTACCCGGATTCGATTGTATTTAGAAATAGAAACGAAAGAGTTGTTGGAGTTGGTTTGTACATCTCGAAAAAAAAAAATAAATATATTATACATGATGAGATTAGTGTTATGAGCGATGTACTCGAATCCCTTTGTATTGAATTGATAAATCCACGTGGAAAAAAAAATGTGATTGGCGTAATTTACAGGCCCCCTCGGTCGAATTTGAATGATTTTTTTGACAGTTTTGCAGGATTTAGTACAAAATCCCATGATACTTAATAAAGATACATTTTTAATGGGCGATTTTAATATCGATCTCATGAAATGTAACTCCCAAAACAGTTCAAAAGAATTTATAGAAACATTAATGTCTGCTTCGTTTTTACCATTGATTTCCAAGCCTACCAGTGTCGCCAGCCAATCGGCTACCCTCAAAGACAACATTTTTTGTAATGTTCTTCCACTTCCTTAGTCTGTTATCGTCCTCTCAGACATCACTGACCATTATCTTATATTTGCTGAGGTTCCAATTAAATTGACTAAACAAAATAATTATTATAAGCGACGTAAGATTACTGCAGATAATCTTACAAGTCTCCAAAACAGTTTAAAAGAAATTGACTGGTCTTCTGTATGTAACACTACCGATGTCAGCTTGTCTTATGACTACTTTATATCTACTATAACCCCCGAGATCGATAACCATATTCCCCTACGTAACATAAAAAATAGATATAAGCAAATTCCAAGACTCCCGTGGATAACCCAGTCTATATTACGATTTATGAATAGGAAAAATGATTTGTTTTACAAATGTGACCGTGCACCTCAAAACGAACATAAAGTCGCACACACTGATTTTGCATGAGGACTGAAAATAAGTGAAATGGGTCAACCTAGCCAAACTTGACTTTTTCATATTTTTTGAAAGAGCGGGTCTTCTGTTACATTATGCTAAAATTTGGTATCATAAAACGGGCAGGAAAGTGTGTTTTTTTCAGCAGTTTATCTCGAACATTTTTGGTAGAATAGTGTGATTAGGTGTGTCTTTAGAATCCCTTTTTCATTTCTGAAAAACCTTGTCCACACTCTTCACTTTCAACTCTAATAACTTTTGAAAGGATAGTGCTACTGCTTTGAAAGTTGGGATTAATTATGGACAGAATGTGTTAATGAGGCATACTTAATTTCAGTTTAATCTGATAATCCCTTCATTGTTGTTACTCTGGTGGTTTACTTCCTGTCTTTTGTCCCATTCATTGCACAGCCAGTACGGCTTGGTAAAGATTAAGCGCTTGAATAGACACTGTACTTCAGAGCCTCTTTTCTCACTTCACACTTTTCCTGAGTTTGTGCTTTCTTTCCAATATTTAGGTATGTTAGGAGAGTCCATTTGATTTGAGTTATACATCATTTTAAAGCTTGAGGTCTGCTCTTTCAGAATATGGTCTTAACTAAAAATTCATGTCTGGCGACTTTTTGTTTGTTTTGAGGTGCAGTGTCACAAATATAGATGCAACCCCACTGAAAAAAAAAAAGAGAAAATATGTTTCATACAAAAACACACTCACCGAATTATTACATACGCAGAAGAAAATTTGTTATGTTAATCAGATAAGCAAATATAAAAATGACATTTAAACACTTGGAAAACATTTAAAAATGCTATGAATACACCTAACAATTCATCTAATATTTCTGACGTTCGGTGGGGCAATGCCTCCAGCAACACTCCCGCTGGCATGGCTGAAATTTTCAATGATCTCTTCTCTTCTCTTTCTCAAAATATTCCTCTTTCTAGTTAATCTTTTAGTGATTTTTTTTTTTAGATACACCTAACTCCAAAACTATATTTTTTGACCCAACATATAAAGAAGAAATAACAAATATCGTTGCTAATTTGAAAGAAGGAAAACGTCCTAGCCACGGCGGAATTAACCATTTGATAAAAAACATAATTCTCCAAATAGTGGATCCCTTAGTACACATTATCAACTCATCGCTTACAACTGGCCATGTGCCAAATAGCATGAAAATTGCGAAAGTAATTCCTATTTATAAGAAAGGGGAGAAGGATAATGTCAATAATTATAGATCAATATCTTTGTTATCTTCTATTTCTAAGATTCTCGAAAGAATAGTTTACATCAGGACAGTACGTTTTCTTAAAACCTGCGACATATTTTCAAACGTTCAATTTGGATTCAGGGAAAATCACAGCACAACACACGCACTACTTGCCTTCATCGACAAAGTCACACATGCACTCGACACACTTTCACACACAATAGGTATCTTCTTGGACTTCTCCAAGGCCTTTGACACGATTAACCACGGAATACTTCTCGCCAAACTATTCCATTATGGCATACGTGGAAGGCCTTGGAGTGGTTCACGAGTTACCTATCAAAAAGATCCCAATTTGTACATGTCAACGGCTTTGACTCTCAAAGTAGAATAATTGCATGTTGAGTTCCACAAGGGAGTTTATTAGGTCCATTGTTATTCATTATTTGTATTAATGATTTTCATAGATCCTCGGAGAAACTATCATTCATATTATTCGCGAATGACTGTAACCTTTTCTTTTCCCACCCTGACCCAAATATCTTAACAAGAACAGTCAATTTAGAAATGAAAAAGGTCATACAATGGATATACGCAAATAAATTGTCATTAAATATTCAAAAAAACAAAAGTTATGCTTTTTAGTAACTCTTTAGATAGCCTCCCAGGCAATATAACATTTGATACTACTCCCCTTGAAGAAGTTTCTTCCTTTAAATTTCTTGGTATTTGCGTTGATAACAAGCTTTCATGGAGGAATCATTATTGATAACATATGTAAAATTATTTCACGTAACATTGGCGTAATAAACAGATTAAGATATTATTTTCCTTCATCTGTATTAATAACTCTTTAATCTAGCTTGATACTACCTTATTTAAACTTGGCGTAATACATATCAGATATTACTTGATAAACTTTTTTTATTGCAAAAGAAAGCGCTTATAATTGTTTTTGATTTACATACCCGAGAACATACAGATGCTTTGTTTTTTTTTTTTACAATAAAATACTAAAAATAAAAGATTTGTATGTGTTTCAACTTGGCCAGTTCATGTTTAATTACAACAGTAACTTTTACATAAAATCTTTCACGATTCATTTCATCGAAACAGTCATGTACATAACTATCCTACGCGACGATCCGACGAATTCCATCTTCCATTAATGAGAACCGAACATGCCCAAAATACATTTCTTTATACCGGACCAAGACTTTGGAATAATCTAAATGTAGATAATAGTTTAAAAGATTCCCTCAAATTTGTCACATTTAAATATAAACTCAGAAAACATTTACCCTCTACTTAAAATTTTAGATAATTCAAATTGCTTTAATTCATGCTTGAGCTTTCACCTGTTCAGAGCCCCGTTGCAAGAAAGTTGCAATCAATTGCAAATAATTGCTAATTTTGAAACAACCATTCTGATTGGCTCAGGGTCTGTCCTATTAAGAACACATGCATGCAACAATGATTTTGATTGGCCAGTGACAATCAGTTGCAAGATGCGTTTAACGCAAAGTTTCTAGCAACGGGGCCCTCATGTCGAAGCACTTGACGTGTTCTGTATGCAGACCTCTCTTCTTTCTTCTCTCCTCTTCCTTTCCTGTCTTTTGTTCTTCGTAGACTTGTATTGTTACCGTCTTCTCTCCTCTCGGTTCTGTCTCGCGTCTTACAGTGTATATGCGTGTGGGTAATTGAATGTGTGTACGAATGTGTTGTCCTTGTCATATTTTCCCGGTACACGTGGTTCAGTGAACAGTGTCCGGGCATTAGCATTGGTACTCTTTTTTTTTTTTCCCGACCTGTATATCTCAAAATAACTACATGTATATTGTTATAAATGACTTAAACAACTTATATTGAATACTTGAATAGTATATTATTAAATTACTCATTATTTATCTAGCGATCCACGTCCGACAAGCTTTGCTTTCTAGTGGATCACTATTTTCCATAATCGAATTTATTTTCCGCTCACCCACGAAGTATGTATACATTGTTCCTCCTAATTATTGTGCATATATGTTGTTTTATAATTTATCCCGTATACTACATGAATCTTTTGCAAACGTTTGAACAATATTATTTCATGACATGCATACTTCGTACTATGTTTTTGATTTTCGTTGACTGGAAATAAACTATGATTGAATTGAATTGATTGAATTGAACAAAAAAAAAAAAACAACAGTAAAGTACAGTCCCTTGAACAGTTTTTTTTTTTTTTTTTTTTTTTTTTTTTGCAAATAATAAAACGCCGGCAAGGCAAACATTAATCAAATGTTACCTAATACAACTTTAGCGATATAAGGCTGAAATATACGTCTCCGTCTGTTGGTATAAAGGAAATCAAATATGTGTTCTTAGTGATTACAAAGATTGCCTTTAAAAAGATCGTAATGATGCAATGACGTTCATTACATGATAATATACGTAATATATGCGTCAGTTGTCCATATTAATAGTACATACTCTCACGAACTCTGTAGAATAGTAGAATAGGTTAAACTCTACAATACGATTTTAAATGTGCACTGCTATAAGAAGATTGCACTGTGCAGATTAGACTGACAACGCCCTATTGTCAGATTTGTGTGAATTTCTCATGTTTCTGTAGCTACACTTTACAAAATCAAATGCCGTACATACGTATGCATGTCCAAATGGCGTTGTGTCTTCAATCTTGTGTATTCATATTACACTGTACACATGACATTGGCATTGATTGCCGGTCAGATTGGCATTGCATGATTGTTTGTAAGCACCTCCTGTCTCGTGTTGATAAGGCTGTTACTCATAATGGCAACGGCATGAAACATCCATAATGCAAGGTACATTATTGTACATACAGAGAGAGGTTAAAACACCAATGAGTTAATGATGTCATCACCTCTACATTTTCATTATAAGTGTACAAAAGTAGTGGTAAACATTCAATGTTTCTGTTTTCAAAGTGTAAGATATGATTTTTATTCTTGGTTGAATAACTTGAATAATGACCAGTAGGACATCACATTTGACACCGAGGCGAAATTGCTCTTGAATAAACTGGGCATGTGAAAATCTATACAGCATATTTGGCAAGTGTGAAAAAATAATAAAATGGACTCGAATTGAGTGTTCACGAACTGTAAAAAACAAAACAAAACAAAACAAAAAAACATTTAGGAAACTTCACAACGTAATAACTTCTTTTTCCATCCAGTTTTGATCAAGTTATCATTGTTTTTTTTGCTGTTCATTGCACAACCTACAGAATCATATCTTCTTCTTTTCAAGGAAGTTCCCCCCCCCCCCCGTTAGTTTACAGTTTATAGTTTACAGTTGTTTCAAAAGGACTAGATCTATCTCTCCACCTTGAAGACGTTTTTTTGTGTTTTTTTGTGTTTTTTTTAACGAGCAGCGTACAGTTGTAATCCACTGGAGCTACCGATGTACGTCAGCGTGAGTCCAGCAACGTGTGCGGGGTCATCCCAGGTTCAGGTGGGAACCTCATGTACACCTTACTGTCCTAATGGGCGAACTTTAGAAGGCGATGGAGGGCCAACAATTTGTGGGAGTGATGGAAAATGGAGCCGCTACCTCAACAACTCATCCAACATTGAATGCCGAGGTTAGTAAAGGAATGTTGCCATTGCAAGCTGTCATATACCTAGAGCTTCTTAGAATGCTTTACAGACAACATGATCGATATAATATATCATATTATGATATAATTATTCCTTTGTAAATCCGGGTGATATTATCACCCGGATTTACAAAGGAATAATGTTATAGGTACACACACACACGCGCGCGCGCACTCACACCCATTTGCACACATACGACTATTGTAGAACAGAATCAACCAACAATATCCTTCTAAAACTTAATACTGTACTGAAATTATTGTGAAATTAATCCTGGCTTTTTACCTAACCACGTGTCTTTGTACTTCCTTACTTTTCCCAGACCTTACGGCTCCAACTTTGACCTCATGCCCGGCCCCTATCACGGCCATCCAGACAGAATCCTGGGGAGTGGAGGTTGCCTTTGACGTTCCCAGTGCCATCGATTCAGCTGATACCAATCTCGAGGTGCTAACGTCTCCTGCTGACTTGACATCCCCGTACAACTTCACCCAGGATACTGTGTGCACCTACACCTTTACGGACGATGCCAACAACAGCGTCTCGTGTCATTTTTACGTTTACGTGCAAGGTGGGTTTTGGACTTACCGTTTAGAGATACGAACTCTTCTTTCAGTTAATTGTCTTTTCATCAATATTGATAAACGTAATGCGTAAGTTGCTCGTTATTGCCATGTCAGCATTCCATCGTTATCGAGATGATCGCTATACCTTAGTCATCATCTCACAAACAGACAAGGCACTTGGTAACCTAATCTAATCATATCCCTTACAGCAAATGGAACTCAACTTCCTTCAGATCAAACAAAATACAAAATAAGACAAAGACAAAACAAGATAATCAATTTCCTTCCAGATGACCTCGCACCTGTCCTGGTGTATTGTCCACCGGATCAGAGTCTAAACAGCAGTCAACGGACGACTTCTGTCTCTTGGAATCCGCCAATTTTCGAAGAAGTGACGGGAGACGAGCTTGAAATCAGCAGCACGTATGATGACCACATGGCGGACCTAATGTATGGCGATCACCTCGTCGTGTACACTGCCACCAACACAGACAACCAGAGGGCAACCACGTGCTCCTTCACCATCAGTGTCCAACGTAAGTGAAATCTTTATTTGCCGATGATCGGACTTTTTTATTCAATTAAAAGAAAAATAGGATTCGAAGTGATATCATCAGCTTGACGATTAGTTAGTTAATTTGATAGTTTGTTTTTCGTTTGTTTGTTTGTTGAATGGATTGTTTGTTTTGGCAGCTGTGCCATGGATGTGCTTTAATGGATGATCATAATTATGGCCTATTTTAGGAATATGTAAAAAAAAAAGAAAATGAGTTGCACATGATAGAAAACTTTTATTTTGTTCTGTGAGCTCCCTGTCCAAAATGTAGCATAGACAGATTACACACACGCGTTGTCAGACATGCTGCCACGAGATATTGTTCCTTCGTTGTGTCCACAAACGTTTGATTTGATCCAAAACAGTGCTTTTGATTTTAATAGGCTCTCCACTTTGGTTCTTACGACCACTACCATTTGTTGCAAGTGATGTTTGCAGTTTATTTCTTTCGACTATTTTTGCGCATCAAAGTAGACAAAATTTGATGTGATTTTATAGTCATAATGTAGTAACAATCATTGTTACTCACTTAAGCTTGGTTATGGCTTATGTGAGAAGCTACTGTGAATGACCATGACTCAGAAATAAATTTGATTTGCTGTGGCGTTAAGCAGGGCTCCCTCTTAGGTCCTCTTTTATTTATTCTTTATATTAATGACTTTCGCGACTCATCCTCTCTGCTGTCTTTTCTTCTGTTTGCCGATGACACAAGTCTTTTTTATTCTCATTCAAATCCCTATGTGTTGCTTGATTCTGTGAATAACGAACTGCAACTTGTATTTGAATGGCGAATTCAGGCGAATATCGCTCAATATAAACAAGAATAATCATATGTTTTTTAGTAATACAATTAAGTTTCTTCCAGGTTCAGTATTACTGAATGGATTGCAGTTAAAATCAAATAGATTCAACAAAATTTTTAGGTATTTATATTGATCGTAATCTTTCTTGGAAGGTTCATGTTGATTATCTATGTAAGTTGTTGTGTGAAAACGTTGGAGTTATTCACAAATTGAAGTACTTCTTTCCCAAGCCAATATTGCATTCCCTCTATTCAACTCTATTATTACTTTACTTAAATTACGGAATATTGGCGTGGGGAATTGCTCTAAGACTAAAATTGATTCGTTATTTTTGATTCAGAAAAAGGCCTTGCGGATTATAAATCGTGTACATTTTTTGGATCATACAAATGAATTGTTTGTTTTCAGTAAATTGCTAAAGTTTCTGATTTGTATTTGTATCACGTTGGAATTTTTATGTATAAGTTGAGCATTGGAGATCTTCCCACTTTATTTTCCTCAATTTTTGTTAAAAACAGTGAAATCCATAATAACCTCATATTACTTTTCCCCCGTTCGTACAGTTTTAGCCCTTAAGACAATTACTTCTACCGGCCCTTCTTTCTGGAATGAGTCAGATTCTGTTCGGCTGCGATCAAGTTCTCTAAGTTCCTATAAGCAAAATCTAAAAGCCATTTTTTTTTTAAAATCCTGTGTTTAGTTACTTGCAGTTATCATTTGATATATATGTCCTTATTCGCAATGATGCCTCACTCGGGTGACTACATTTGACCACATTTGTTTGACCAGTATTTCAATTTTATGGAGCATTGAATCCCTGAGTTTTTACCTTGAACATTATAAACTATTTTTTACATTCCGTAGATTTTATTATAATCTCGACATACTGACTTTCGCTAATGTTTCGTCATCTTTTGTAATTAGCATGTTGTACTAAACGCTTATATCATTTCTTTGGAACCTATATCCTACAAGCATTCCTTTTAGTAGGTTCCTCATATTTACACATTATTATATTACATGTCCTTATACATTCGTGAAATTATGTCTAAAATTGACTGTTGTGTTAAACATATTTTACTCCGAAATCAAATGGACTATGAAACCTAAATATGAAATGTGGAATATGAAACTTGATTTTTTTTTAAAAAGCTCCCTTCTTGTCTATACTTATATCACCTATGATGTAGATTAGTTTGTATTCTATGCATAATATTTCGCACGTTCCCTGGCAATAAATGGACCCTTGAAATAATGGACACTTGAAATAAGTGGACCCTTGAAGAAATTATTGATCAACAGTAAATTGGCGCTTCACTGATTTGATCCTGGAGTGTATTTTTTTTTCCAGCCGTCCCCTGCATGTCCCTTGACCCACCAACTAATGGTGCACTGGCTTGTGACGGATGGGCATTCGGTACTTTCTGTTCCATTCTGTGTAACGAGAAATATGACATTCCCAGAAGTAGGTTGCCAATCCCAGAGAATTACTTGTGTGGAAGTTCAGGCACCTGGCAACCTCATTCTACTGTGCCTGACTGCACAGGTGAGCAAAATCCGTGATAAATTACACCTCTATTCAGTCTTTATAAAATACCAGCCAGCAGGGCATGCATAGTATCAAAACGTTTTGAATTAAAACAAAAATAAATAAAAATAAGATAAAAAGTTCTGTCAACGATTATGCTAGGCACGAAAAGATGAATGTGTGCGCATCAGCAGGCATGTTTTGCATCTGATTGTGCATTGTTTTTGTTCTTACTGTCGTTGTAGTTGTCTTTGTTGTTTTATAAAGTAAAAAGAACTTTAAATCTCTACACCATGACGAGTGAAGTGAATTGCCTACATATCATGCTTTCGCTCTCTACACAATAGAAAGTTATCATGTTTTATGTACATCACACGCCAGCGTACCTGTACCTACTTCACACGCAACCGTACCTGAACCTACGTCACCATTGAAAAACAGTTTTTTTTCTCCCTCTAACAATTGCTAAATTTGAATTGACTATTAGATGTACTCGCACGATTCTTATTCGTATTTTAATTGTATTCTAGATTGTCATCAAAATGTTTAAAAGGATCAGGGATAGACATGTCATTAGAGAAACTAAGTTAAGAATAAATGTGACCGTGCACCTCAAAACGAACATAAAGTCGCACACATTGATTTTGCGTGAGGACTGAAAATAAGTGAAATGGGTCAACCTAGCCGAACTTGACTTTTTCATATTTTCTGAAAGAGCGGGTCTTCTTTTACATTATGCTAAAATTTGGTATCATAAAACGAGTAGGAATGTGTGTTTTTTTAGCAGTTTATCTCGAACATTTTTGGTAGAATAGTGAGATTAGGTGTGTTTTTAGAGTTCCCTTTTTCATTTCTGAAAAACCTTGTCAACACTCTTCACTTTCAACTCTAATAACTTTTGAAAGGATAGTGCTACTGCTTTGAAATGGTGGCATTAATTATGGACAGAATGTGTTAATTAGGCATGCTTAATTTCATTTTAATCTGATAATCCCTTCATTGTTGTTACTCTGGTGGTTTACTTCCTGTTTTTGTCCCATTCATCGCACAGCCAGCACGGTTTGGTAAGGATTAAGTGCTTGAATAGACACTGTACTTCAGAGCCTCTTTTCTCAGTTCACACTTTTCCTGAGTTTGTGCTCTCTTTCCAATATTTAGATAGGTTAGGAGAGTCCATTTGATTTGAGTTATACATCATTTTAAAGCTTAGGGTCTGCTCTTTCCGAATATGTTCTTAACTAAAAATTTATGTTTGGCGATTTTTTGTTTGTTTTGAGGTGCAGGGTCACAAATAGCTCTCACAAAAAGTCACATTAATTTTGAAACAATTGTCAGTACAGTACATTTAAATTATACTGTCGGTATAGGCCTACATGTAAACATTACTTGACCTACTTCTTCCCCGCATCAATCCGTAGAAACAAGACGAGCATCCCGAGCAAATCTGCCAAATTCGCTACAATATTTCAGCGGCTCCTGCGGATCAAATGAAACCAACACACAGATTGCTGAGGCATTCATACAGCTTCTTAAAGACTCATTTTCTTATTCGGAGACCTGCACGCCTGAAGTGGGGTGTGAAGTCGAAAATGTGGAAGTTACTTGTGGTCCGGTCAGTGGCGGAGCCGGACGAAAGCGGCGGAGTGCTGAGGAGACCTCGAGACGAAGTCGCTCTCATCGCCTGTCGATGGCGAAACGGCGGAAGAGGATGACAGATGTTGATAGCTCTGACTTTGTGTTAGTATTTTTGTTGGTATCTGTACAAATTACATGGCTCTATACCATGTTTACCTTAAGAGGTTTGAGGTACACATAACGCCCAGTTTAATGCATGTTACTGTAAATGCATTAATGATATAGTATGTTCAGACAGGGCTTTTTTAACCTCGAGGATAGCTGTCATCGAGTAAAAGACGCACTCGTTAGAAGCTACATGTAACTTGAAGTTAACTCCAAGATAGCTATCCACGCGTTATTTCTGGATTAGCACTCTATCAACGAGCCATAAAGGGTCCCCACTCATTGTTAACATCGTGTGGACATAACTTTTTCACAGGAAGTTGCAGACAAGCGTGCTCTCTCCACCATCGAGTGGGACTCGCTCGTAGTAACGAGGACAGTGAGCCTATAATAGGATATACCTATCTTCGAGGATAAGTGAACGCGCTTCGTAGTTAATGACGAGAACTTATCCTCAAAGATATACTCGAGGTTACAGGTATTGTTTGGCATTTGGAGCAGTGATTTTTTTTTTAAGTGTTCGAACTGTCATAAAGAGTTGGATGCATATATGTGGGTCAGTTGTATCTCAAAACATCCTACCATATTTTATCATAAACATTTCACAATTACGCCTACATGTCAGGAGATATCACTATTGTTCTCACTAAACATTAACTGTAGACGGTTTAGTCTGAACACAATTAATTTTCATCATACCCCTACGCACACATACATGTAATGTGTATGGGACTATAACATTAAAGGAATCACGTGGATATCGGGTCGGTTGGTCTTTTGTCAAGGCCCTCTCGCTGTAACGGGCGAGCGAAGCAAGCCCAGCCGAGCGCGAAGCGCGATGGCTTTTTGAGATCCGCTTCATGATTATGATACATGAACCCTACTGAATGGTGCGCTCCCCACATCCTCCGTCTTGGTGTTGTCTGGCCTGCTAGCATGCATGAAACCAATCTCCGTGGAGGTATGGTGTGCACCGGCAGTATGCAAATCGGGCTCGGGCAGACAGACACGCTGATTGGTCGACATGAGGTAATGAAATCGGGAGGCAAAAGTCGGTAAATTCAAAGGGCTAATACAAGAGGCACATCTCAAAAGGCCCTCGCGCAACCCTGGGCCACTCAGCTGGGCTCTCTTCACCATTCAGCGTGGGGGCCTTGACAAATCAAAGGTTACCGGTCGATCGGGTGGTCGGTCCGTCGCAAAATCTTGTGGATCGAACTGCTCTCTCATTCTTTTGAGCAATTAACCCCAAATGTTGCACTGTGTGACCGCTATCAAAGGAAGATATGCAAAATTTCTTCTTCATTAGTATTGCATAATATGCGTTGCTATGGCAACAGCAAATAAGATATCTTACAAAATTATGTGGATCGTACACCCCTCTCATTTTTTTTTCTGCAATTAACCCCAAATTTGGCATGTGTGACCACTATATTCGTTAATATTGCATAGAGCGTTGCCATGGAAACAACAAATTAAACACAATCTTGTTAACGAGACATGAAACTCGTCACTTTAAAGACGAGTTAGGTGATACGCTTGGGGTCATCAGATATCGGTTATCCGTGATCGACAAAGAAAAGAATGCAATATAGCACCTGGAAGTTATAATGAGATACTTAGTTGAACTTTTTTGGGCCTACATTATTCAGATCACATTTGTTTTTCTGTCACACAAACTAGGTGGAAATTCTGTGCGTGTGCGACTAAGTTGATTTACGGACTTTTTGAGTACGTACAGTGCATAAACTTAGACCCCGTTAACGGTGCGGGGCTGGGCGGAGCCGCGGCCGCGGCCAACCTCAATTGCGAGGCCGAGCCCCGCAATTTAGTCCGTTTACACTGCCGGACTCGACCGCGCTTTTGATTCAAACCTTTCATTATTTTGTCGTAGTGGCGCTCTACTTGTAAACAAACGCAATTTGGTATTGTCTGGTTTTCAGATCCTTTGCCAACTGAATTCCGTGGCGACGAAGTCGCCGTTCGGGTAAAGGCTTTTGCCGAAGGAGAAAATCCTTTCCAGGACAAAACCACCTTCAACTATACTAGTTTTCGACGTTGCAGTGGTTAATATCCTGAATAGCGAAATAGTACAGGCGAGGGTTTGGAAGCCAGACTAGAATTGGCCGCGCATTTAGCCCAGTTTGCGTTTACACTGAGAAAAAGGCCGGGCGCGACCGCGGCTCGGCCGCGGCCGAGACCACCTCCAGAGCGTGGCCTAATGCGAGGCCAAATTTGGCCCCGCATTTGGCTTTTTGCGCGTTTACACCGAAATGAAGGTGGGCTCGGCGCGGCCGAGCCTCACACTGTAAACGGGGTCCAAGGGATCCTCGGCACGTACAAATAAAACATGACAATTAAGTGTTTATAACCATCCTGGCTTTAACAGTGGCCTTTTAAAACATGACCTTTGACCATTATTTACATAACCAATATGACTCCCTCTAATCTTGCTATCATAATGATCAGTTCAGAGAGCTATTACAGCTATATACAAGCCTGTGAGATTTACCAGCAGTAAAACCAATGAAGCCTCCGATACAAAACAAGGGATACAGAGCAAGTGAGTCTGTTTACATGAGAATGTGATTTATCCTGGACGAAAGTGATACCTCAATTAAAGAGAAAAGGGCAAAAGAAAAACGGGCCAAACGTACGGCTCCAGCGAAAGAGACATCGCCTTTAACCATGTAACTATAGGTCTCCTCCAACTAACAGTACACTTTGAACGAAAGCTTATACGTGAATGATAATTTATGACGATCTCACGTGATCGACACACATTCAAAGGGGAGAGTTAGAAGTGGAAGGAGTGCTTAATCGTGTCATTAATAATCCCTAATCAATGACACCTCTACTATAGGCATATCATAATTTCTCATCTAAAATCAATGGCCTATAGGACTCATGCACCATTGGTTGTATCTTGCATAAACTTTGTTTTTTAAGCTTTGAGTGAAACGTGTCATAACATAACTCTGTAATTCCATCAGCAGTGAAGGACATGATAAAGAAGAGAGATATATCACCGTATTGAACGCTTAGAACCTAAGGGGGGGGGGGGGTTATTAGAGCATGATACTCGGTTCTTTACTGCCCAGATGCCAACAACACCCATCACCCACGGCCACGCATAGAGAAACAACCATGGCGAAAATAAAACTTTCCTTTCTCATAGGCAGAATGACACAGAACCCCGTCAAACACACTTCACTTTTATTGGCAGGGATGGACATGAAAAAATTCATTACTAATACTAAACAGCGTATGCATTCCATTCATGTGGCGCGAGATACCTCTATAGCAACATAAAGCCTGTCTTCAACTCCGTTGGTCGAACAATGACAACTTGAAATTTCAAAGAGATGAGTGAGACGCTATATTCACCTGGCCTAGAGTTAATTTATTCAGTTCTCATTCCTACTTCAAGTTGGGTTATGTTAGTGTAATCATTCCCATCTGCAGTATAACAAAACCAAAGTGAGGGAAAAGGGGAGAGAAAAACGAGAAGTGGCAGAAGTAAAACTGCATGCACAACTGCAATCCATATCATTGCGTGTGACAAGTGAAGCAAAGGTATTAGTTGTTATAGCAGTGTTTTATGAGCATAAACAGGCAAATAGACAGACAATGTCAAATATAAAAACCATCAATTTAATGTCAGAGAAGATGGTAAACAAGATGCATTGAAACTGTAACTAAATCGCTGCTCTTCGACTCGGTCAAGGAACGTCAAACTTTATATTCAACAAAAAAAAAATGTTAGGGGAAAGAAACAAATTTAGATATAACATTCGTAAATTAAAAACAAGAAAAAGAAAATGTCCACGTCAGGATTTTAAAAAACGCCGCACGCCGCATTATATTCTAGATGGGAATACGGTGTTGATGCAAAGGTCCAATGATTGTCTCATTACTTTAAAAGCAATCTATGGTTCCCTTACCATCACCAGTACCACACCACAATGACGTCTCTAAAATCAATGGTAGCACATTTATCATTGCATCGTGTATTAACTCCCTTTTCCTAAACTACCAGTGGAACGTGTCATATTATAGTGTGTATTTCGATCAGTAGTGATTGACTTTAAAGAAGAAAGATAATGCAAAACATTGAACGCTTACCACATTGCTTATAGGGCTATTCCAGTTTGGTACTGATCTGTTCTATTCTCCAAGATGCCAGCAACATATATCACCTATGGCTAACTAGTGAAACAGCCATGACGAAAATAAACGACAGAGAACCCCGTCATAATCACTACACTTGGAAAGGTGTTGCCCGAAATTCCTCATTATGACGCAATATCAAGTCACTTCCTTCCCTGCTTGTCTTTAACTTCGTTATTTGGTCAAACAATAACAACCTGGAATTCCAAAGAGATAAGCGAGACGCCATGCACCTGGACTAGAGTTAATTAATTCAGTTCCCATTCATGTTATGTAAACGTACACGTTCCTAAATATCCTGCTACAGTATAACAAGAACAAATGAAGAGAAAAGGAAAGAGAAAACGAATGGTGGCAAGCGGGGTACTGTGTCAAGGGGCAATTTACAACATTACGTGTGACAAAATTAATGAAGCAAACCCAACCTCCAAACTCCAATGCAAAACAAGGGAAATAGAGTAGCTGTGTTCATGACATAAGAGTGAAGCTGAACTGCAGAAAAAAAAAGAAAAAAAGAAATAAAAGGAAAAAGTCCTGCGGGACTCGATTAACTTCTCTCCTTCCGGTCGGGCATTATAAACACGCAGCGTGCTAAGCGATTCTGCCACACGGAAGATCCGATGATCTTGTGCGAAACTTAAATCTATCTATGTATGCTATACACAACACAAATTTACATTGATATTCAGTTTTTTGGCTAAATACGTCAAGTGACTGATAGCGCTATTCAACTTCCCACGAGTGGCCGCGTGGATTCGATCAATATACAGTTACAAAGATAAATCGGGAATCGTTTCAACCAGATTCCATTCTCATTTTCAGTGATCGACAACGAAAATAATGTCAAGTAGCGACTTGAAGTAATATTGAGAAATATTCGTGAAGTCCAATTCTTTATACAGTCCTACATAATTCAGATGAAATTGTTTCTGTCATGCAACTAATTGAAAATTTCGTGTGGTGTCGGCGTGTATTTACCAATAGGTCTTTATATTGTAAAAAAAAATCAAACATGGCCATGCGGTCTTTTAAGAGTCATCTTCACTTTAACATTTGTAATTTCAAGTCCAAGTTGCCTGTCAAAGCAATGTGGTCTCCAACACAAAACAAAGGGATATTGTGTGTGTCTGTGTGTGTGTGTGTGCCTGTGTGTGTTTGTACGTTTACATGAAAACGTGATTTCTACATGGACGAAGGTGAATACTCCATAAAAGAAAAAAAGCAAAAGATATAAGTATTTTGTTTCGTGCTCCTTTGGGGTTCGAACACGTACGTGTGCAACATCACGTCTCTTGTGACGTCGCCTTTATCCTCTCGGCCATGTACGTCTTGACGAGAAAATTTGAGGAACGTAAGCTTATAATGTGAAAGATGATTCAGGAATCGTTTGGTCCACATTCCATTCTCATTTTCAGTTTTTAGCTGCAAAATTATCAACCTGATGAGGAGATTTGAAAAAATAAAATTCATGATTACTGCAGCTTATTGTCTGAGCTACCACATACTTAAGTTTGAGAGGAAATGGAGCAAAATCAGCTGAAATAAAGGTGCTTAAACGTTGTCAAGTCAATGCATGGTTTAAAAAAAAAAATCACCTCCCATAGACATAACACGTCAACTTGTCTGATTTTGAGTCTTTACCTTTAATCACAATTTGAAGTATGATGGTAAGTCTTCTCGAACTAAGAGTGTGGAACGGAAGCTTCTACGTGAAAGACGAATCATGACGATCACCCGTGACCGACACATCTTCAAAGGGATCAGTTATTAGAGGTGGAAGCCCTCGTGCCAAGATATTGTCTCAGCAATTCCAAAGCAATGATACCCTTACATTTAGGTATACCATAATTTCCCTCTGAAATCATTGGTATTATTCATGTACAATTGCTTGCCTTGTCTATAAACTTTGCTTTACAAAATTTCGGTGAAAGGTGTCATAACATAATTCTGTAACTCCATTAGCAGTGATTGACTACATAAATAAAGATATATCAAATTGAACGCTTAGCGCGTATAACTAAGGGGGATTTTAGCCTGATGCTGTGCTATTCACTGCTCAGATACCAACAATACTCATCACCTACGGTTACGTATAGAGAAATAGCCATGACGAAAATAAGGTTTTCCTTTTCTTTGGCAGATAGACACACAACCCCTTTGAACACACTATAATTGACAAGGAGGGACATGAAAAGTTCATTACTACTACTAAACAGTGATGCCTTCTACTCATGTGGCACAAGATACCTCTATAGCAACATAAAACCTGTCTACAATTCCGTTTTTGGGTCAAACAATAACAACTTGAATTTGAAAGAGACGAGCGAGACGCCATACACCTGGCCTAGAGTTAATTTATTCAGTTGCCATTCCTGCTCCGGTTGTGTTATGTAAATTATTTTCCGACCTGTCTTGTGCAGTGTAACAGGAACAAACGTAGAGAAAAGGAAAGAGAAAACGAAAGGTGGCAAGCGGGGCACTGTATACCAAGGGCAATTTACAACATTACGTATGAAAAATGAAGCAAATCCAACCTCCAGCCTCCGACAAAAAAAAAAGGGGGAACTTGAGTGACTGTGTGTCGTGGGGTAATGACATCGGAATGAAGCTGAACTGCCAAAAGAAAAACAAAGAAAGAGAGAGAGAAAAAAATAATAGCGTCCTGCGGGTCTCAAACATCTCGTCCTAAGGTGGTGTGTAATGACCATGCAGCGCGCCAAGTGACTATAAAGCCACACGGCTGTCCCGAAGATTGGATGTGAAATTTATATCTTTATACCATATACAACATGAAAAAGTTCATTACTACCACTAAACAGTGATGCCTTCCACTCATGTGGCACAAGATACCTCTATAGAAACATAAAACCTGTCTACAACTCCGTTATTAGGTCAAACAATAACAATCTGGAATTTCAAAGAGATGAGCGAGACGCCATACACCTGGACTAGAGTTAATCAATTCAGCTCCCATTCCTGCAAGTTATTTAAACGTACATGTTCCTACCTATCCTGTTACAGTATAACAATAACCAATGAAGAGAAAAGGAAAGAGCAAACGAAAGGTGGCAAGCGGGACACTGTAACAAGGGGCAATTTACAACATTAAGTGTGACAAAATTAATGAAGCAAACCCAATCTCCAAACTCCAATACAAAACAAGGGAAATAGAGCAGCCGTGTTCACGGGTTACGTACACTTGATAAAATAATATGATAAATGACATCGGAGTAAAGCTGAACTGCCGGAAAAAAAAAGAAAAAGGAAGAACGGGAAAAGTCCTGCGGGAGTCGAACTTCTCTCCTTCCGGTATGGCGTTATGAACACCCAGCGCGCTAAGCGATTACGCCATACGGCTGTCCTGAAGATCGAATGAGAAACTTAAATGTATAATAACACTGTCGTTATAGCGTTGACTTGTGATGGCGCTATTCAACTTCCCACAAGTGGCCGCGTGGATTCGACCAATATCCAGTTGCAAAGAACAATCGGGAATTGTTCCGTACAGATTGCATTCTCATTTTCAGTTTTTAACTACAAAATTGTCGACCTAATCAGGAGATTTGAAAATATAAAAGACATGATGACTGCAGCTTATTGTCTGAGCTACAACATACTTAAGTTTCAGAGGAAATGGAGCAAAATCAGCTGAGATAAAGGTGCTTAAACGTTGTCAAGTCAATGCATGGTTTTAAAAAAAATCACCTCCCATAGACATAACACGTAAACTTGTCCGATTTTGTGTCTTTACTTTTAATCACAATTTAAAGTATGATGACGTCATCAAATTTTAAAACCATGACATGGACTTGAAAGGTAAATGTTCAAAGTAAAACATATCTGAATTTGGGGTAATATTAAGCTTAAACAATAGAGATACGAGTAAATGAATGTCAGAAACAGTACCTCAAAAAATTAATTCCACTTTTTTGATTTCAGATGATGATATGATGACGTCATGAGTTTTCCTGGCAATATCGGTACTTGAAACGTTATTTCCAATTCATATGCTTTTGTAATATGCAAGAGAAATATAGGGTCAATGGACGATTTAAAGAGCTATGGCGAAATAAACAAAGACATGTTTTTTCACTATATTTGCAGAAAGACGCGCGCGCGGAATTTCAACTTTGACGCCAGTGCATTCCTTTGTTATAGGTCAAAATCGATCGGAAATCAATGAATATTGTTACTCAAAGTATCAGAAATCCAAATCGGTCAAAAAAATTGCATTTTCATGTTAGTTACGCCCTCTGCGCGCGAAATTGCGCGGACGGACGCGCACGCGAGAAAATGTTTGAAACGCTTAAAATTGTCTGAAACTTCGAGATTTCCCATTGGGAAGTTGTTTTGAGCCTTTTAAAATTTTGACGCGCGCAAACGCGCGCGTAATGATGACCTGGGTAACTAGCGTTAAAATGTAAGATAGAGCGTGACCTGACCTTTATGTCCACCGAAAATGATACAGAAATGATATCTAGTTATGAAGTTATGATCGATCATGTGACAAGGTCCGAAAATCACAAAATGGCGCCTAGATGACGTCATAGATATGTTACTGTCATGAAAACCTTATTGTGGCTAGATATTGTTATGAGACATGTTGACTGAAAATGTCATGTTATTCCGTAATGTCATTGTTGAGATATTGACGACACAAAATGTGGCAGAAAGAAAGAAGAATAAAAAAAAAGAGAAATTTTGACAATCACAATAGGTGATACGCTGATAGCGTATCACCTAAATATTGTGGATCAAATTACTCTTTCAGTTGTATAGTACTTCAGTTGAAATTTGGGATATGCGATCAATGTAATGTGTAGTTGTGCAATACGCTTTTTTGTGTACAAAAATAAGTGGATTGATCTAACTCCTTGAGTTTTTGAGTATTTGACTTGAATTTGGCACATGGGACCACTGTAGTATGTAGATGTGCAGAACACATCTTCTGTGGATGTTGAATAATGCGTTGCCATGGTAACATCCTTTTTTCACTAAAAAGAATACGTAGATATATTATTGATTCAGCTAACTCCCGCAGTCTGAGCATTTAGCTTAACATTTAGCACATGTGACCGCTATGGTACGTAGATATGCAAACTTAATCTGTGATCATTATTGAACGATGCCTTGGAATGGTAACAGCATATCTTAAATTGAAAATAATACAAAAAAACAATATTTTTGATTCAGTGAATTTCCTCTGTCTTTGAGCACTAGGCTAGAAATTTTTTACATGTGATGGCTGTGATATATAGATGTGTAAACTTCTTTTTTTTTATTTTATAAACAAGCTATCCCGCACTTTCATTCATAATTTATGTTAAAACAATGTTCAAGTTAGTCTATATTTTCCTATTATAAAATGCTCCCAAAAAGTGACTTTTATATCCCTTCAACACCCTCCCTCGCTCTGTCTGCTAGAATGCTTCCGGTTTCAAACGATGTCTGAACGCTTTTGCCACTGTTCCTTGATGTGATAGATAAGGGTCGAGATCATTATAATAGAACGAGGGGTTAAGTTCATCTTTCAAAATCATTATTTGTATTGTTACTAAAAGGTATTTCATAGTGTGTGCATATTGCCAACAAGCAGTCTTGGTCTTTTATTCATTAAGATAACAATGTTCACATTGTTACTGTGCATCACAAAACCAACAAGAAAATCTCACCCTTTGATTTTACGTAAGGACTCGAAAAACAAAATGTGAAACGGGTCAACCGTGTCAATCTTTAGTTGCTCATATTTCGGAAAGAGCTATTCTTCTTCTACATTATTTTCAAGTTTGGGATTATAAGATGAATTGGAGGGTGCGTTTTCAGCAGTATTTTTCTATACATCCTTTTTTTTATGGAGTGTGATTAGGTATGTCTTTGAGGCACCTTTTCATTTCTTGAAAATGATTTGCACACTATGCACTTTCAACTCTAATAACATTCGAAAGGATAAAGCTACTGTTTTGAAAGCTGACATTAATCATGGACGGAATGTGTGTAATTCAAGAATGTGCACTCTAAGCCTAATCTAACAATCTTTTCGTTGATTTTGCTCCTTTGGTGTACATCTTTTTTTTTTCTTTTGTCCCATTCACAGCAAAGCTGGCACGGTTTGGTAAAGATTAAGCGCTTGAATGATATAGTACGTCAGAGCCTCTTTTCTCACTTCACTTTTTTTTCAGGGTGTGTGCTTTCTTTCCAATATTTAGATACAATGTATATAGGAGAGTCAATATGAATGGAGTTATACAGCTTACATAATTGTGAATCTTAGAGTCTGCTTTTTCAAGATGTTACCGTTACATCTTCCCCGCCGCTCGGTCTTTCGCACCATCGATGTTTGCCCCCTCCCCCCCCCCCCCCCCCGCATTTCAAAGTCCCTGTCTACTCCTGTATTTATACTTTATTCCAATTCACCTGATTTTTGTAACACACATACACACACACACACATTGTATGTATTGACACATTTTCATAAAATGTATGGAGTTTATGTATATTTATAAATATATTTCACTTCAACCTTGTGACCCACAAGATGCAATATCTCAAGTAGAATGTTGTGTCAAAGAGATTGAACTATGGTCAATCCAAAACGGTCTCAAACTGAATGATGAAAAAAAAAAACTGAGATCTTACACCTTACATCTCGATTTTCAATTTCAATTTATTTTCATATTTCTCGATGAAAAATTACATCAAATATAACAAAATTAAATGAAATACATGACATACATAGAATATTGCAAATATGTAAAACATAATAGTGGTCGATCTGTTCAGTTTGGAATCTGTGAATGAATGCTAAAGAAATATGAAGGAACCTACTTAAAAAGCGAGCTTGTTGAGCGTAGGTCCCGGTTAAAAACGAGTTTAAGATTGAGAAGGGGAGCACGGGTACAACAATGACCGGAACATAAGAGAAAAAAAAAATAAAAAAGTACAAATATACAGTTATATAACAACATTCTTCTCTAGTGCAGGTTAGGGATCGGATTTCGCAGAAGAATGGAACTTAATGCGATAAAAATTGACAGTACTTCCATTGTACCTGGTACAACAGCCAAAAACCTTGATGTGATATTCGATCAGAATATGGTCATGGATAAATTTGTTTCAGAGAAATGTAAATCGGCATCCTTCACTTTATATAAATTTGGAAAAGTTCGTCAGTTTGGATGCAAAGACCACTAAAGAGCTTGTTCAGGCTTTTTTTTTTTTTTTTGTTATAGGCCTATGTCATTTAGACGACAGTAGCAGTTTGTTGTATAATATCTCAGACTCACAGCTACATAAACTCCAGGCAACTCATAATGCAGCTGCAAGATTGATCACCCGCACGAAGAAGAATTCTCACATAAACTCCAATTGTGAAACGATTTTTTTTTTTTTTTTGCTCCCTGTCCAGTCACGCATAGTTTGTTTGTTTGTTTTTTTCAGATACTGTTACTGACTTATCAGGGCCTGCATTCAATGGCACGTGAATATATCAGTAAGTTCTTGGTTAGGTGCACTACCTCTCGTGATCAGCTCAGAAAAATCTTCTCCAATGTCCTGTTATCACAACCACTGCGTAGCCGGGGGGGGGGGGGGGGGGGCGATGGGGGCGGTCGCCCCCCTAAGATTTGGACCGGGGATTTGGGAGGCGAAAAAAAAAATGCGTGTATACTGTATGCATGCACATGAAGCGGGTCTCCTTTGCAACCTTTCATCAAATAAGATTTTTTTTTTCATATTTCACTCAAAGTGTGCACCAGATCGTTGAATTTCAATTCAAAATATGCAAAATCTCTCATGCTTGGGAGGGGGTTTCCCCCTCCCAAACCCTCCCCTTCTGTGCCTCTTTCCCTAGCACTTAGTACACTTTTTACATTTACACAAAAAAATTATGAATAACTCTGAGTGCACAAGACTTATCACTTATATTCCGAAAACTGAAGGTTCCCTCATGTATGAGGGGAATTTCCCCTTTAAATCGACCCTTTCCTCCCTCAGTCCCCCCCCCCATCAGTAGTTTGTGTGTGTGTGTGTGTGTGTGTGTGTGTGTGTGTGTGAGTGTGTAATTTCCCAAATGTTGATTCCATCAAATATGCGTATACGAGATAATTTATCTCGATTCCAACCTTAAAAAAGGCAAAAGCTCCATCGGAAGGGAAGGGTGGAGATAACACTCGCCCACGCCTTCTCCCTGCTCGCCCGCCCCCCCCCCCCCCCCCCCTTCCGCCATGCATACACTGTAAAAACATCGGTGTTAGATTTAACACCATGGGTGTTAAATCTAACACCGATCAAACTTCAATAGAGGACCACACCCACAGGTGTAGAAAATGCACTGTAATGGTGTTGAAAAGTGTTCACCTGACACTTCGTGGTGTTAATTTGACACTGTACATGGTGTTATTTTGACACTGTACTGGTGTTAATTCAAAAATGACACCACATGGTGTTGATTTGATATTTGTTGGTGTTAATATCAATGGTTTAACACCTGTCCAGCTTCAACAAGAGACCACACCAGCTGGTGTTACTGTGGTGTAAATTTATTTTCACATTTTTTCAAAAATCTAGTACTTTAATGTAAAATTCTTGATCGTCTTATTTAACTCTTTATGTGCCACGTTTGCACCTCCGACTCAGTCGACGGCGTGCCAACTTCGCATATTCTGCTCAACAAACAAAGCCGCCAAGACCGATCGATAAACCACTAATCACTGCTAATCCCGCGGCACGATGAAAGCGTTTCTCGTGCTTTTGTTCCTCTCATATACGGTTTGCATTCTATGTGGTGATCGACTATCAAGCGATGTTCCCAACTAGATTTGCTCGTACATTCTAAGTTTCTTTCACGGTTTAATGTGCAAAAGTCATGCATTTACAGTAATGTAGCAACTGATTATTCAAAGGAAAAATTGAAAATAGAGACGTCATACAATTTATATCGAAACAAAGCTTGGTATTCCTCTTTAACTTTGCCTACTATTATGCCCATCTTAACCGAAATTTGTAGAAGTTATACAAATTGGAAAAACAGAATTCTTTCTCAAAGCATGACTACCTTCGTGTCTCAGAATAACGTGGCACACAGGGGGTTTCCACCATGGCACATAAAGAGTTAAATTAAAAAAATCAACAAGAAGTGCAGTTACTAAGAAACTCTTCAAAAAAACAGTTTTATATTTGGAAATGGCAACGGAGGTATTAATTTAACACCATAAATGAGCATCGAAAATTTAACACCAGCTCGGTGTTCACTATTTAACACCGGACTTTTTGCAGTGTAGAAGTAGACTGTGGCTATACCCAGATCGCTTTATTTCATTTCTAAAAAAAGAGGGAATCCCCCTTCCCCTAAGCTCTACCTCACTAGACTTTATACATACACACAGATGGTACACATTCGGAATAAGAGCTAATTCCGTGATTTTAACACTTCGATGAAAAAGTATTGCACCAAAAATTTGCACCAGATCGCTGAATTTCAGGTCTGAAAACGCAAAATTACCTTCGTCTGGGAGGGGATATGCCCCTATCTACACCCTCGTGTGCATGCTTTTTACTGTTTGATTGCTGAACAGACAGCGTTCATGAAATTCAGTGTAAGAATAAATACAAGAAGATTATTTAAATGATACCATTTTATAGGCAAATTGTTCAATAATAATCTAAACTAAAATGTACTGCAGCCTTAAACAAGTGGGACTGTTTCAACTCGTTAAAACACGCAAAAACATGCATCAAATTGCACCATTTGCAACATCAAAATGCAAAAAGTTCTCACCGTGGGAGGGGGGACACCCCCCTCCCACACCCTCCCCCCCCCCCCCCCTTCGCTCGCTTCGCTCGCTCGGGTTCAGTTGCGTTCATGATATTCAGTGAAAAGAATTAATACGAGAAGTGTATTTAAATTATACCATTTTATAGGCAGATTGTTCAATAAAAATCTACACTAAAATATACTGCTACCTTAATCAAGTGGGACTGTTTCACGTCGATAAAACGCGCAAGAACATGCATCAAATTGCACCATTTGCAACATCAAAATGCAAAAGGTTCTTACCGTGGGGGGGCCCTCCCACACCCTCCCCTCCTCCCTCGCTCGCTCCGCTTGCTCGGGTTCAGTCGTGTTCATGACATTCAGTGAAAACAATCAATACAAGAAGTGTATCTAAATTATACCATTTTATAGGCAATCTTGTTCAATAATAATCTACATCAAAATAAACTGCTACCTTAAACAAGTGAGACTGTTTCACGTCGATGAAACGCGCAAAAACATGTATCAAACTACATCATTTACACCATCAAAATTCAAAAAGTTCTCACCGTCGCAGGGGGGACACCCCCTCCCACACCCTCCCCCCCCCCCCCCCCCCCCCCCCCCCTAAGATGAAATCCTGGCTACGCCGTTGATCACGACAAAGTTTTATGGTGAGCGATCATGCTGCTCCCGCACTGTGGAACGCTGCCCCATGTTATATGAAAAAAGCTCCCACAGTGTTAAAGTTTAAAACTGTTCTCAAGACATTTATGTTTAAAAAGCATTATGAATGAGTTTGGTTTTGCATCTATGGTACATAGGCCTACATTGTACAGTACATTCCTCTTTCTATTTTCATCCCTTCCCTTTAAGCGCACATTCTACTCTCCTCCAAGAAAAGGGTTGTAGACATTCTGCTGGAAACACACTTTCCCATTCATGTTATGAACCCAAATTACAGAATAATGTAGAAGGGTAGCTCTTTCAGAAAATATGAATAATTCAAGATTGACTCGGTTGATCAATTTCACTTTTTTAAGCCCTCACGTAAAATCAAGGGGTGCGACTTTTTGTTCTTTTTGTGATGCACGGTCACATATATATGTTTAATATATGTTGTCTAGGTTTACTATCGACTTTGAAATGTCGATAGCAATTAATCAGAGCAGCAGCGTGAATGATTTCGATGCTACTCTTGAGGCAGAAGAGTATATGACAAGTCACGCGTATCAAGCCCTTGAGGAGAATCGGCTGGATTTGTCAAACGCCAGTTCGGAAATCGGTATCACACTGACAGTGGATGAAGACTCGTATGATTTCGAGTATGCAGAGCTTCTCTGTCCTCCTCCATTAACGGCTGACAACGAAGACTACCACTGTGGCAAGTATCCCTTTCTACGTTTCTCACATAATGAAACCGCTACTTTCGTGTTCATTGTATGGTGGTAAGTAAGGTCGAAGATCATGTGCTATTTTTATAATCATTTTGCTAAAGAAATAAAACAAGAATACGTTTAAAGACCTTCACTGGCAAACGATCTAACATTCAAATTTTGTAAAAATCGCGGGTAATTGATAAGAATCTGATTTCAAAATTGCCGCTCTGATTTACTGTTGTTAGTGTTATTTTATTTCCGCTGGTTTCCTCGTGCTATTTTCCTTAACTTGTAACAATCTTGATTGTCAGTAAAAGCTGAACCAACGCAAAAGACCTGTCCGTAATAGGCCCTATCACACAGCCCAAAAGTCGCGTTGCAAACGCATGAATCAACCAAGAAATCCGAACCTTACGCGATACATGCGCGATTTGCGCATTTCAACAGTTTGTCTGACGTGGAACCTACGTAGTTATGGATGTTCACCGGATCGGCGCTCTACGCGATTCCAGATTTTTCGTCCTTTACGTAGTTCTTACGCGGACAATACTAAGCGTGGAATATCAGTGATCGTTCGCGAAAATGTCGCTATCGCGTTCATCGCCGACTTTCCACTGACGATTAGGAGACATATGACGCATGTTTCGCTGGAAAAAACAAGTGAATCATGCGCGATTCATACGCAGTTCAATAGTGAAAAAACAACAACAACACAATTATGCATAAAGGGCCGAAATATTGGAACGATCTCAACGTAGAACTCGCAGGTTGTTTGTTGTTGTCAACCTTCAAATACAAATTAAGACAGAATGTATTGAATACTTGCATTGCGTAAGTCCATTGAAATGTCCTTCTATCTCGTTTATGCGTGAGTGGGTGCGTGGTTTGTTAGTGATTTTCCGTAGTTCTTGCGCAATTGATCAGCGTTTTTTATTGCGTAAATCAGCGAAAACTAGGTCAAATTGTGGACGGATAAGCACGCAAAACCAAATTTCATACGTGATTCATGCGTTTACGCGACTTTTTGGGGGATGTGATAGAAGATTAAAAAAAATAATAATAATAATTAGCCACTGCATGATAAAGGTCTCACAAAATTTTTTCGAGACACATTCGTCGAGAATTTTTTACATTAACTCCTAATACAGTAATAAGCATGGCTCATAAAGGTCCCCATTATAAGTACACGACTGCACAACTTTTATTTATTATATAAAATAAGAAGGGGTTAAAAACAGTTTGCATCAAATAAGGTAGTTTAAAAGTAGTTTTTCCTGTAACAGACGTTTATTATAGACACATTCGAACCGTAAGCATTTTTTTTTTCGTTATATAAATTCACACTTACATTTCGTTTATTAAAATGGCTGCAACAGCTCCGTGTGGGGCAGGGTTCTACTTTGACAACACAACCAAGAATTGCTTACAGTGTGAAATAGGCACATACCAGAGCAAAGCTGCCCACTTTACATGTGACCAGTGTCCAGATGGTCAGTCTACTCTTGGACTTGGCACCAAAAACATCACCCATTGCATTGGTAAGAATTCAAAGGTTGGTTTTCTTACTGCATAAACGTAGCTAATTTGCTTCGAAGAAGCAATTTTCATGCTTCATGTGATACAAAATTAATTAGTCGTACCATGTACGCATGAAAGGTTCAATGCGAATAATGTTGAATATAAATGTGCTTGGTTACTAATGCTTGACATGGAGAGTTGCGTTTATGATAATAAGCTTTAAAGAATCAAAATAATTGATGGCAAAATGAACTTTAAAAAAGAAAAATAATAAAAAATGATTGACCACGTCAAATAAGTATAGCACATACTATGTTCATGCCAAAGATTGCTTAGGTTTTGCCTTATTCATTGTTTTTACACTTAAATACTTATTATTTGAATAATATATTTCTATATCACTTTAGTCAGCTGCAAACGACGCCTAGAATGCAATGAATCAATAAATGAATAGATAAATATTCAGAACGTAAGTAAGACCGAATAAAGAAAAAAAAAACGGATTCTGGTTATTTCTTCGATACAGCATACTTTATAATATTTGTGACGAAAATAGACATAAGGAGGACGAAGTGTCGACAGCTTCAAGTGAACATTCAAGAAAAAAAAAATGATATGGCACAAATTAATGCTCTGGTCGTACTAGAATCCTGGAAAGACTTTTGTTCAAGAGCGAAAATAAACTCCATACGATATCTGCGGTAATATAAGCACTTTGGATGGATGCCGGAAAATTCGGCAAAGGTTTTACTGACGTCATGAAATGGCCCAAACTAATAGGAAACGACATTTCACAGCTAAAACAAAAATAATAAGTGCATTTATAGCTACTAGAAAATAGGTTTAACTACTTCGGATCATACGCTACATGTGATATTCGTTGAAAGAAAATATGGCACAGAAAGCTTGCATATCAGTTCTCAGCCTAGACATCATCACTAGAAAGGCATATTTAAGATTTTAGAATGCAAGGGCCATCTCATTTTCGAGTTCGAAAAGCCCGTTTGACAGTGATAAATGTGAACATTTGAACAGCAAACCACCCGACGCGGCAGTGCAGCTCAATGCATAACTCAAACGGTAGCAACTCTAAGCGAATGCTGACAATGACTTTCGCTGAACGGTTCGGGGAGGGCAAGTGCCTGAGATATATGGAATTTCACTTCTACTTCAAAGATTGCCGTTACTGATTGATGCTTTTAGAGCAGATCATTCAATTGACACGGAAAAACGTTAGATTTACTCTACATTGAGGTGGCATTTATCCAGGCTAAGTATCAATAAAAAACTCACAAAGGAAAAAAATGAATAGTTACACCTTTTAACCTGTGTATTGTCTTTAAGGCGCAATTTGCATTTATTTGCTGATTCCATTCAGTGACGTCAGTATAAGCATGGACCTAATAATTAGAACGTGGACTATTCACGCCAGTCTTTCTTTGATGTAATGATCGTCACCGGACACATGATTGTGTGCATATTAAAGAGTATACATTCAGGTGTCTTGACAATGACGATTGTGTAATCATGTATCGTCACTAACGAAAGAATCGTTTCCCTCATTTCAGTCCTGTTTCGCTGGTGTGCCCTTTTTTTCAGACGGAAATGTCTGTGAATAAATACAGATCATGAGGAGCGCGGCAAAGCCTGAGATCATGACACATTTTGTGTCAATTAGTCCATGGGCCAGGCCAGATATTGGTACCATCTGAGGTGGCAAAACCTTTTTGGTGTCATTTTGTTTGTCGGGCATAGATATGCTTATCAAGCTATGATAGCATTTCCAAATGAGTAGCTTAGTCATAGTAAATGAATTTTTAACCAATTTGGTCTCGTTGTTATATCCCTTTACTTCTGAATCGAAACTAACCGCCATACAAAGAAGAGCACTGTCTTCTGTATGTTCCATAGAGCTGTAAAATGCAGCTCTATGGTATGTTCACAGGTGTTCTGTTGTAAACGCGGTGCGCTTAGTCTTTATTCAAGGCAGCGAAGGGAATATCCAAAGGTTATGATGTCCACAGCGCTTAGTCTTTATTCTAGACGGTGAAGGGAATATCCAAAGCGTATGATACAGTGTATATCCTTTTATCTAAAAACAACAACAACAACAAAAGCAATTCCTAGTGAATTTTACCGTATTTTTCAATCATTTATCATTTTCCGGTGAAAACACTACGGTGAAAACGCTGATACCACGCCAATGTCGCTTTATTTCCCTCCAACAATATAATATAATGCAAAAACAATGTAACGGTACACTACGATACATTATAATGAATGATATTGTAAATGAACAGAGTGATTTTTGTTTAAAACTGATGTATTTGTTGATAGGATAGTATAAAAACAGTATGGATAATCCCTTTTATGAGGAACTTTAGATATGATAACGGTACATTGGTCTAGATAAAGAACTAAGCGCACCGCGTGACAGCTGTGGACATCATAACCCTTTGGATATTCCCTTCGCTGCCTTGAATAAAGACTAAGCGCACCGCGTTTACAACAGAACACCTGTGGACATACAGTAGCCAGTGCTCTTCTTTGTATAGCGGTTTAGTTTCGATTCAGAAGTATAGGGATATAAATACGAGACCAAATTGGTTAAAAATTCATTTATTATGACTAAGCTACTCATTTGGAAATGCTATCATAGCTTGATAAGCATATCTATGCCCGACAAACAAACTGACACCAAAAAGGTTGTGCCACCTCAGATGGTACCAACAACCCATTTTTCGGATCTTGGCCCATGGACTAAATGGGCAATTGCTGATTCGCACATTATTGCACACGCATAAGACCTTGCCTAATGACAAGATATACCTGTTCCCTACCATTACCATCCCGTTTTGCTCTGGAATAAGCCGCGGAAAAGTGAAATATTGAGATCACAAATGACAATCATTCTGCCAAATTAATAGTTAGTTTCTTTTAAAAACCTCCTGCTTCTCCCAAGCGAAATTGTTTGAGGCATGATTTCCTAACATACACCACAACTGCACATTCACTTCACTTGATTGTTGTGAATTATTTTCTTCTGCGCATATTTGATTTGATCTGATTTGATTTATTGGTTTCTGTATCATCATTGTACATATACACATTCATGTACAAACATAAATATGATAATATATATAAGTATTTTCTCGTTCATTGCCTGTGTACAATGTACAGCAAAAGTACAACAAAACATACTACAATGAATAATACAGAGGGGCTACAGCATAAGCGTAGCTTGATTTGCGTGCAGCCCCCGTAACATAACATAATATTATAATGTACATCGGAAGGAGAATAGGAGGGAGGGATGACTTGCATAGAGATAGGATAGTTGAAAGGAGAAAAGGAAAGGAGAGGTTTGTCTGCTTTCACTAAAGGTTATACAAAGTAAAGTCATCTGTATCACTGATTAGCAAGACATGACAAAATATTTCCTCAACGAGATACAGGTGGACAGTTAATACAGGTCATGGTCGGTTGCATAATCATTATTACATACTAGATTATGTGTCGATATTAGTACGAAAGAATTTCGTGTATATAACAATGACAATGGAATTACTGATATTCAGATAACAACATTGTTTTTACAGCCTTCCTAAAAGAATACATGGACTTTAAACTTCGAATTTCAGAAGGAAGAGAATTCCAAACATCGGGTCCGGTGTGTCTGACAGATTTCAGAGCCATCACTGTTTTGGGATTATACAAATGAAACTTATCAGATTGTCATATAGTTATAGATTTCTCGAATCTCCATCTTGATTGAGGCGGTGACGATCATGGGATCAAAGCAGTGAAGCATGCTACAAGTAATGTCTCTGCGCGGCTTTTGAGATGTGCAGGTGCATGAATTAATTAACGATACGATGAATGTCCTTGTATATTAGGTCCATGGTATCAGTCGTGTTCGGCGAGTTTCGGTAGGTTTTCGAAATAGAAATTGGAATTGGAATAGAGATTGGTTTTCTTCTGGCTTTATGCTGCACAAATTTTTCCATGAGGTTACGGATTCTAATAATATGGGCTGGTTTAAAATTTGCAATTTCATGAAATTGTACAGTTAAGCTGCATTAGCATGCATTTGGTGTTCATTATTGCTGATCCCTTGCTCCATTTAGAATCATAAACTTCTTATCACAATGTTATTAAGAAAAAAGCATGCATGGTGTCTGTCTGTGTTATATCTTTACATCAGATATCTGCAAGCCGGGATTCGCCTCCGAGACGGGCCTGGAGCCATGCTATAGATGTGGTACTGGAACCTACCAGAACTCCTCCTTTAGCACTGAATGTAACCAGTGTCCTGAGGGAATGACAACAAGACAAAAGGGATCTAATTCTTCCAACCAGTGCGTCGGTGAGTCTACAGCTAGTAACTATGCACTCATACTCATACGTTTGAAAACCCAAAGTGTAAAAAACATAGCTTATTCATATGCGACATTTTTTTTTTATTTCCTCTGTAAAAAGTAAAGAGAAATCATTACATTTTAGCCAATTTCGTCAATTTTTAAAGCAAGCGAAGAAAGCAGACGAATTTGTGACCCTGCATCTCAAAACAATCAAAAAGTCGCCAGACACGGGTTTTTAGTTAAGAGCAGATTCTGGAAAAGCAGACTTTACGCTTTGAAATGATGTATAGATCAACTCAAACGGACTCTCCTAACATATCTAATTATAAAAAACCCGCACACACACACACACACACACACACACACACACACTCTAGGAAAGTGTGAACTGAGAAGAGAGGCTCTGAAGTATTAGTCCATGGGCCAAGACCCGAAAAATGGGTTGTTGGTACCACCTGAGGTGGCACATCCTTTTCGGTGTCAGTTTGTTTGTCGGGCATAGATATGCTTATCAAGCTATGATAGCATTTCCAAATGAGTAGCTTAGTCATAATAAATGAATTTTTAACCAATTTGGTCTCGTTTTTATATCCCTATACTTCTGAATAGAAACTAACCGCTATACAAAGAAGGGCACTGTCTTCCGTATGTCCACAGGTGTTCTGTTGTAAACGCGGTTGGCTTAGTCTTTATTCAAGGCAGCGAAGGTAACATCCAAAGGGTTATGATGTCCACAGCTGTCACGCGGTGCGCTTAGTCTTCATCTAGACCAATGTATCATATCTAAAGTTCCTCATAAAAGGGATTATCTATACTGTTTTTATACTACCCTATCAACAAATACATCAGTTTTAAACAAAAATCACTCTGTTCATTTACAATATTATTCATTATAATGTATACACTGTTTTTTAATCATCTTATATTGTTGGATGGAAATAAAGCGACATTGGCGTGGTACATTGTATTAGCGTTTTCACCGTAGCGTTTTCGCCGGAAAAAGATAAATAATTGAAAAATACGGTAAAATTCACGAGGAATTGCTTTTTGTTGTTGTTGTTGTTTTTAGATAAAAGGATATACACTGTATCATATCCTTTAGATATTCCCTTCGCAGTCTAGAATAAAGACTAAGCGCTGTGGACATCATGACCTTTGGATATTCCCTTCGCTGCCTTGAATAAAGACTAAGCGCACCGCGTTTACAACAGAACACCTGTGAACATACCACAGAGCTGTATTTTACAGCTCTATGGAACATACAGAAGACAGTGCCCTTCTTTGTATAGAGGTTAGTTTCGATTCAGAAGTATAGGGATATAACAACGAGACCAAATTGGTTAAAAATTCATTTATTATGACTAAGCTACTCATTTTGAAATGCTATCATAGCTTTATAAGCATATCTATGCCCGACAAACAAAATGACACCAAAAAGGTTGTGCCACCTCAGATGGTACCAATATCTGGCCTGGCCCATGGACTACATAGGGTCTATTCAAGTTCTTGCTTAGTCTTTATCAAGCCGTATTAGCCTTGCGATGACTGGAACAAAAGCAGGATATACAACAATGAAGAGAATAATAGACTAAGCTAAAAATTGAGCATGCTTTATCAACATTCTGTGAATAATTAATGCCAACTTTCATAGCGGTAGCATCATTGTTTGCAAAGTTATTACAGTTGGAAGTGAAGGTTATGTACGAGGTATTTAAGAAATGAAAAAGGGACTCTGCTTGATTGACACACCCAACATTCTTCTACCATTCAAGAAAAATATGAAAAACCCAAGATTGACTTGGCTGACCGTTTCACCTATTTTCAGTCCTCACATACATCAGTGCGTGCTACTTTTCGTTGATTTTGTGATGCACGGTCACATGTCTGCCAAAAAAAGGAACTAAAGGTTTTGTATCCAACACGTTTGGCTGCTGCCTGTCAAATATGTATTATTTTTTATGTATTGTTTGTGACACATATTTGTACCTAAATATTAAAGTGAGTCTTTGTGAAAAATAAATAAACAAACAAACAAAGACAATGCACATTCCGACACCTTATACGCTTTCTTCACCTTTTAAGCGCCTCATAGATGACCGACCATTAATATTTATTTTCATTAAAGTTATTGTCACTGATAGCTTTGATTATTCATATTTCAGCAAAATGATGACTGTTGCTGCATTATGCATAGAAAGGCACACAAACAATGACATAAGTTTAATATATCTCTTATTTTGTAAACTGTCATGGAAAACACAAGCCTAGCAGTATCATTTTGTTTTTGTTTGTTTGTTTGTTTGTTTGTGTTTTGTTCAGCTCATGCATCCGAATATTCAGGCAATTTTTGTCCATCTTATCTCGTATGACCTTTTTGCAAATATTGATGGATTCTTCTCATTACGGCTTAGGACACCCCCCCCCCCCTCCCGAAAAAAGAAGAAATGCATTTTTTATACATATAATATTTTTCTCGCGACATTTTTTTTTTTAAATCTGTATATTTCTATGTTGCTCTTTTCCTATCATTCCTCCTCCCTTTGGTTGCTATACACGTCATAAAGAGCCATGCAAGGCAGGGGAGTTTTCTGAGTCTGGATTTGTCCCATGTTTTCCCTGCCCTGTTGGAAGCTACCAAAGTTTGGCTCAACGGACGCACTGCATCCCCTGCCCAGTCAATACCACGACAAATGGCAACGGATCAACAATTCCCATTGAGTGCATCAGTGAGTTGTTTCATATTTTTATTACTATTGTAGTCACGTATCACCGTGTCTATTTTTTTTTCAAATGCCTAAACATGATAACGCAAAGCAGTAAATCCCTTGTTCATGTATGTGACCAATGATATAATGTACGGTATAAATGATGGTATATCACGAATTATCATGTAAACATAAGAAGCATTAAACCGGAAATTTAAAAAAAGCAATAGATACTTGTTAATTTAGTGTTATTAGATTTCTTAAAACCTAATCGTGGGAAGTTTCGATCTATTTTGCCGAATATCTAACGTGAATATGTGAATGTGCATGTTTCAAACTTAAATCTAGGTGCATGCGATTATGGACCCTGTCAAAATGGAGGTTTCTGCATAAGTGGAGGCATCGATTACAGCTGCACGTGCCAGGCTGGTTACTCCGGCAAGAACTGTCAGATAAATATTGACGAATGTTCGTCAGACCCTTGTGCCAATGAAGCAACGTGTTCAGATTTTATCAATGGCTTTCAGTGCACTTGTGTTCCAGGATACGAAGGTATGAATGCACTCTCGAAGTTGGTAATTTTCGAACGTATTACTCATTTATATCTACATGTTGAAAATATCATTGTGAGTCTTTTTTTTTTTTTTTTTTGCCTTCTGGTATACTAGTTATAAGTATGTTTGTCTATATGTCAGTTTGTGTGAAAACAGTAGTACGGCAAACAGAACTTGGTTCAACGCCTCGTAGTACTGATTAAACGTCTACAGGGTGTCTGTCTTTACAACTCATTTTTTTTTTTTTTTTTTGCAAATTATGTCGCGACTAAAAGCAGCACAATCGAAATGCACAATAACCATACGTCATATCCTCAATGCATGAAAAAAAGTGAAAATCATAATGTGACCATCCGGAAAACCCCAATATATGTAGGCCGAACTGATTTTGTACTTTCTACAGAGTTTAAAGAATAAACTCTCATCTTTAAAATGATGTACCGTGTTAAAACTGGACTTTCTTAATCCATTCAAAAAGTGACTGAAATGAAAAAAAAAAAACAGTTGGAGGTGCAGTTTTATTAAAAGTAGAAAAGAAGATTTAAAGACAAGGGACACTAACGCGTGCTGTGCAAAAGTATTAAGCGAAATGGCAGTGGGGGGGGGGTGGTCCAGAAGAACTGCTATTATCTTTTTTTTTAAGGCGCCAAAATTTGACAACTGGGAGAAAAGATATTTCTCTCATGAAACGACAAACTTTATACAAATTCGAGTCGGTCAACCGGAATGACTACATTATATAGATGATGACTGGCGGGGGAGGGAACATACCGAATGTTCCACCCGAAGGGTTTAAAATGCTATTGAGGGAGGTTATAAGTCCCGAGACGAAGTCGAGGGACTTATAGCCTCCCGAAATAGCATTTCAAATCCTGAGGATGGAACGTTTGGTACATGTTCCCGACAACAAAAGTCATCATCTCTTAGTGTGGGTTAGGCAAATACGTCAAGTCAACCACCAGCACAACGCCCTCGATCGCTCGCGCGCATCGCGCAGAGCCAAGTTCACTTTGCGCGGGTTCTTCTGTCATTTGTTACGTGAAAATGTTGTCCAATGGGAGAACATTACGAAAATGTTCTGCCCATGGGCGAACATAACAAATCTGCCTCCAATACGTGAATGTGTTTAGCCAATCACTAACCGGTATTTGACTAACCCATTCAGTATTGTATTTTGGTCCATTGCAGGCAATCCTAATTTGCGACTTTTCTTTGAGTTTTGAGCTGGGCGGCCACATGTCAATGCATACTTTAATAATATTGCCTTTGTGTAAACCCTTGTTCAATTTTCACTGAAAATGACCAAACGTTCCGCCATTTCGGGTTTGATGCCTTTTTTCTGCATCCATTGCATTGCCATATCTTGTTTAAAAAGAGTAAGATACACATGTTTACTCTTTGATCCATGTCATTTGTGACCCTGCACCTCAAAACAAACAAAAAGTCGCCAGACATGAATTTTTAGTTAAGACCATATTCTGAAAGAACAGACTGTAAGCTTTAAAATGATGTATAACTCAAATCAAATGGACTCTCCTAACCTATCTAAATATTGGAAAGAAAGCACAAACTCAGGAAAAGTGTGAACTGAGAAAAGAGGGTCTGAAGTACAGTGTCTATTCAAGCGCTTAATCTTTTCTAAACCGTGCTGGCTGTGCGATGAATGGGACAAAAACAGGAAGTAAACCACCAGAGTAACAACAATGAAGGGATTATCAGATTAAATTGAAATTAAATATGCCTCATTAACACATTCTGTCCATACTTAATGCCAACTTTCAAAGCAGTAGCACTATCCTTTCAAAAGTTATTAGAGTTTTGAAAGTGAAGTATGTGAACAAGGTTTTTCAGAAAAAAATGGGTTCTAAAGACACACCTAATCACACTATTCTACCAAAAAATGTTCGAGATAAACTGCTAAAAAACACACTTTCCTGCCCGCTTTATGATATCAAATTTTAGTATAATGTAAAAGAAGATCCGCTCTTTCAGAAAATATGAAAAAGTCAAGCTCGGCTAGGTTGAACCATTTCACTTATTTTCAGTCCTCACGCAAAATCAGTGTGTGCCACTTTATGTTCGTTTTGAGGTGCACGGTCACATTTTATGTACCAAATTTTATAGAACCTAACAGAGTCGATATAATTCACCGTATTCACTGATATTCACTGATATCATTCTTTCTTTTGAATATCAAACTCCTCCCAGGTGTGAACTGTGAACACAAAATCGACTACTGTCTCTCCACACCATGTGAGAATAATGCGCCGTGCACAAGCGTATTAGAAGACTTCGAGTGCAGTTGTCCATTTGGTTTCAGTGGAAAGAACTGCAGTGTTGAGGTGGATCTGTGTGCAGGAGATCCCTGCAAGAATGACGCTACCTGTTCCCAATCTCAGCAGGCTGTGATGGGTTACGTATGCCAATGTGCGCCAGGATATCGGGGCGTGAACTGTTCCATGAATATAGACGAATGCCAATCCAGTCCCTGTCTCAATCTTGGGTCTTGTGTCGATGGCGTCGACAGCTACACCTGCAACTGTCCGTTCGGCTTCTCGGGCAGCAGATGCGAGGAAGATGTTGACCTCTGCGCCAACGTCACTTGCCAGAATAATGGCACTTGCACAGAGATTGGAAATGGAACACTCTGCGCTTGTGCTGCAAAGTTTTCTGGAGAGTTTTGCCAGGTGGAAATCACAGCGTGCAGTGGTGTCATCTGCGAGAATGGAGGAACGTGCAATGCTCTCTCCGACTCAAGCTTCGAGTACTCTTGTAGGTGCCTAACAGGATATACAGGTCTTCACTGTGAGGTGGATGTGGACTTCTGCCAATCAGAACCTTGTCTTAATGGGGCCACATGCATCGATGGAAACACAAATGTCACCTGCGAGTGTCCCCCGGGCTTCACTGGCAAGAATATCATTCTTTAAATGGGCCATTCTCCCACAAAGTGTGCAAAATTGCAATGTTCCTGTCGCCAGCATGTTCATATAGGTTTAATCGATATCTTGTCCCTTACAATGTAGATATCATCTTTTTAGTTCAATTCATCGGAGAAGTTAGACCTGTGAAATGTATATCAATAAACCTATGGGGACATCCGGGATAACATTAGAAATACAATCAGGATTTTGATGTAACCCTAGATACCCCATGTCGCCAAAAAGGACGTGTTCATATAACAAGTTCTTACCCGTTAACATATTTCACATCAAATCTTTTGTACTTAATTTCACTACCCCTCAAGTGCCTGAATGAAAAAAAAAATATTATATAACAATGTGATATTTTGATATTTTCTAGGAGATCTGATCATGTCGCCAAATCTCTGTCAGATACGTTACCCTTTATGAGACTCTTAAAGGAGATGGCTCGTAACTGATCAGTGGGTATCAGCGATAATGCTGAGGATGATCGTTCCAATCCTTGTGGGATTCATTTAAGAGTACATTATATCTATTGTTGTGTGAAAATTATTGGCTTCAGAATGGTCTCATATTCAAGTAATGTGCAGTTTAATGCTTCCAGGTTAGCATGTCTGTACAGTGACGGGGCATTAAACAGCACATTACTTGACTGTTCTGAAGCAAATAATTTTCACACAACGTACATCGGTCGTCCGTCCGTCGTCCGTCCGTCCGTCGCCTGTCCGTAACGCTACAAAAACTTCAATAACTCTTTACTCTGGGCTTCAGTTGCAATCAAACTTCGAGGGAAGAGGGGTCAAAAAGAGTTTCACATTTAACCATATGTGACCGTGCACCTCAAAACGAACATAAAAGTCGCACACACTGATTTTGCGCGAGGATTGAAAATAAGTGAAATGGGTCAACCTAGCGGAACTTGATTTTTTCACATTTTCTGAAAAAGCGGGTCTTCTTTTACATTATGCTAAAATTTGGTATCATAAAACGGGCGGGAAAGTGTGTTTTTTAGCAGTTTATCTCGAACATTTTTGGTAGAACAGTGTGGTTAGGTGTGTCTTTAGAATCCCTTTTTCATTTCTGAAAAATCTTGTTATAAAAACCCTGTTATATCTCTTTTTAACTGCTATATCTCTTTTTTCATCTGTTATTTACGAGACACATTATGGCACTTGCCTTGTTTAACAAAGAGAGTCACGTTGTGATGTTCTTACAAGTTAAAATGAATGTATTGGCATGATTGGTGTTGGGTCCGAAATGAATGCTAACAGAATTTTTATGCGACAGATGCGTTACAGCACACCGTTCTTCCTCCGATCTAAAATGTATTTAATCTGGCAGAGCTGTTACTTAGCATTTGCTATGTATGAGAATTGTAATATTTGTTCATAATGTCTCATACATAATCAATGAGATTATTGATATAATTCAAATGTAGGTAGACATTGATATTAGGGTAACATATTTTTAAATCGAAATATTATGTTCTTGATTTTTATCTAGCCTTCACTTTATAAATCAGGATCATTTCTCTACAGACTAGATCACGGCTGACCCCAAAATGGTTCATGATATTGTTTTTATGTTTGAGCTTGTAGTTTTGTATGAGCACTGCATTTCAAAGCGAGAAATAAGCAGACAGTCAACGATTTTCTAAGATGCTACCTCTAGTAACTTATCACATATGAAGAGCTCAGTTGCAAAAGGTACTACATCCATTTTCCATCAAAATCCACTTTTTGGTCTTGATGTACTAATTTTTAGGACCTCTTTACACCTATACTAACGAAAAGCTAAATTTCCAACCAGAAAGTGTTAAAGAATTACATTTAAAAATCAGTTCGGTTGCAAAAGGTGCTACATCCATTTTAGTTGGGTTGCAAAAGGTACTACATCCACTTCAATGACATCATCGGGAAATTGACCAATCAGAGAGCAGCATTGGCTCGACCCTTTACCATTGTGTACTGACTTAATCCGTAAACGAAAGAAGTTGGCTTTTGGCTTTTTGGCTTTCTGTTAAGATCACCACGCAAATCTGGCCAATATCTTGAAAAACTCATCACATTTCTATCAAGCAATGTAGGAAAATGAAGGAGAACTCATTGACAAAACAAACCATCCCAGGAGAAGGATCGTGAATTAAAAGCAGTCGACAAGAGCAAAGGAGAAACTGGAGAAATTACGCGACTCTCATGTAGTCCCACATACTGCATCTATTGTTAGTTACCGGTACCGTGCGTTACTGCTAGGGTGTTGAGTTTGAGCCATCAATTGTCCCCAGAATAAAGTACAGACACTTTGTAGGTATGGTCTATTTCTTACATAAATAGCTTAACAGCTAATAAGTGTTTGACAACTAGACTGAAAGCAAAGTTACTTTGTTAGATGTATACAATGGCATGAAATTCTGACATCCCTACCAACAGTGCTTTACCTGTGGGTATGCTGTAGTATTCTGTATGTGCGTGATGTCAAGTACCAGGCCCCAGGGCTTGAAAGTACATAGTGACATACAGCTTTGAACACTAGATTTATATTCATTCTTGTAATGACACCTTTTACTTATACAATGTCACAAAGGTAATAACAAATGTGCGTTTAGTATAGGTGGTCATATTACTCATCGACGGTCTTGATTTCTATCAGCTATTAGATTATCAGATTCATGTTAACTGATAAAGAATATACAAGAATGAAATTCATGTCATGAATTCAATTGCACCGTTGAGAAAATACAGCACATTCCGATGCTGCTTTTCCACCTTTTCCCTTAGAAGTTACATTAAAAAAAATGAAGAAAAGGTAATGAATGCAGTATTCTTGAGACACGTGGAGGGAGAATTAACAGGGAAAAAAATAGCCAAAAATTTAATACAAAGAGGATAAAGATAAGAAATCGTGAGATCAAGCTCGTGAGAGAAAACAAAAGGAGAAAACGGAACAGAGAAATCACCTGGTGAGATATTGTGACCCCTCCCCATCTATAACCATTCACGTATAACGGATCCCCCTCCCCCATGCTTATGACCAATGACAGTCATTCATTCAAAATATTAGTCAGCAAGGGAGAAGTGGGGCATTAGCGATGCACATTGGTTTCTTATTCTTGAGGCTAAATAGGGCAGGGCATTGTCAATTACCTAGGCCCCCTTGACCTCGTATCCCATCCCCATCAACACCATTGCTGAAGAAAATAAAATCTCCGAAGCATGTCATAACATCACACTAAATATATCTCTGGCATATAAAATTTCGGTTTTAAAAGGTACTACATCCACAAAATATAAAAATGTTTTATTCATAAAAAATAAATGAATGGACCTGGATTTTCTCAGAGAGTGGTTTTAGTGTTGTATCATCTAGCAGTATGAAAGGGGGAAATATCATTCCAGTCTGAGGTCGCTAAATATGATAATTAAAAAATCGTGTTTTTCTCAGAACTTGAAATTATGATCTGGTACCTTTTGAAACCGAACTCTTCATATGTGTTTTAACATGTAAAAAAGGACCATGCGTTTGGAAATGTTTCTAGGAAAAATATGAGCTTTCACAAAAATCAGCCATTGACTGTTTTGTATTTCTAAGGTATTAAAGTTTCTGAATTGATAAAATATGAAAAAAAAATTGATGTTGAATTTTGGTCATTTGTACAACTGTAATTGCACACTTTTTTCGGAGAATGGCCCCTATGCCTATGTCGAGAAATGAAGCTTTTTAACAGTTGATAAAATATGAAAAAAGATCTTTGATGTTGAATTTTGGTCATTTGTACAACTGTAAATGCACACTTTTTTCGGAGAATGGCCCTTATGCCTATGTCGAGAAATGAAGCTTTTTAACAGTTGATAAAATATGAAAAAAAAAAATCTTTGATGTTGAATTTTGGTCATTTGTACAACTGTAATTGCACACTTTTTTTCGGAGAATGGCCCTTATGCCTATGTCGAGAAATGAAGCTTTTTAACAGTGAGGATAATACTTGCACCTCTTTCTTTAAAAAAAAAAAAAGAAAATTATAATGTGAGATCACAATTTGAGACGAAAAAAAAACGAGATGAATAAGTTTTGGTCAGATTGTCATAGACTGAACCTCGTTCTGTACGTGACCGTGCACCACAAAACAAACAAAAAGTCGCACCCCTTGATTTTAAGTGAGGACTCAAAAAAGGTGAAATGGTTCAACCAAGTCAATCTTGAGTTTTTCAAATTTTCTGAAAGAACTTCCCCTTTTCTACAATATTCTTCAGTTTGGTATCAGAATAAAGATAGGAAAGTGTGTTTTTAGCAGTTTTTCTACAACCCTTTTTTTGGGAAGAGTATGATCAGGTTTGTCTTAGAGGCCACTTTTCATGTCTTGAAATCCTTTGCACACTCTTCACTTTCAAGTCTAATAATTTTTGAAAGGATAAGGCTACTGCTTTGAAAGTTAGCATTAATCATAGGAAGAATGTGCTTATAGAACATGTTCAATTACAGCTTAATCTAATAATTCCTTCATTGTTGTTGCTCCGGTGATTTACATCCCGTGTTTTGTCCCTTTCATGGCACAGCTAGCACGGCTTGATAAGGATTAAGCGCTTGAATAGACCCTGTACCTCAGAGCCTCTTTTCTCTGTTCACACTTTTCCAGAGTGTGCTCATTCTTTCCAGTATGTAGATAGGTTGGGGGAGTCCATTTTGATTTGAGTTATACATCATTATAAGCTAAAGCGTAGAGTCTGTTCTTTCAGAATCTGCCCTTAAGTGAAAATCCATGTCTGGCGAGTTTTTGTTGGTTTTGTGGTGCGCGGTCACACATACCATCCACCCATTTCATTATTATTATTATTATTATTATTATCATTATCATTATCATCATCATGGGTCTACCCTATTTCGAATCCTAATTTACATGATATAATGCATGCATTCTTGGGAGTTTTAATTGTTCAAGATGGCCGTCAAGAAAGGCCACCAAAATGTAAAATTCGGAATTATATTTCCTTGTACAAAAATCGCAGATGGTGAGAATTTTAGTACAAAATTGGAGCTTTCACTTTACTTTGACAGTGTTTAAAACGAATATATAGGATGGGACTTTTGAATTCTTCATGTTTTTGAGATTTTCAAGATCCCTACAAAGTCTGAAATTCCCGTATTTTCCCCTTAACGCTATGTCACTAATGATGAACAAAAGAAAGAGTTTTCACCCTATTTAGAGGTTTCTGAATCCTTGAATTCGTATTTGAATGAGACAACTCTTGCATCCCAGACACGTTGCCAGAGGGTTTCAAAAAAAAAAAAAATCCGAAATAGCCGCCAAAAAATGAAATTCCAATATTCAGTAATATGCTCTGTACATGTCCTTATGAATAATGAATGCGATTGAAAATAAAATTGGTTGGTTGGTTCGACGACATTTCGAGGTTGCTGAATTCGAATCTGGTTGGTACAACGCTTGCGTCATTTGAGGGATTGACCTCAAATGTTGGAATTCCGAGGGTATATTTGCGGTTATTTTGAATACTTCAAAATTCTCAAAGTTGCTAGAGCTTCATCATTCAAATTTGGATTCATAATCTGCGAAGAAGGATAAAACTATGAACAAACCAAAAACAAACAAACAAACGGTAAAACGAGATTGGACCCCAAATCTGACTATCGAATCCAGACATTTATTGTTAACTTTATAGAACGCAATATTCTAGGTTATCATGTTCAATCTAAACAATTGTGTCCTCAGCGAGCTAAAAATTGATTCGGTTTTTGTTTTTCTTTCTTTATTCGGTGAATTTTCTTCAGACTAACATAAAGAAATACATAAGAGAGAGTATACCTTTGAACAAATCATATTGCACAGTTTAACTCAAGGCATGCCATTTTACGCATGTATACTAAATGTGTGTACGTTTGACTCATTGGCACATAAGGTGTTAAACACTCTGGCCCGTATTCTGCTAAAAACTTAGACCCGAGTTTAAACCCACGCCTGGGTCTAAAGTGGGTTTTTGGGGTTTAAACCTGAGTTTAAACCACCAGTTTAGACCCAGGTTTAAACCCAGGTTTAATTTGTATTCTACTAAGTCCAGCTGTGGTCTAAATTGGGTTTAAATTAAACCTACCATGGAGGAGGTTTATTTCGAGTTTAAATCGAGTCTAACGATGACTGGTGCAAAGGGTACCAGCACACGGATCAATGCCAATGGGACAAAATGAGTGGCTGGCTGCCGGCCACACGTACGCGAGTACACACGAGATACACCTACTACTCGTGTACTAGTATAGTATATACTTGTACTTGTAGCAAATTGTACACTTAGAAGAGACTCGAGATCTAAATGGTAGCAATACTACTACCTAGTACTACCTGTACTAATACGTTAGTCTAGATAAGCTTTAATACGATGAAAATAACCTGAAGACTAGACCAAGAACTCAATGTAGGACTAGAGGGTAGAGCCTGAGGTCGATTTGGCATAGAATCTAGTTTCTGTTAGATCGAGAACCTAGATCGATCGTAGGACTAACGTTCGGACTAGTTAGTAGGAGTAGGGTCCTACTAACGTTTATAGTAGAACCTATTCGAATAGCTAGAGTACATTATTGTAACGTTAGGACTAACGTTAGATCTATTAAAAGTTAGGTTAGTGTGGTACGGTAGGTAAAATCTAACGTTAGGCCTACTTCTAATATCGAGACAGGGTTGATAGTAGATCTAGGTCTAGATTTATTTCTAAATTTTAGAATGGTTTCCATTTTTATTAACTGACAATCTTAAGAGAAAAGCTTTTATTCAATTTCCTACCTCAAAGTCCTGGTTTGATCAATTGCCTGTCCATTCCGAATTCACGATTCAATCAACATAAAAAGCCATGTCCCATCCAGCGCACACAGCAACCGTGCCGCCGGCCGGCGCGGCGCGATGGATCTGCTGGTACTGAGCATTCAAAGCTAGCTAGCCAAAAATATGATAGCGCTACGCTATTAGACGCTTACCATGTATCCTGAGATGTGCGTCGCACACGTACACAAACTGTACAGTATAATCACAGTGCTTCACGAGTCGTCGCAAGCAAAAATACAGCATGCCCTTATTCGACATAAATACCCGTAAAAACTATTCAAAATCCAAGAAAGTCACGCTCATGTGGCTGATACACTGCCAATAATAAATTTAAGTGGATTTGCGGAGAGAAAAGTACTCAGAGAGGGAGAATTTCTTCTTCCATAGAGGGCACCATGGTGGCCTGACCCAAAACTATTTCGGGTTTAATTTAAACCCGAAATAGACTTGGGTTTAACTAAACCTCGCTAGCAGAATACAAAATTAAACCTCGGGTCTAGCTAAACCATAGGTGAGTCTAAAATGGGTTTAAACCTTGGTCTACAGTAGAATACGGGCCTCTGTTTTAATTTGTGTCATTATCATGTGACACATTTTGGTCGGTCAAACGTTAAAGGGATAGTACAGTATTGGTGGAGATGAGAATTGGGCTTTAAACATTTTGTAAGATACCAAGAAAACACGTATGAAATAGTATAGAGCATACCATTCTAAGAGGAATTCAAAGTTCATTTGATGAAAATCGGGTTTGGCATGACTGAAACATCAAAAAACAAAGTAAAACAAAGCGATCGTGAAAAAAAGGGTGGGCCCCACACTTATTAGAATCGCTCTGTTTTGGATATTTCAGCCATTTCAAAACCAATTTTCATTAAATAAACTTTGAATTCCTCATGGAATTACATCCTCTTTCCTATTTCATAAAAAAGGTCTCTCATTATCTCACCAAAATATGTTAGAAACATGAAATTAGGTCTCATCCAAAACTATACGATCCCTTTAAACAACCTGATAATAGTTTCGATGCACACAAGTATTTGGACGACGTGAACTTTTTTGAGTTGGCAATTTTTAGTGAAGTTTGAATAATTTCTAGTGTGTAATGAATAAGTCAGTATAGATATGTTTTCATTATTTTGTTCGGAAGAAATACTGAAGGAGTTATAGTAGTGTCAGATGATAGTGCTATGAGATTTATAAATAATATAATATGAATATTTATTGTGCCTCATATTCAAAATGTGTACATGTATTATCATTGCTTCTTTCCCATTCTTCCAGGTCCCGTGTGTGGTGATTATGTGGACTGGTGTGCGGACGCGCCCTGTGGGGAGAATTCCGAGTGTGTCAATGGACCTCAAGGCTTTCAGTGTCTTTGTGAAGCCGGGTGGACAGGGCAGTACTGCCTCGATGAAATCAGTCTCTGTGACGAGCTGGAGCCTTGTAGCAATGGCAGCACATGTACGGGAGATCGTGCAAGCTTCGTTTGTCACTGCCCTCCGGGATATCAAGGTATGACTAACGCCCTAACTTCTTGACTCCTTCACTGTCTACTGTAGACTTCTCGCTGTGAATTATAAATGTCATTTATTCCCATTAACACCATCACCGAATCAATTACCATTGTACGTCTTATTAGTATGCGTACGTTTGTTTATTGTTGTTTTTTGTTTTAGCAATTCAAATTCAGGAAGCTTCGATTCATGCATGATTCATGATTCACCTTCTTTCCATTTTGATTTCGTAAAGGAATGTGAAGCCTTCAGCCGTTAATTCAACTACGTACAGCTGTAGAGAGTCGTTCTAATGTTGTGTTTAAACATGGAGCCATTCGCAGTGTGTAAGGATGGATATTGCCTTTGCACATTGTAGACTCTATACCACTTTCGATGCAATTGGTTAAATGTGTAGCCTTATTTGAAAAAGGTCAAGAAAAGTCAAACATGATACCAAGATTTTAAAAAAAAAAGCGAAATGATTAACCCATTTTTCATGCAAAAAAAAAAAACAACCAAACTATAGGTTGGCAGTAAACATGATAATAAATTTATGGCTTCTGCTTGAGAAAACGGTTAGATATCTATGATAACATGATATCGGCGTTACAGGACTCACGTGCCATGAAGAAATAAACAACTGTTCCAGTGCACCCTGCCTTAATGGAGGAACCTGTATAAGGCTGATGGAATCCTACGAGTGTCAGTGTGTGGATGGCTTCACGGGAACAAATTGCGAAGTCAGTATTGATGACTGTATTGGAAGGTACGTTTACTAATAGTCTTCGAGGAAGTTGAATAAGAGGGAATTAGCTATCTGACAGAACTGACATTTAACCCTGTCAAAGTTATTTTGTTTCATATTTCAAATGTGGTCATGAGCATGGTGACATCATGGAACAGAATTAAGAGGGAATAAAATTTTTGTGGCATTTACTTGAGAACGAGACATAATGAACTTGTTCTCGATTTTCCCCCTGAAACTTCTTCAAGTAAGGAATAACAGGAGGCGAGATACAGCAAGATAGAGAATAAAATGCTTTCAAAATGCTTACCATATCATTACAGCTAAGCTAAAACTTTTCTTAACATGTTTGTGTTTCCAAAAACAATAATAATGAAAAATACATTTCAACGAGAGAAAATCCTCAGGATTGGAGTGGGAGAGGTGTGATTCGTTTTAATGATATTTCGCCAGTACAGACAAATATTATGATGCATTATACAAAATGAGCTTTTTGAACCGTCAAGTGAATCAGAACAATTATGCTTCTACAGAGCAGGAGTTACTTATATTATGTTTGTAGGAGAAGACTCGGTAAATATGTAACATCACGGCAGAAGAAATGATTTCCAGTGTACCATTTTATCCCCCAACTTTTTTAATGCCTCACTAACCCGTGTTCACAGAGGTCTATCATGACATCACAAACCCATGCATAATTACCTCCGTCAAGGCAGGAGATATGTTTTCATCAGCGTTTGCTTGTTGGTTGGTTGGTTTGTTTGTTTGTCCCCGTGCAAAATGACTCAAAATGACACACACACAACAGATCATTAAATTTTCGTAGTGATTCGGAAATGTTTATGAGTTTTATGAAGGATTTTCGATATTCAAGTAAGGTCAGTGATCTTGGGAGTTCCATCTGTGCATTTTTGGAGATTTTCATACACGCACTAAACTGCTGCTATTATAGTGTCTGCTATGGCGAGGCGCGCCGCACGGATGGAAGTTGATGACATAGTAAAATGTTTCTATGTTCAGCATGCAATACGTATGGGTGAAAACCACTAATCTCTATTGAAGATCAAGATCATTGGTTGAAATTATGGTTCCATGACATTTGCTCCGGCGACATATGCTCCGACGACAATTGCTCCGAAAAATGCGACAAATGTTCCGCGACATTTTCCGCGACAATTGCTCCGCCGAAATTTGCTCCGCCGACAAATGCTCCGCCGACATTTGCTCCGCCGACAAATGCTCCGGCGACATTTGCTCCAGCGACGTTTGCTCCGGCGACATCTGCTCCTACGACAAAAATGCTCTAAAGGTGCGAAAATTGTTCCGGTGACATTTGCTCCGGCGATAGTTGCTCCTTCGACATTTGCTCCGACGTCATATGATGCAAAGGTCTGAAAGTACACACAGGTACGACATTTGCTCCGGCGACATTTGCTCCGGCGACCTTTGCTCCGGCGACATTTGCTCCGACGTCATAATGATGTAATGGTCTGAAGGTACACACAGGTTCGAAATTTGCTCCGGCGACAATTGCTCCGATGACAATTGCTTGAAGGACATTTGATGCAAAGGTCTGAAGGTAGAGATAGGTACGACATTTGCTCCTCCGACATTTGCTCCGGAGACAAATGCTCCGGCGACAGTTGCTCCAGCGACAAATGAAAGTTAAGAACATCAAGCACGACACCGTCAGCGTTGGAATAAAAATTAAATTAAAGTAACCCAACCGCATTACATTGTATAACCAGACATTATTTCACACCAGGTATGTTTTATACATTTTGTATTGATTATCGGTATTCAGCAAGAAATGATGTCGTATGCAAAAGTTAAAAAGAAACGGAATTATAACATAACCCCTTAGAAATTATGTAAAAGATAATTCATAAGTGTCACAAGTTCTTTTCCTCATCGTCAAGAGTTTCGTATGAAGTTGTTGCAAACTTTCTAGCTACCTGTTCAAAAATGAATAAACAAGCAATTTGAGAAATTCATATTCACTCATACCAGTATGTCTTCAGTATGGGATAGAAATATTGGACCCAGAAACACGTTGGATTTGTGATACATTATGGAACTTACTGGAAAAATATTCCAGTGATAATTTTGTAGAACTTGCAATCAATGACAACTCTATATTAATGACAAGGACAGTGAAATCTTGGTGTTTTGATTAGCTATGAAACATTTTCTCAATAAGAGTACCAAAAATAAACAAGTTTGAGTGGCTATGAAGCATTGTCTATATGGTTGTTGTCTAAGGTTTTTGTGATGTATATTTTTTGGAATTTTATTACATGGAGAACGACAACGTTTAATTCTAGGAGAAAATTGTCACAAATAACGGATTAAAGAAACAACAGCTACGTAAAAGGGATGATTTTCAAGGCTGCGTATAGTTTCACAATTATCATTTCGATTCGAAACTGAAGCTTTGGTATAGTTAAACAAAATGATGCTTTATGGCGTACTATCTTTGATAAAGAATTTATTTATTTCCTTATTTGTATATCATCATTTTTGTATCTTCCGTTTGGTGTACTGAACAGATATTCTAACTTCTATGGTTAACATTGAAATTTTTCCTTCTCATCAGAAGTTGTATTGATAAGGGCCAAGGAAAGTAACAAAAATCTTCGTTTTTATACGGGTACTTAAAGAATGTAACTGTTGAAACTTTCTTTTGTAGTAGTTATTTGTTTCACAAACTCGCAAGGTTAACTTAAAGAAGAGAAAGAACTTAAACTTGCTGGCATGCACGAAACTTATGTTCAATGGAAAAACTCGTGTCAAAGCATTATTTTTGCCACTTTTTCCATTTTGTGCATAAAATACCTTTCTATTATAAGAAAAATGTCAACAAAATTTGTCAAGGCTTATTTGTATATTAGAAAGCGATAAGAAGAACAATATTTTAATTTGACTGTGTCGTTTCCCTACGGTCGATTGACGTGCTTTCTCTTTTCGGGCACAAAATCAGACGGAAGAGATTGATTGAAACTCTTTTTCTACGATATTTGCTATATTATGTGGACCTTTGAAATTTCGGTATTCCAGCAGCTTAATGCTACGATGTTACGTTGTTACAAAAGACAATACTTTGGGGAGTGCCAACTTTTCTGATTCCTCGAGAGCTTGTATATTTTGTGGAAGTTTTGTAGAAAGTTTTGCAAAGATAGTTTGTTTGTTTGTTTTGAATTTTACAGGTATTTTGCAAGATTCACCATTATTTTTTTTTGTAAGAACTGCATTTCCCATTCGACGTGGTTTAAAAAGTCTTCTGTGTTTCCTCTATTCGTTTTATAGTTCTGTGTTAACCAAAACGTTATTATTTTGATTCTGTAATTGCTCTCCTGATTCTGATCAATAAGAAAAAAATATTTCATCAGAACTTTTTACTCGGCTTCAGACTCGGAAGTTTAAATCCAGCATGCTTTCTTTCTAGAAATCACTACAACATAACTACATACCTAGCAGACTTAGGCCGTATGCAGTATTTTACCCTGTGTATGTGTTTTATTTATTTTATTTATTTATTTCACATCTTTAGAAAGGGTAGCCCGAGTCAGCATTAGCTGGTTTTCATCGGGGCCCTTTAAAACAATACATAAAACAGTGCAGAATCACATTTACTAACAATACATTTCAAAACAATAATCGAAGGACAAAGCATGATGATACTAGTATGGCAGTTAAAAAACGAAATACTAAAACGATTCATAAGTTAAACGAAGGGGAAAAAAACATATATCAAAATTACATTAAATTGGTACCCCGAATAAATTCAGTTGATAGGGGAGAGTGGGGAGAAGTGGGACATTATTTCAAGTTCGCCGATTTTCTTCTTATATCTTTTTATAGAAAAGATTATTACAATTCCTTTCTAGCTTGCATGAAGGTTCATATGGTAGGTTACATAAAGAGCTATAAACTGGGGATGGCACTGTTCTCAATTGTCTACAGTTAATGAAAAGAAAAAAAAACCTTATTGTGGAGAAAAGGTTGACCCAACCGTGGGTAAAGTGGGACAACGGCAAGGGAGAAATGAGACGGTGTTGGTAAAGTGTGACATCCTATAGAAATGTCGGAAATGTCGGGAAAAAAAAAGTTGGAAGGCGTAATGAAACATTGGCAATGAAAACAGTCAAACATGCTTTAAAATGATCTTTATTTCAACAAAACAAGTTTGAACAACATGTTTGAAAATCTGAACTGTTTTACATGTAATGCTATTATGAGGGACAAATGGGACACGTTGTCCCAACTGTTCCTCACATGGCATATACATAAATATGTACGACTGCTCAGTAACCATGCAGGCATTTGTCAAACACAGGTTATATTAGTTGCATATCAATAAGGCTCACCACCAGCTTCAATTGTGCCCTTGAAATCATGAATACAAAGACAACAGGTTAATTAACCTGATTTCAAAAAAATATATCATATTTTGGGGGAAATTTTCAATACCAATGTATACATACTTAAAATTTGCCGAACTGCATGGCTTTCTTAGTGTGATGTATGGTTGATAGGGGCTTATTGTAGATATAAGCCAATCGCTGATTGGTTGAACAGTTTTTGATTCAGAGAACGTGTCCCACTTGACCCGCGTCCCAACTCACCCCGCAGGCTCTCCCCTACAATGAGAATAGGTTTTAAGAATTGAAAGACATATGCTTACAACAATCCAGTGTACAATGGTAACTTCAGATATTGCATATAAAATCATTATAATGATATATACATACTCATATTTCATGATAAACCGTTTTATAAAAATGACATAAGTACATAGGTTAAACAAATCATGATTAATAGAAACAGAAAGGGATAAAGTGGACTTTTCAACAGGTGACATAATTGATGTAAATATAACAACTTCAAGTAGTATTATTGTTTTCTTGTAGGAAAAAAGAAATTCTTGCATTTGGCCATTTATTACTGGGAAGATTTTTTTAAAGTTGAATTGTGAAATTAATTGGGGAAAATGAACAATAACATTTATTACACAAATTAAACCTCTGGTATAAATTATCCTGTGTGGGTATTGACTATTGAGAAGGGGTCCTCCTGGCATGAAAAACATATATGTATATCATAATTTACTTTTAAACAATATTCTAAATTAGGGGAACAACGTGTCTCTATGGGCAGATTATTCTAATCGGATATTGCTGAGCATATACATGATCGCTTGTAAAATACAGTATTACATCTGTGTAGGAGGCTCAAGCTTGAGTTGATGTGAATTACGTGTTATTCGTTGCGCTACGTCATCTCGCAAAACAAATTTGTTTTGTGTGTGGGGGGTGCGGGTGTGTGGGTGTGTGTGTGTGTGTGTCAAGGAGGGGGATTATCTACAATAATTCGATGTACGTGCGTTATATGTCGTATAGTCTTTTCCAAACCGTTACGAATAATGTCCTGAAACAAAAGCTTGACAAGCACACAGTTTGAATATCCAACGACGAACAATAATGGGGGAAATGTAACAAGATTGAATTATCACGTTACGCAGCTTATAACAATGCAATATACATGATTATGAGTAAAGGAGTATACAAAATACGAAGATTACATTCCTGCAATACCAATTATTAATATCAAGAAAATACGATCTAACATATTTCTTCAAACATTGACCTTCAATCTATTGTGTCACTTTCAGGAAAGTTCCAGAGACTTGGATCAGTATGTGAAAGCGTAATTTGAGTTTATGATTGTGAGAAGAAGAAAATATGCGTTTCCTTGTTTAATTGTGTATTTTTGTTATTTCGTTTCATTCGTTCGTTATCTTTATCAAAGATTCTCCATTTGATCTTTTAAAAGTAATTTAAAAAGAGTCAATATTCAATAACTATGAATAAAACAAACAAAGAAACAAAAACATGTATATTTCTTAGGAGAAGTCAAGGAAGATTTTTTTTTTTTTTTTCCGCCGGAGAAATTGTGAGGAGGGCATTTTTCACCCTTGAAATTGTCTCAATTTCTAAACAAATTTCGTATGATATAATTTCACCAGATCAACTATCGAACCGTTGGAACGAATTGTGACCGTGCACCTCACAACGAACATAAAGTCGCACACACTGATTTTGCGTGAGGACTGAAAATAAGTGAAATGGGTCAACCTAGCCGAACTTGACTTTTTCATATTATCTGAAAGAGCGGGTCTTCTTTTACATTATGCTAAAATTTGGTATCATAAGACGGGCGGGAAAGTGTGTCTTTTAGCAGTTTATCTCGAACATTTTTTGGTAGAATAGTGTGATTAGGTGTGTCTTTAGAATCCCTTTTTCATTTCTGAAAAACCTTGTCCACACTCTTTACTTTCAACTCAAATAGCTTTTGAAAGGATAGTGCTGCTGCTTTGAAAGTTGGCATTGATTATGGACAGAATGTGTTAATGAGGCGTGCGTAATTTCAGCTTAATCTGATAATCCCTTCATTGTTGTTACTCTGGTGGTTTACTTCCTGTTTTTGTCCCATTCATCGCACAGCCATCACGGTTTGGTAAAGATTAAGCGCTTGAATAGACACTGTACTTCAGAGCCTCTTTTCTCAGTTCACACTTTTCCTGAGTTTGTGCTTTCTTTCCAATATTTAGGTAGGTTAGGAGAGTCCATTTGATTTGAGTTATACATCATTTTAAAGGTTAATGTCTGCTCTTTCAGAATATGGTCTTAACTAAAAATTTATGTCTGGCGACTTTGTGTTTGTTTTGAGGTGCAGGGTCACAATTGCCGTCGGAGGACCGTCCGAGCAAACGTCTCTGGAGCATTCGTCGCCGGAGCGAATGTCTTGCCTTTGTATAGAAAAGGTGGTACAAAAAGTTTTCGTAGGAGCAATCGTCGCTGGAGTAAATGTCGCCAGAGTAAATGTCGTACCTGTCTTTACCTTCAGACTTTTGCATCATATGACGTCGGAGCAAATGACGTCGGAGCAAATGTCATTGGAGCCATTGTCACCGGAGCAAATGTCGTACGTCTGTACCTTCAGACTTTTGCATTAGGCCTATATGACGTCGGAGCATTTGCGGTAGGAGCAATTGTCGCCGGAGCAAATGTCCCCGGAGCAATTGTAGGAGCATTTGACGCCAGAGCAATTGTCGCCGGAGAAAATGTCCCCCGGATCAATTGCCGCGCATTAGGAGCAATTGTCGTAGGAGCAATTACCGCCGGAGCAAATGTCGCCGGGGCATTTGACGCCGGAGCATTTGTCGGCGGAGCAAATGTCGTAGGAACAATTGTCACCGAGGCAAATGTCGTACCTGTCTAAAGGTACAGACAGACGTACCTTCAGACTTTTGCATTAGGCCTATATGACGTCGGAGCATTTGCGGTAGGAGCAATTGTCGCCGGAGCAAATGTCCCCGGAGCAATTGTCGTAGGAGCAATTATCGCTGGAGCAAATGTCGCCGGAGCAATTATCGCTGGAGCAAATGTCGCCGGAGCATTTGACGCCAGAGCAATTGTCGCCGGAGAAAATGTCCCCCGGAGCAATTGTCGCGCATTAGGAGCAATTGTCGGAGGAGCAATTATCGCCGGAGCAAATGTCGCCGGAGCATTTGACGCCGGAGCATTTGTCGGCGGAGCAAATGTCGGCGGAGCATTTGTCGCCGGAGAAAATATCGCCGGAGCATTTGTCGGCGGAGCAAATGTCGGCGGAGCATTTGTCGCCGGAGCAAATATCGCCGGAGCATTTTGTCGGCGGAGCAAATGTCGGCGGAGCATTTGTCGCCGGAGCAAATATCGCCGGAGCATTTGCCGCGGAGCAAATGTCGCGGAGCATTTGTCGCATTTTTCGGAGTAATTGTCGTCGGATCATTTGTCGCAGGAGCATATGTCGTGTCACGAAAATGGTAAATGCTTGGCAGAGGTCTGCGTTTTCAGAGTGCTTCTCTAGTCAGTACCTACATACTGAGGCAGGCAAGTGCAAATTCTAAGAATAGTCTTGCCATTTCCAATACTCATACTCGAAATATTGTTTTTTTTTTCTTATCCATGTTTGTGCCTGTATGCATGTTTTCAAATTAATAGAACCTACCCCATGTATCTCCCAATGTATTCTTATAATGACGAGTCTTCCTAACTAGAAAGTGAGTTGGAATTTGTCAATATTAACCTGTTTGAGCCAAAGAATCCCCTTTACCATTCATTCAATCATAAAGCACAATGCGCCTCGATGATAGCGTTTTCTGACTGTTTGTAGTCATCTTGAGCGAACCACGAGGGGTCGGCATTCTTCGCCCTTTTTCTGGGTGTGCTTGGGTACCACTTCACTGGGTTAGTACCCTGCTCATTGCGATAAAATAATGAAGTGGAATCTTTTACGTGTGCGAGTCAAGGGTAACTCACACACGGGACCTACATTTAATGTCCTATCAAAGGAAAAGGTGTTTTTGCTTCTCACAAGAAGGGACGGAATGTTTAATGCACACACTATTGCTCAGTGAGACTTGGGGATCAAACCCGGTACACTTGGATCTGAAGGCCACATGCGCTACCCTCTTAGACACATCACCGCCCTCCCCTTAACAAAAAAAAACCCAAAAACAAACCATGAAACAAATAAAACAAAACAAAGCTATTGGGCTAGGAGACGTGATGAAAATAAGCACATGACATATATGAATCTTGTGACTCTTATATACTTTTTTCAGACATGAAATGTAGGAATATGCGTTGTATTTAGCAACTGATAATTGCGCATAATTTTCTATAAACTCTCTCACATTTCACCTTAAACGGGTGTTGTGACGGGTAAGCACATGAATTTTATTTATTTATTATTTATTTATTCCGTCATATTTAAACAGGGTAGTCCCCTCAGTTTCACAACTGCTTTCCAGGAGAGCCCTGTGTACATACACATGATAAAAACATTGCATTACAATAGATTTCATTAAAAAAAACATATATAAGTATAACACATATACACAAAACAATACAAACTTTAAAAGATACTTTAGACCATGGAGACTGACTTAAAATGTATTCTGAATTCGGCATAAACTATATGTATTATTTGAAAAAAATACTGTGTAATAGAAATTACTGTAATGACACACCAAAAAAAAAAAACAACTGAGTTTAAAATACCATAAAAGGGGTTAATGGAACCAAAGAAGAAAAATCATTAAAAAAAATACAAACAGTTAAAAAAATACAAAATTGTTAAAAACTTCAATAAATAACCATTATACCATAATAAATACTAGGTGTTTCAAAAAACATTTCCCACTTTTCATTCTTAATAATTCAAAAACTATATATCAAATAACACTGTCATTGATATGAGTGATAGCTGAATAGTGTAAAATTTGGTTGAAGGTGGTTTAAATATGAAAGCATAAACAAGTTTCATGAAATCCATGAATAATTTCAGAGTTAGGTTCCAGACTTTGCTCTATTTTCAACCCTCTGTACAAAATTTCACTTTCCACTGGAGTCAATCAATGGGTGTGTATGGGAGTGTGTGGTTAGCACCCTAACAATGGTCCTGAACAATGGCCAGGGTTTTAATGCTTCATTATTCATTTATGAGAAATTATTCCACTATTACAGCTAGTCTTTATTCAGCCTCTGGCAGTGTCTGTGTAAAGTCAAACGCCTGTCGATACTGTCGTTGAGTCACGTCAGTGCTCTCCCTACTGCTGAAAAACAAAATTACAATGAATTCCTTCTGTTCTATTGTAAACGTGGTGACAGGAAGTAAAGAAAATCAATGAGAGTATATAGCCATATAAACTTGTGTATATGGAGCCTTAAATAAATCTACTCCGAAACAAATCGCCCCAATGATAAATGCTGCTGAACTCTTTACCAAAAATGATCTCTTTTTTATCGAAAAAGTGAAAAATTTGTCAGACTATTTAATTAGTAGACAGTTGTATTAAAATGAGGAACTTTAGATCATTTATGCTTATTTATACCCCAAATTTAGTGATATTGAAGCAAAATTTGAAAATGATTGCCAGCTGGAATGAAATGTGGTGTTTGCAAGCACTTTACCGTGCATGAATTCAGACTAGCAGTGCCCAGGGCAATCCACATGAATTACTGATTGAGCATTCATGTGCCAGGGAGCGCCAGACTGACGCTTAGTCAACAGGTGGTTCAGGTATGTCCATTGTTCAGGGCCATTGTTAGCACACACTCACATACACATCATTGGTTCCTGTGAGAAGTTCAATTTTTGTACAGAGGGTTAAAATTTGACCAAAATCTGAAACCTTACTTCAAAATCAATCTTAGATTTAATGAAACTGATTTATGCTTTCACATGCAAATCACCTCCAACCAAATTGTACACTATCCAGCTATTACTCATATCAATGTCAGTTTTATCGAATGAATAATTTTTGAAATATTTATGATCAAAAGTGGGAAATGTTTTTTAAAACACCTAGTATTTATTCAAAACGTGTAGCTCAATTGACGGCATAATTTTCTAAATTTTCTAAATCTTTCAAAAGAGAATTTAGCTAGATGTAAAATTTAGAATGATTCTCATGTTCGATTTTCACTTGCTTTCTTTTCTTTTGCAGTATTTGTGGCCATGGAACCTGCACAGATGGCAAAAATTCCTACACGTGTGAGTGTGAGGTTGGCTACACTGGAACTCATTGTGAAACTGACATCCGCTGTACAGATAGCCCGTGCCTAAACGGCGCCACTTGTTACATCGATAAGAGGAGACCACGGTGAGCTAGCGAATGCCATCCGTATGATCTGGTTTGAACATAATTATGTGTCATACATTTTCCGTGAACAAAGTGTTCATTGGTTATCATAAATATTTTTACGCGTACCATGTGTACACTGCAGATTAGTTTAACCAAGGGAAACATATAGCAAAGTAAAATATTTAAAGTTTCTTTGAATACAGAATATTATGATTTCTCTTAAAGGGAAGTTAGATATGTATGGCCCTCCACTTAAGATCTATGATGAGAATTTGACCATAATCACCCATAGATGGTACTTTTTCATCTAAATACACATGCTAACAACAAATCTTATAAAGAAAGAAAAGGGCGTACGCAATTTTGGATTATTTCATTTTATGTAATTCATCATTTATTTATAAACACCGCCCTTTATTTGTATCTTCCTCGTACTTTGTGTCCACATCTACTGGTCGAGTCCTTCACGAATTAGTAGGAAAATATTTTTCCCTTTTGTTTTCTTACTATAATGCTAATTAAGATAATCATTTCAACATTACTGCAGCCCAGTGCACCGAATTGTGTTGCTGTCATGTGTATAAGAAATCGAGAATATGTAATTTTTAGTACGGTTAAGTGAAGAAGTTTGCGCTATTTACTCCATTTAAAAATGGTTATAGCAGCCAAAGTTATGATGAACATGGGGCAACACGATGTGCTAAACTGGCCTTTTGAGACTCAAAAGAACATTTCTTCTTGTATTATGTATCGTGTTGCACAGATGTACATGTGCACCAGGATTCACAGGTCGACGCTGTCAATGGGATATCAACGAATGCAGAGCAGAACCATGCTTCCATTCCACAAAATGTATCAATGAAATCGGTTCATTCACCTGCGTATGCAAGGATGGTTTTACAGGACCTCTATGTAAAGACAGAGTGGTCAGCACATGTCAAAGTTCACCGTCAATCTGCCAGAACGGTGGAACCTGCCGCGATCGACTTGATGGCAGCTACTCCTGCCAGTGTCTGCTAGGGTACGAGGGCAACAACTGTGAGATATGTATGAAGCTTGACGTACCAAATGTGTCTTATGACGTCTAGAATGAATGACGTGAAGAGATATAGATTTCGGGCGTTCTGGAGAAGCGCACGTTTTTAAGATCCCCCCCCCCCCCTTTGTTTTCTTACTATAATGCAATCTCCCTGTAGAGCCCACTAATGTCAAAATCGACCACTAATGTCAAAACAACCACTAATGTCATAACACGTCGACGACAAATATCACAATGACCACTAATGTCATAACACGTCGACGACAAATGCCAAAATTGGATTAACCACGAATGTCATAACACGTCGACGACAAATGTCAAAATCGAATTAACCACAATGTCATAACACGTCGACGACAAATGTCAAAATTTCCAAATTTACTGCAAATGTCATAACGCGTCACAGGGGCGGATCCAGGAATTCCGTAAATGGGAGGCGGCTTTACAAAATCAAACGCTGGCGCGACCCCCCCCCCCCCCCCTATTTTCTTCTTTTTATTTCTGTTGTTTTAACAAAATATAGGGAGGGGACATCAGAGGGGGATGCGCCTGTTTTGGTCTTAAAGTGTAACTCGGTCTTAAAGTGTAACTCCATGCCTAGGCTTCTGAAAATGTGTCTCGTGTATAGAACCTCATCTGTGGTTTTGGATAGGTTTATGGGCCAGTTCTTTCTGTCGTCTGCTCACTCACCTCTCACTTTTATATTTGCCATGGTTTTTGAATAGAACAAGTAACACTCATTCTGCGTGCTTATATTTCAACTTGTCATAAATGAATATCATTCTTTTGTTCCCTAAACTCTTGTCATTATGTATGAAGTGTGCTTATTTTTCAAGAGGCATCATACTGGAAACCTTCATTTAAGAAGTGAAATTTGCCATCTTTTCATAATTTGATTTTGTACCTAATCTATATGTATACCTATATTATGTGTGTGTTAGTGTGTTGTTGATGCGTGATGTGCGAGTGTCTTGCATGACTTTAAGCAGCAATATGATACTAGTACATGTACAAACCTCTACAATAGTTTCTGATATACCAAATTTTCTACACTTAATAATCAAAACAGGCATGATCATTTCTGTATGCAGGATATTTTATGGGGTGCATGTTTTCGAGAACAATCATGCGCAATAAACCACACATTACATGGAGCAGACATATTACCGTCAATAATTATACACGTCACGAACGAGAAGCTGCAGATGCTTTCAAGGTCCTATATGAGCAATTGTTTTCACTTCATTTGTTGCTGTTTCTGTATGGTACAATTAATCAAATCACTTTCGAAAACATACTATTGATTCGTCATTAATTATGGCTAACTTTGCACATGAAAGATAAGAAAATCATCATGAAAGAAAGCAGAGATAAAACAAAAGGAAAAGTGGAAGCATGAGGAATGAAGTTTGCATTTCCTGATAAAATTCTGAATTTTATCATAAAAGCAGTAGGCATCTCATCATTCAGAAAAAAAAAAATAGAAATCATGAAATCACTTTCCTACGTTGCATCAATGGCCACCATGTAGGATTTAAAAGTGAAAGCCACAGAGGACCTTTCTCATCTTGGGATGTAAAACAACCAGGAATATGTTATAGGCAAAAATTGTGAAAATTAAAGCCCATACGAATGGGGGTTATTGATTGCTTAGACACCAGCAAAACCGCTACAGTGTTTATGTAACAATTATGTTTGATGTTGAATTACTCTGGGGATGCTACCTGCCTTGTAAAGTAAACATTTCAGAGAATTTTTTAAAGAAGATGTTGAAAATATGAACATTACGCCGCCTCCTCCTTCCACTTGTAAGGCAAGCAATGAGTTGTGACATTTGTTGTTGACGCAGTAGCCGATCGAGAGGGGGCTCATCCCCCCCCCCCTTGGTGCCTCTCTCTCTCTCTCTCTCTCTCTCTTGGTTAAAACAACAGAAATAAAAAGAAAAACAATGGGAGGGGGTTCGGCAGCTTTAATTTTGTAAAGGCACCTCCCCTTTACGGAATTCCTGGATCCGCCCCTGTAATGCAAGCAATGAGTTTTGACACATATGGTTGAAGCAATCGCGGATCGGAAGGGGGGGGTGCACCCCCCTCTGGTGCCCCCTCTTTTTTTTTTGGGGGGGGGGAAGAGATAGGGCGGCACCTGGGAGGATCCCGCCCTCTCTCTCTCTCTCTCTCTCTCTCTCTTTTTTTGGGGGGGTTAAAACAACAAAAATAAAATGAAAGCTTTAATTTTGACAAGGCGCCTCGATCCTTTTACGGAATTCCTGGATCCGCCCCTGTAATACATACAATGAGTTTTGATATTTGTGGTTGACGCAATCACGGATCTCGAAGAGGGCGCATCCCCCTCTGGTGCCTCCCCCCCCCCCCCCTTTTTTTATTTTTTTTTTTTTTAGTTGAAACAACAGAAGTAAAATGGAAAAAAAATGTGGGGGTGCGGTAGCTTTAATTTTGTAAAAGCGCCCCCTTTCACTAAATTCCTGGATTCGCCCATGTAATGCAAACAATGATCTTTGACATTAACTTGTGGTTGACGCAATCGCGGATCGAGAGGGGGCGCATCACAGTCTCGTGCCCCCTCTCTATATTTTGTTAAAACAACAGAAATAAAAAGAAGATGGGGGGGGGGGTTGTCGCGCCAGCTTTTGATTTTGTGAAGGCGCCTCCCCTTTACGGAATTCCTGGATCCGCCCCTGTGACGCGTTATATGACATTTGCATTAAACTTGAAAATTTTGACGTTTGTCGTCAACGTGTTATGACATTTGTGGTTAATCCGCTTTTGACATATGTCGTCGACGTGTTATGACATTAGTGGTCATTATGACATTTGTCGTCGACGTGTTATGACATTAGTGGTTGTTATGACATTTGTCGTCGACGTGTTATGACATTGGTGGTTGTTTTGACATTAGTGGTCGATTTTGACATTAGTGGGCTCTACACTCCCTCATGCTAAAGTAAAACATCCCGACACTTCTTTGACACAGTAATTAGGTGATAAGCTAACGGCGTATTTCTTTCTGACGACTTTTGTAAACAAAGTATCTCAATAATAACTTTACAAATTCACATGAAATTTTTAGTCATCATATCTCATGACAATATCTCAGTACGGTAGCGATAGTTTAAAATTATTTTGTGATTTTTCAATGATCGATCATAAGTTCATAACTAAATGCCATTTCTTTACCATTTTCGGCAGATGCAAAGTTCAAGTCACGTTTGATCGTCCTGTACCATGCCAATTACTCAGGTCACCATGACGTGCGCGTACGTGCGCGTCAACATTTTGAAATGCTCAAATCTATATCCCAGTGGGTTTTCTCGAAGTTTCAGACAATTCTAAGCGTTTCAAAAAATTCCTCGCGAGCGCGTCTGTCCGCGCGTTTTCGCGCACACAGGGCGTAAGCAATATGAAAATGCACTCTTTTTTGACTGATTTTGATTCCTGATGCACTTAGTGACAATATCCATTGATTTCCGATCGATTTTGATTAATAACATAGCAATGCACTTGGGTCAAAGTTAAAAATCCTCGCGCGGGTGTATGTGCAAATATTATAGTGAAAAAATATGTCTTCATTTATTTCGCCACAGCAACCCTATGTTTTTATTGCATATTAAAAAAGCATATGTGACCGTGCACTTCAAAGCGAACATAAAGTCCTACACACTGATTTTGCGTGAGGACTGAAAATAAGTGAAATGGGTCAACCTAGCTGAACTTGACTTTTTCATATTATCTGAAAGAGCGGGTCTTCTTTTACATTATGCTAAAATTTGGTATCATAAAACGGGCAGGAACGTGTGTTTTTTAGCAGTTTATCTCGAACATTTTTGGTAGAATAGTGTGATTAGGTGTGTCTTTAGAATCCCTTTTTCATTTCTGAAAAACCTTGTCCACACTTTTCACTTTCAACTCTAATAACTTTTGAAAGGATAGTGCTACTGCTTTGAAAGTGGGCCTTAATTATGGACAAAATGTGTTAATGAGGCATGCTTAATTTCAGTTTAATCTAATAATCCCTTTATTGTTGTTACTCTGGTGGTTTACTTCCTGTTTCTGTCCCATTCATCGCACAGCCAGCACGGTTTGGTAAAGATTAAGCGCTTGAATAGACACTGTACTTCAGAGCCTCTTTTCTCAGTTTACACTTTTCCTGAGTTTGTGCATTCTTTCCAATATTTAGATAGGTTCGGAGAGTCCATTTGATTTGAGTTATACATCATTTTAAAGCTTAAAGTCTGCTTTTTTAGAATATGGTCTTTACTAAAAATTCATGCCTGGCGACTTTTTGTTTGTTTTGAGGTGCAGGGTCACATATGAAATGCAAATAACATTTCAAGTATCAACATTTCGAGCAAAACTCAATGACGTTATCATATCGTCATCTGAAATAAAGAAAGTGGAATTAAATTTTTTGAGGTACTGTTTCTGATATTTATTTGCTGGTATCTCGGAAGCTTTAGCTCAATATTATCCCCCAAAATCGGATTTGTTGTACATTGAACATTTGTCTTCCAAGTCCATGTCATTTTTTCTTTGCAATTTGATAACGTCATCATACTGGATACTGTGATTAAAGGCAAAGACTCAAAATCAGTCACGTTTACGTGTTATGTCTATTTTTTTTTTATAAAAAAATATGCACTGACTTTAAGATCACGTTCTAGCACCTTTACCTCAGCTGATTTTTCTCCATTTCCTGTAAAACTTAGGTATGTTGTAGTTGAGACAATAAGCTGTAGTAGTCATGCATTTTATTTTTTTCAATTCTCCTCATCAGGTTGACAATTTTGCAGCTTAAAACTGAAAATGAGAAACTAATGTGGACGAAATGATTCCTGAATTATCTTTCACATATATAATCCACATACTATTCTTGTCGAGACACATAGCTGAGAGGTTAAAGGCGCTGTCTCAGGCGCCAGAGACGTAAGGAACCCAACAAGGTGACGAAACAAAATACCTCTTCTGTTTTACTTTTTTTTTCCAACGGAGTAATTCCACTTTCGTCCGTGTAGAAGTCACATTCTCATGTAAACGCACCCATACACACACACACACACGCACACACAACCAATATCCCTTTGTTTTGTGTTGGAGATAACATTGCTTCGACTGCTGCAAATTTTTTCAAGCTTATAGAGTTTGTCAATCTGATCATATTATATGTTGTTGTTGTTGTTCATTTTCCATCTGTAAAGATGGCTGGATAGCCCATATTCAGCTACACTAAGCTGGTCTTCCATGGGGTCCAGTTGGATGTGGGGTAGGACCACTTCACCGGGTTAGACACCCTGCTCTTTGCGATGAATGAATGAAGCGGGATATTTTACGTGCATGAGCTGTGACTCTCTCATACACGGGACCTCCATTTTATGTCCTATCCGAGGGACAGAGTGTTTTGCCTCTTGCTAGAGGGGACGGTATGTTTACACACAACATTGCTCAGTCCAGACTCGGGTTCGAACCCGGGCCGCGTGATCGTGAGGCAGACGCGCTACCGACTGAGCCAACTCACCGCCGTTGACGACGAGATGAGACATAGGCCTCTTGGTTATGCAAATAGTGGTCAAAGTCCATATTTGAAAATACAAATTGTTAAAGTGAAGGTGACTCTTAAAAGATTGTATCGCCATGTTTAATTTTTCTTTTTTCATTTCAAAGACCTATTGGTAAATATTCAGTTACATAGCCTGTCAAATCGACTTACTTGCACACGCTGACGAAAGCATGAAATTTCCACTTGGTTGCCTGGCAGAAACAATTTGATCTGAAATATGTAGGACTGTATAAAGAACTGGACTTCACAAATGTATCTCAATACAACTTCAAGTAGCTAGTTTCCATCATTTTCGTTGCCTATCACCCGTGACCGATATCTGATGACTCCCAAACGTATCACCTAACTCGTCTTCAGTGACGAGTTTCATATCTCGTTTCAAATTCATTCTTTATGCTCCTTTTTTTTTCTTTTTCGTCTAATTGTTGTTTGCCTTTGAAGGGGTTTGAATTTCTTCCTTTAACAATCTTGCCACTAATGACAAAGTTCCGAAATGCTGCGGCGCCACTTTGCCTGAAAGGTTACTTTATAGTAACTTCCTAGTATAGCTGTGTGAAGGCAGCGGTAATGAGTCATGAACCCTTTAAGCTCATAACTGTGATATGATAAGAACCCCAAATCACATAAATTTGGAGAAAATAATAACATTACTTGTATCTAGTAACATTAATTTTTCGGCCTTCAAGATAAAAATAAAAGTAAAACGAATAAGAATTGAGTAAAAAATGAAATAAAATCAGTGTTGGTATTAGTTTTAATCATTTCGTTATTTTCATTTTTAAATGTCTCAAGAATACATTTGAACGGCAATGAGATTCATTGTGATAAACGGTCGTTTATGTTCAACTTCAGAACAACATAGATGACTGCATAAATAACGAATGCAAGAATGGAGGTACATGCGTGGATGGGGTCCATGAATACACCTGTGCGTGTGAGGAAGGAACAGAGGGCACGTATTGCCAACTCTCAGCCAGTCCGTGTGACTCGACGCCCTGCAGGAATGGGGGCCAATGCGACCCCACGGAAGATGGTTTCATCTGTCATTGCCACGCTGGTTTCACGGGTGACATGTGCAGCGATAGTGTGGACGACTGTCAAAATCATCTTTGTTCGACTGGATCAACGTGTGATGACCTGGTATGACAGATGTATCCCTTCCTTTTCAATTTTAATTTAAATTTGTTTTCATATTTTTCACAAATAACACAAAACAGCATTATTATACAATACGAAAAGTAAACAAAACATAGATTAGATGAAACTTAACCGCAATGTACACAAGTTTGTCTTGTTATAAAAACAAAGTATGTTTACGTTTTAAAGTTGAGCTATAGTCATAATTGAAATATGATGGGGTCTGGGTAAAAGCAAGTCTGTACAGCCGCAGGTCCCGTGATAAATCTGGTTAGTGGAACTGTGAAATACATATAATTATTTTTAGACCTTACTATGACTGGGGGAACTGTTTTTTAAAAAAGAGAGCAAATAAATGTTACGAAATAAAGTGCAGAAAGGCCACATTTTGCAACAATACCATTGCCTACTACAACTAAGGACATTATGAGAACATCGACCGAAATTGTTAAGATTCGAGTGGGTGTGAAACCATAGATAATGGCGTAACACTATGGCATGAATACATGATTTAATGTGGGACGATAAGAAAATTGTCGTGGATGTAAACAATACACATAAGAACGATCGAGCTCAGGAGTGACATTCCAGCAGGGCTCCTAAAACCAGGTCATGTGACCATGGTAACCGACAAGCTGTCACGCGCAAATACTACACGTATTTCGAAAATCGAGTGTAACAATAAGGGCTTGAACAGCGCAACAGGCGGGCTGATCAAAACATAGTGTTCATGCTTATTGGATCCCGCCAGACTGCTAATATAAGGTCAAACAAGAAGGAAAATAAGGAGCAACAATTACTATACACTATGCATGCCGTATTACTGTTCAGAAGATATTGCTTCAATTTTCATTTGAATGAAGTTAAAGTGGTGTAACTTGTAAGTTCCGTGGGGGTTTCATTCCAATACTTAGGCCCAGTGAACATAATAGTTTTGTTTGGTTTTTTTCGCGAAATTTGTTCGGGTAAGTGAAAGTTGATACGTATACCGTTGACGGGTTGGGTAATCATAAATTGTATAATTTCCTGAAACATTTGGGGAAAAAATCATCTGGTAATAGGCCGGTTGAAAATTGAAACATAAACAGACCAACGTTATAATAAAATAACTCAAGAATTTGTACAATTTTGTTACTCATAAAAAGTGCATTCGTGTGGGATGAATATCCAGTATAATTTACAATTCTGAATGCGCATTTTTGCTCAATAGACAACGAATCGATCATTTTTTAGAAGCGTTTCCCAAAGCAAGAATCCCATAATTAAGATAAGGAAATATGAAATTAAATACATATTCTGTAGAATATTACATCAGTGTTAAATAACATCTTATACGTTTGTTGAGAACACCTTTATTTCTAGCAAAAATTCTACTTATATAGTTAAATTGGTTCTCCAAGATAAATCACTATCGATATCAAAACCCCAAAATTTTGTACTATTGACCTGTGACAGATCAATGTTGTTATCATGACAGAGATTAGGAAACATAAATGCTAATTACTAACAACTAATGAGTTTTATCAATGTTTGAGGATAGTTTGTTTGCAAATATTCAAGATTGAACAGAAACAATTTTTTCTTTCATTTTATTGTGTGTATAAGTGCATCAGGATTTTGGTAAGAAAAGAACAAAATTGTATCATCTGCAAAACAAACAAAAGAAACAATCCTATGTGAGTTCTGAATATCGTTGATATACAAAATAAAGAGAAGTGGGCTTAACAGGGAGCCATGTGGAACACAGCAAGAAATCAGTTTAGGTTTGGAGTTATGGCCGTAGATACTTACATACGTTTTCTCTTAGTTGAATAATCAGTAAACCATTCTGGCGCCCTTACCCTAATCCCCTACTGTCTTAACTTACCGAATATCAAACGTCTTTGATAAATCAAGAAAAACGCCAACAGCATGAGAAATATGAGAAACACCATGTACAGCATGAGCTATCTTGTCAATAAACTTGAATAATGCATGAGTTGTACTGTTTTTTTTTTTCGAAATCCAAACTGAGAATCAGTAAAATTATCGTAATGTTATAGTGCTTACAAACATGCTGTGCATCCATCTGTCTCAAGGACTACCCGTCCTTTCAGAGCGCCCATTCAGTTTCTCTCTATAAACATTATACATGGAGAATCAATCTAAAACGTCCATAAACATCAACTCTCCCTTTTCACAATTGGGAGGTCCTGGTACTAAACATGTTTATAATATTCTTGGAATTCTGATCAGAACACCATCTGTATTAGAACTCTTGCTAACAATAGCAATCTCACCATGTATTCTATAATCTGAGTTATGATTATATGGAATGATCATTTTTCAACACATTTCGCGCAATAAAAGGGCGCGTTTTGCGGCCTAGCTTGTCTGCGTCCAATATCAGATGTTGTTTGTTTGTTAATTTGTTTGTTTGTTTGTTTATTTGTTTGTTTGTGTATGTGCTTATTTTTTTTGACCAATCTATGAAATATTTTGGTCAAAGAATCATGGGGTTGCACCCTGTATACCATTCTTTTCTAAATCCACTAATATTACGATGCTTTCTGGTATGACAAAGGCAATCGAAAATTTGCATAGATTGTTTTCCCAGTAAACCTTAAAACTTGATTCTTCTTTTTTTCGGAGGGGAGGGGGTAGGAATAAAGCATCACAACGTTACTTTTTTTTATTCATTTGGATGTTTTCAAGAGAAAAATTATGTTCAAACTAACTGTGTGTGTGTGATTTAATGCTCTTACAATGGTAGGATCGTCATTCGTGAAACAAACAAAAAGCAACAAAGGCGTTTTGATTTCTATACAGGTAAAAACAAAATTATTACCTTATTTGTACACGTGAAGTTAGTCAATAGCATAAAAAAAATGTTGCAAAAAACTCATACCATAATATACTATTAAATTTGACAAGTTGTCACGTATGTTTCTGATGAGCAGCTAACTAAAGTTAATTTCAGATGTTTCATCGTATTTTTCAATCACATTTTCCTTAATTTCCATATTTGCTTTTTTTTTTGTTCCAAATCAACGATGCTATTACAATCAGTGTTGTTCATCTTTTATACTAGGACAGTTATTCAAACTCGAAACGAAGATCGTGTTATAAAAACCGGTTGTGAGTAAAGTATATTCAATGACACAAATTACAGGTGAACGGTTACCAATGTATCTGTCCGGACGGTGTGACTGGACATTACTGCGATGAAGATATTGATGAGTGTGCGAGCAACCCCTGTCGAAATGGAGGCACCTGTGTAAACGGCAATGCCATCTACACTTGTCTTTGCTTAGGCGGTGAGTAAACGGACACGTCTGCATTGTTTCGTTTGTTTGTTTGTTTGTTTTTTTGTTCGATTTTTTTTAGTCGATACCTACACATATATTATCGATATAATCTACATAGATAAGGGTTGTTTCTGCTAATTACTAAATAAAAGGAAAGCTTCTTTTGACGATATCAAAACAAAGTTACAGAATGTCCTGCAGACAGTTCCTTACAGGAAAGCAAAAGTGAAACAGAATGCACGAAAGCCGAAGAGCCGGGTGCCCTGAACGTTGCTTTTTATTTACACAATGCCACCACTCTTTCTGTTTCATCAAATCTTTTTATTTTATTTTATTTTGTTTCATGTCCCAGGGTACGGTGGAAGGGACTGTGAGAAAGAAGTGAACGAATGCGCCTCCTTTCCTTGTGCCAACCTTGGAGTCTGTACAGATGGAATAAATAGCTTCAAATGCGAATGTCTTGAAGGATATCGGTATGACCTAGCATTGTCCACACACTTGCATAATACTCGCAAAAGTGTTTCCTTTTTTAGTGTTTGATCCATTTTGTATTACATTCCATTGTCTATGAGTCATACAAGCAGTCTCTAAATAAGAATACAGTATTACCTAAGGTGGGAAAAAGTGGAGTTAATCGAATACAGAGAGAGAGAGAGAGAGAGAGAGAGAGGAGAGAGTGCTATTCTGGCCAACAGCTGGACAGATTTATCTTACTCATGCAATATCTTTCTCAGTTTGCTGAAAGTTATTTCAGAGGAAGGATTTTGCATTGTTGATACATTTCTTCTACTTGTGTTGAAAGGCTTGTTTACATAGTTCTTTCCAGAATATTGTGAGAGCACTTAAGCTAAAATCTCCACAAGGCATGGGGATGGTATTTACCTTAGAAAATATCATCAAACGGTTAAGTTCAAGACTTACTTTCCATCAGAATTGGAAATCCTCTCTCTATATCAACTTTTTTTTTTCTTCATGGTTCTACTTCTCTATACAGATTCTGTCTACACAATGCTATGTATTGAATAAATAAAAAAACTTTACACATTTTAACGGATGAATTCTGTCCAAATGGTTCACAAAATCCATCTGTCAACATCTCTTTGATCGACATATGTCAGGGAAATTAAGTTTCCCTTTGATGGTTCTAAAACCCCACGTTTTTCATCAGATTGGTAATGTGCCTGTAGATTCCGACCGTATGGTGCATTGTTTTATTCACAGCCTTTCTTCAAAGCGTTTAAATATTTGTTGGTTTATCACTACCCCAAGGCTCAGTGAGCAAAACTCAACAAAGAAAAGAACTTTATAGCAGATAATAGATAGAGTGAAAGAGACAGAATGAGATATAATAAATCGGAAGATTGCGTTCTCTTAACGTGGCTGTAGTAATAATGCGACCGCATATTAAAACTCCTTCAATGGTCCAGGTCATGGAAACATTACATTCATTGTACAGAGGTGATGTCTTGAAATGCTTGATCGAGTATAAGTCTCGGCGACTGCCACTACTGATAAGTCGCCGGGACTCGTGAAACTTAAGGAAGAATTCCTTGCTCTCTCACCGAGAAGGCGACTCGAAGGCGACAGTTTATTCGGCAGGAAGTCGGGGGGACGTCGCCCCGACGAGCCAAGACGTCTTTTCAATAGCGGAGACGTCGCCGCGACCTGCCAAGACGTCTTTCTGATTGTGGAGACGTCTCCGCAACGTCTTCAGTAGGTTGCCAAAGGGTTCCGCAAGGTTACAGAACTGTTTCGGAGACCTCGCGGCCAAAATTAGTCTCCACTACTTGACCGTGATAAAGAAAACGTCTCCAGACCAGATCTTTCAAGAGACCAAGCTAGTCCCCATAACACATCGCGGAGACGTCTCCACGACCACTCCGCGTGACCAGCGATGCTCAAGTCACCATTAGGTCGCCATCTAGTCTCTTTATGCAAATTAGGTAACCATGTTGGGCATTAATTCTGTGTATCAGATACTGGTACTGAGAGAAGCAGTATAATGATATACATTAAAATGAAATAGATGTATAGTTGTAAATTATGACTCCAGGTTGTATGACTATTCAACACATAACTTGATTATACCATGATATTTCTTTCAGTGGTGTTACGTGTGAAGACAGAATCAGCTCTTGCGAGTCCCACCCATGCATGAACAACGGCTCTTGTACGGATGGACTGATACAATTTGTATGCTCATGCCCTAGTGGATTCACAGGCGAGCGATGTGAAATAGGTGAATTATGCCAGACTAAACTTTTTATCATTAAATGCTCACTGTTTTACTGCTGTAAAATAGGATAAAATATCACCTAGGCCCGACCGTTGATTGACGTTGCTTGAATTTAGCAGACTCTTGTTAGGGTCTCATACTGAGCACATTTATTTTTTTTCTTTTTTTTTTTTTTTTGGGGGGGGGGGTATGCATGGGTGATCTTCGCTATATACAAATGCTTAAAACGCAATCATCTTTTCCCTTAACGTGTCTGTAGGTATGATTATTATATGAATTAGCTAACAGAAAATATATGTCAGATTGTATTCCTTCGATGAGACGCTGTGTGAGTCAGGTACCCAGGTTAAGGAGCTATATTGTAGTGTTTTTGTGTTCTTGTTATCTATTATGTAATTCCTTTCACATAAACAGAAATCCTGGGCAACTTCGATTTGACACTGGACCTGAGACTTCAGATTATGACACACTCTGTCCAGACGGAGGATGACCATAAAAACTTGACCCTTTCTGTGTGGATGTTGGTGGATGTCCCTGTACCATCAGAGAACCTTCGACTGCTTCGTCTCAGTGCTGGAAACTTTACTGTTGCTCTGTATAATCCGTGCAGCCTCGCTTTGATGATTGGGAGGTATGAACAATTAAAAGCATAAAAGCCCATCAAAAGGGTCATGTGTTCATCCTCAAATTTACATGCTTCAGTGTGTCCGTGCTATTTAACCTGCAGACTTTCATGATTCGTCTTGCATAACTTTGGCATCCCTGATAAGACTCCTCGCTCCTTAAAATAAAGAGTAAGCAAACAAACAAATTTAATTCAAACATGAACAATTCTAATCATTATCACATGAACAATTCTAATCATTATCGTGGCCAAGGCTTAAACAATAAATTATGAGAAGCTGAATGAAGTCATTAAACTAAACAGATTACAGAGATGTTTAACCCGATGGCCCGAATGCAAGGTTATTTTCAAAAGTGATAAAGATGCATATTAGATATACTTCTCAGTATACGGAGATGCTTATTCTTCTCATTTCAATACATTTTGCTATCTGCCTCTGTTTGCATGAAAATAAAACAAATGTGAGAGTTATTTTTAATTCAGTTAACGAAGAAAAAATGCCTTAAAACAAGCATGTGTTTAAATCGCAAACGCGCATAAGACGGTGTACTTCAATATTTACCAATGTGTGCACATTATATATATATATATATATATATATATATCGTTTCTTGTTTCTAAAACATGCGCTTTCCTCGCCAGGATAAAGCGTTTTAATGCCATATTAGGTTTTAATCTCATATGTGACCTTGCACCTCAAAACAAACAAAAAGTCGCCTGACTTGAATATTTAGTTAAGACCATATTCTGAAAGAGCAGACTTTAAGCTTTAAAATGATTTATAACTCAAATCAAATGGACTATCCTAACCTATCTAAAATATTGGAAAGAAAGCACAAATTCAGGAAAAGTGGGAATTGAGAAAAGAGGCTCTGAAGTACAGTGTCTATTCAAGCGCTTAATCTTTGCCAAACCATGCTGGCTGTGCGATGAATGGGACAAAAAAACAGGAAGTAAACCACCAGAGTAACAACAATGAAGGGATTATCAGATTAAAATTGAAATTAAACATGCCTCATTAACATATTCCGCTCATAATTAATGCCAACTTTCAAAGCAGTAGCACTATCCTTTCAAAAGTTATTAGAGTTGAAAGTGAAGAGTGTGGACAAGGTTTTCAAGAAATGAAAAAGGGATACTAAAGACACACCTAATCACACTATTCTGCCAAAAATGTTCGAGATAAATTGCTAAAAAAACACACTTTCCTGCCAGTTTTGTGATATCAAATTTTAGCATAATGTAAAAGAAGATCCGCTCTTTCAGAAAATATAAAAAAGTCAAGTTCGGCAAGGTTTACCCATTTCAGTTATTTTCAGTCCTCACGCAAAATCAGTGTGTGGGACTTTATGTTCGTTTTGAGGTGCACGGTCACATATATATAAGGTGTTATATAATCCATATAAGTAAGTCATAATAATACGCCATGACCCTAATCTGCATTCAGTATGAGAATTACGAGATTGAAATGAGCCCATTATGAATAAACTATAACCATGAGATTCAAAAGAGAGACAGGTCGGCATAGAATGTGAGGATGTAACATCTATGTGGTTGTATAGATCACTCTGTAATAGCAGGGACATTATTCTCTACACTGTATCGAGTTGCATTTTATGGATCCTTGCACTTCTTCATTAATACATATAAGTGATGCCGTCAAATATTTCGAAAGTACCAGCTTTTTATCAAAGGGGACGGTGAAGTATGGTTAAAACAAAATATGCTTAATCAAGATAGAGGTGAATAAAAGAAAGCACATGCGTTAAGTTGGAAACTTCTGAAAAACAGACATTTCCAAGGCTGAAGCATTTAAAAAGGGGCGAGTTGACAAAAATAAAGCGGTATTAAAAGCGACCAAAGTGTCTAATGAATTCTATATGAGATGTGTTTGTTCCGTATAAAATACAAAACTGTATGTTACACAACCAGATCAAATATTTGATTGATATGTGTCTGTTGTTGTTTTTATTTTATTCTCCAGTGAGGCATATGTCACCAACCAGACAAGTCTATGTGACAACCGTTGGCATCATGTCTTCCTATGGTTTGACATACACGGTCAATGGGAATGGCGCGTTGATGGCTCTGAGCTGTTGGCCAATCACAGCGCAGCCAATAAGAGTAATATGGGAGAAAACATTGCTGTTACGATCGGATCGAGTTTACTCAACAGTGGTGGGTTGAATGAATAACATCAGTAGCATAGATGTGTGACCATGGTTTTAAAGGCAAATGAAGACCTGAATATAAAAACGACCCAAGTCCAATTTTTAGCCAAATTCAGTTTGACATGAGAAATTGTAGCTTATGCATGGACTCATCTTGTGTATAAATGATAGATCCTAATTACCCCCGGAAGTGTCTAAAATGAATGAGTTAAATCTTATACACTGTATTAACGTAAGAATGAAGGACTTGGGTCATTATTACATTCATAGTATAATAGCGCCCTCTCTCATCCTTCTCTCATCTCTATTGACCGATTCGGGTTCGTTGAGGGCAGCAGACATTTTACGGCACAGGGCGCAGCCATAGTGGGTGTATCAGCGACCCCTGCTCTCCCCCACCCCGGGGCAACATGTTTATCGCGCACTTGTAACAAAGGTTCGCGCACTAAGCAAGCACTCGCGCACTCAGTACGAGACGCCCATTGGCTAAAGCAGTTTTTCATTCTGCGCGCGTGCTAATGTAGGGAGAGGGGTGGCGGAGTGCGGAGGGGGGGTCTGCTGGTACACCCACTATGGCTGCGCCTATGCTAAAAATACACATAGCGCGTCACAGAATCGGTCAATAGCAGAATACCATGCATATGAATCAAAGAACGACCCAAGTCCACCACACAAAATGGCCTCTCCACAATTAACGTAAATGTTGATTGTCATAATAATATATGTTCTAATTTGTATATACAATGTTGCCTTCCCATCATAGTTAAATAGAATAGTATTGGACAAATAAAAAAGATATGAAGTTTTTTTTAGTTTACTCGAAATGGTCTTCCATGGACTAAGGTCGTTCTTATATCCATATACTCAATTTACTGAGTCGTAATAGAACCATAATCCAAGATAGTGTACTATCAACACGCAAATACATAATCTGTTTATGATTTGGTTTAATGAACGGTCAACTTTATCATCAATCATCCAAAATGGAGTAAAGAATTTGCGTGGGTGCTCGCTTATGATAGTACCCCCTCCAACGTAAGTATTGTTTATCGCGTTCTCCTTTGGATGAAATTGTGTTTCTTCTTTTCTTCTTATTCCACAGTTATTGTATTGTTTTGTTTTTCTTTTGGTTGTGCGCGTAAGGTGCTTGTGTCCAAAGAGTCATGTACATCTTGTCTTGAACGACTGTATACTACTACTGTACGTGTATCTCCTTTTACAAATGTGACCGTGCACCTCAAAACGAACATAAAGTCGCACACACTGATTTTGCGTGAGGACTGAAAAAAAAAAGTGAAATGGGTCAACCTAGCCGAACTTGACTTTTTCATAATTTCTGAAAGAGCGGGTCTTCTTTTACATCATGCTAAAATTTGGTATCATAAAACGAGCAGGAAAGTGTGTTTTTTAGCAGTTTATCTCAAACATTTTTGGTAGAATAGTGTGATTAGGTGTGTCTTTAGAATCTCCTTTTCATTTCTGAAAAACCTTGTCCACACTCTTCACTTTCAACTCTAATAACTTTTGAAAGGATAGTGCTACTGCTTTGAAAGTTGGCATTAATTATGGACAGAATGTGTTGATAAGGCATACTTAATTTCAGTTTAATCTGATAATCCCTTCATTGTTGTTACTCTGGTGGTTTACTTCCTGTTTTTTGTCCCATTCATCGCACAGCCAGCACGGTTTGGTAAAGATTAAGCGCTTGAATAGACACTGTACTTCACAGCCTCTTTTCTCAGTTCACACTTTTTCTGAGTTTGTGCTTTCTTTCCAATATTTAGATAGGTTAGGAGAGTCCATTTGATTTGAGTTATACATCATTTTAAAGCTTAAAGTCTGCTCTTTCAGAATATGTGACCCTGCACCTCAAAACAAACAAAAAGTCGCCAGACATGAATTTTTAGTTAAGACCATATTCTAAAAGAGCAGACTTTAAGCTTTAAAATGATGTATAACTCAAATCAAATGGACTCTCCTAACCTATCTAAATATTGGAAAGAAAGCACAAACTCAGGAAAAGTGTGAACTGAGAAAAGAGGCTCTGAAATACAGTGTCTATTCAAGCGCTTAATCTTTACCAAGCCGTACTGGCTGTGCAATGAATGGGACAAAAGATAGGAAGTAAACCACCAGAGTAACAACAATGAAGGGATTATCAGATTAAACTGAAATTAAGTATGCCTCATTAACACATTCTGTCCATAATTAATCCCAACTTTTAAAGCAGTAGCACTATCCTTTCAAATGTTATTAGACATGAAAGTGAAGAGTGTTGACAAGGTTTTTCAGAAATGAAAAAGGTAGTCTAAAGACACACCTAATCACACTATTCTACCAAAAATGTTGGAGATAAACTGCTAAAAAAACACACTTTCCTGCCCGTTTTATGATACCAAATTGTAGCATAACATAAAAGAAGACCCGCTCTTTCAGAAAATATGAAAAAGTCAAGTTCGGCTCGGTTGACCCATTTCACTTATTTTCAGTCCTCACGCAAAATCAGTGCGTGCGACTTTATGTTCGTTTTGAGGTGCACGGTCACATATGGTCTTAACTATAAATTCATGTCTGGCGACTTTTTTGTTTGTTTTGAGGTGCAGGGTCACAATCATGAAGGGAAATATGATATTTTCTACATTCTCTTTCTCTTAGCAAATCAGCTGAAACTTATAAAGAAAAAATGCACAAAGTTGCGATGTGCTTGTCAGCTGCCATCACTATGCAAGCTGATGATGTAATCTACCAGTTGAACCAACGAGATGACTCATTGCTCTCTCTACCCTTCTGGCATAATCACATGAATCATACATGTACTTAATAAATAGTCAAAAACTGTTCTTATCCGTTAACAGCCACTTTCCACGTTAGCGCCCTTAATCTCTGGAGTGGTTTTGTTGGGGACGAGTTGATTTCTGCCCTTCACACTAAGTGCAATTCAAGTGCTTCAGGAAACGTTATCACGTGGACAGACTTTACTGGGAACGAAGCCTTTACTCTTGCTGCAATGTTTCCTTCGCAGTGTGATGGTAAGATTATTGTACTTAACTCCATAATGAAAATACCTGAATACACTGAGTAACTCCATTGATATAGCGTATCGATATAGAAATAGAAGCCTGCATCATATAGATTTTATGAGTTATGATCATCCCTTCAAACCAACTCTTTTAATAGCTGGAGAGAGACAGGCTGGCAACACATAGTAACATACATAGCCAATGGCATTTGCTTTTTTTTTCTTGTTTTTTTCTTTTTTCTTTTTTTTTTCAAGCTGATATTTTCAGGATACTGTATGTCCAGCAATAGAGTGCAGAATAGCATTGCTGAAAGTCCTCGTCAATCCTCTAGGGCTTTTTCCACAATCCACGATGGCGTCCAAAATCGCCGCCGTTTGCTATTTGTCTCATATAGCTTATCTTTGCGCATATGTTACCCCAACACACACTTCAAATGTCTACATATATAATTGTAATTACTTTAAGTTGCGAGGAACCCAGTCAATTACTTTGATATTCAGAATTAGATTTTGAAACATACTAGAACAAATAAAAACCTCTTGAGGTCTTTCAAAAATCCAAAATGGCTGCCATTTTCCGATATAGACAACCTCGGTACACGCTTGAAATATCGAAATATATTTTGAAATACAAATAACCTAATGAAATACCTGTTCAGAGATTTTGAAACACTCGAGTATGCCCGTACCGATAAAACACGAACAATTTCGAAATTCAAATTGGTCACCAAAATCGCCGGCATCAATATTTCCTTTGTTTGTTTGTTTTTTTCATATCTCTGACAAGTAAGTAACCCCAATGCACATTAAAAGTGCAAATATATGATTTTAGACACAAGGAACCCAATAACATAGTTATCAAGAGATATTAAAACACACAATTTAAGTATAAACAAAACCGCTTGAGTTCTTCTCGTAGTCAAAATGGTGTCCAAATGGCCACCATTTGTACCAATAATACAATTCTGTTTCCAAACAAGGCAATAATTCAAAGCACAATTAAACCTGTAAAAAAGATAAAAGGAAACTCACAACTTAGCAAAATTAGATATCTTGGGTATTTTAACACTCAGAAGTTCTAGCTGAGGCTTTTTCTTAAACATTCACGAAATTTAGTCAGGTATACCATGGATTTCAAAAATGATTGTTAAACTTCTTATGTAATATCTGAAAGTTGAAATGAAACTCATCTCATAGTAGAATCGTAGCAATTGCATTTTTTTTCTTAAGTAGGCTAGCACGGAAATATCATTTTACGTTTGTATTTCGGGAAGAGATTAAAATGTTTTACTGGCGTGGTATTTCTCTGCTTCAAAAACTCTGAATAGATATTCGTTATTGTGGACTTTGTGTCTAAAAACGTGCTTAGACATGCTTTTGGTTAAAGTGTATATGTTGGTGTTGACTAATTCTAAAGTTATGAGAAAATCGGAAAAGTGGAACATTTTTGGAGCCGATTTGATTTCTGAAAGAGTTTGAATGGCTTTATAAGTTGTCGTGTTGTTTGTTTATTTTTTCAAGACTTTTTGACACGTATTCTGTTAAAACCCAATATGCTTAAAAATACATTACATTGATATCCTTGTTGGGCTACATCCTTTTAGAATTAAGAGAAAGACACGAACCGGCAGCCATTTTGCAGCAATTTAGGATTTCAGGGAAAGACTAAGTGTTTTATTTGTTATGTTTCTGTTTCAAAATTTCTAAATAGGTATTGATTGGGGTTCCTAATTGACACTCTAAGCATTACCCAAAGACATTGATGATAATGTATATTGGGTCATACCTACCTGCAATTTTTGTGTGAAAAACAGAAAATAACAGACATTTTTGGCACCAGTTTTGATTTCCGGAAGGGCTCACGTGTTCTACTGATATTTGTGTATTTCAACCTTTCTAGATAAGTATCTTATTGGGTTCCATATCTTTAAAACATATACCTACATAGACATGAAAAGTGTTTGTTAGCGATACCTACTTCGAAATTTATTTGAAGAAAAAAAAAAAGGTAAAATGACGGTCATTTTTGACGCAATTTTGGATTGGGGGAAACGCCCGAGGCAGATTTACAATGTATCAATCAGTATGTCATTCTAGTCATATTTTTGCCCCGAATCTGAAAAAAATCCTGTTATCACAAATATCAAGGTTAAAGCCTATTTTGACCTAATGCTTGCAGCCTGATAAAGCTTTTTGAAGATTGAGGTACTTGAAGAAACCGAATGGGATCTTCTTTTTTTTTTTTCCTGTTCATCGACTTTACACAATCTGAATTGTGTGTCATGTTTACCTAGAATATATAGACACGTGCTTGGTGACAAAAGTATCACTCCCCGATGGTGCCGAACTTGTCAAATTTGTCTGTAGGGCCTATCTGCATGGCACGTGCAGTAATGACACTTGACTGGCTTATCAATTTCCCAGATACTGATGAGTGCTTGCTGGCGACGCCATCACCACCCTGTCAGAATGGAGGTACCTGTGTGGACCAACTGAACTCCTACATGTGCCTCTGTCCAGAGTATCTGACAGGAAAGATCTGTGATGAAGAGGTCGACCTTTGCACCAATACCACCTGCCAGAACGGAGGGAGCTGCACCACGCTGAATAGGACCATCTCGTGTGAATGCTCAAACGTATTCAAGGGACCATTCTGTGAAGTCGCTATTAGTAAGTTAGACTCGAGTTTCAAATAGTTGGTCAAAACGCCTATTTAAAAGCACGGGATATTGCGAAAGTAAAGAAGATAGGGATCGATTAACATTAAATTTTCATATTGCATACACCTACGCACAGGCATGCACACACACATTCACACATAAACACGGACTCGAACATACCACTACCACAACGATGCTAACCTAATGTGATTCAAGACACGTCTTTTATCATCAATAGCGAAAAATCTGCGTCCTTTGTTTAGCGCAATAGCGATGCATCGCGTTGTGTTCTTTATGTTGCAAAGAGTATAGTTCCAGAGAATCCACTGCACCTCATGGTGTAAGGACTAGCAATGTATTGAATGACCGACGTTGATATAGCTCTCTGTGACTGATCTTGGTTTAAATAAATGCATTCTTATACAACATGTTGATCACATGCTTACATACTGCTGGAAATACATTCACTACTATCTCCTTGATCAAACGAGCTTCTTCTTTTCGACAATGAAAGAAACTTGGATTTCATTATGCAGCCTTCTAATGGCTGGATATTTGCATGTATTTATTGAATACATGAAATATTTCAAGGTGATAAGTAACATTTTTTTTTTAATGAATGTGATATTTTCAGTCCATGGAAACTGGAGTGAGTGGACAGAGTGGAGTCCCTGTTCTGAGTCCTGCGGTGGAGGGACTTGGAATCGGACTCGGGAGTGCGTAAACCCTCCCCCCAATGAACATGGAATGCCCTGCGAAGGTCACGACCTTGAGGAGGAAGCTTGCAACACCCAGGAATGTCCAGGTATTACGCAATCAATATGACACATATCTTAGCACTCCATGTTACCAACAATGACTTCCGTTCATTATTATTGCAAATATTCACTTCTGTCCATTTTTTTTTCACAAACGGTGGGATGAAATCGTTGAATCCTCGAGTGTCATCGTCGTCATTGTTGTTATAGTTCTGATTGTTTGTCAAAAGTTGATACTTTGGATCCGAAAATTGGTTTCAATTTTTATATCTTCCAAGATCTCTTAGCGCTAGAGAGGTCACTTTAAACATAATTATCATTTATTTTTCTATTATCATATTTTATTGGGAATTTTTATACGGAGTGGTCTGATCAGCATGAAATATGCACATGTAAACAGCAAAAGATAGATAAACAATAGTTTCAAAACGTCATAACATAAGATAGACAAACATCAAACATTCAGGATAGAATGAAATTATAAATTACAAATTAAACTGTTATTGGTTGAAATCCATTGAACATGAACAACAACAACAAAATAAATTTGATTGAAAATAAGTACTCGTGACAATTTAAGTACAAAACAAATTTCAATGTCCATATCCATGCATATCTGTTGATAAATATTGATCAGAGATAAATTTTATCTTTGGCTTCACCCAAATGATATTACTTTCGTGTTTGTTTGTTTGTTTTTTATCAATAGGTTCCATTTTATCCATACTTGGGTTTCATTTAGTATGACATAGTGCCTTCCTTGCATTTGCCTCATATTGACACAGTTGCGTCATTTACATACCCTGAAAATCGAGACACTTGGCATGATGTAGAAGGTCATTTCTAGATACTGAGAACAAAGTGGGAGCTCGAGTGGAGCCCTGTGGGACACCTAGGTTTTCTCCCTTGGTTATTTACCTTTATGGTTTCTGTAAATACTCTGCAAACCATAAAAATTTGGTAGTGTACATGTAGTGCAACGACACATTTAAGTCTAGCTAACAAAATAGGGGGATCTACGGTATCAAATGCACGGCGCAATTCCGTTCAGGTTCCCATGGTCTACCTGGCGGGACCATTCATTAACAATACAAAGAAATGCTATCTCACAGGAGTGGTTTGGATGAAACCAAAATTGGTTATAATTTCATCAAATATTTCAGAAAATCTGAAGTAACAGCTTTTGCAATAATATTTTTGAGAGCATTCAAAGAATGGCTCTCGGTCTATAGGTTTCCTCACAATGTTGATAAGCTGACGTTGGAATGGGTTGAACTCTTGCAGTTTTCCAATCTGATGGTAACATTCCTTCGTTGAGAGATTGAACAAAATGCATGCACCAATGCACCTAAAATGTTAGAGGCATTGATCGTCCGTCATGGGTCGTCCGTCGTGCGTCGTGCGTCAACTTTTTTTTTTTTACATTTCATCTTCTTCGTGAGAACCGCATGGACAATTTTCACCAAACTTGACAGGTAGCGTCCCTAATGGAAGAGGATCTCAGTGGCCTATTTACAACTAAATACCACCAAAAAGGTGGTACAATTGAAGCTATGGTCTAAACCATGGACAATTTTCACCAAACTTTGCAGGTAGCGTCCCTAATGGAAGAAGATCTCAGTGGCCTATTTACAACTAAATACCACCAAAAAGGTGGTACAATTGAAACTATGGTCTAAACCATGGACAATTTTCACCAAACTTGGCAGGTAGCATCCCTAATGGAAGAGGATATCAGTGAGATATATACAAGTAAATACCACCAAAAAAAAAAGTGGTACAATTGAAACGATGGTTTAAACCATGGAAGATTTGCATTGGGCACCAAGTGTCGCATGGCCTGTTTCGTAACGAAATCAGTCATTTGAACAAACATTTACGATGCATATTATACAAATTATCCATGGTTTAAAACATTGTTTCAATTGTTTCGTCTTGAATACGCGCTTATTATGTTCATATGGGCATCATGCCCCATCTGGGGACACCCAGTTGGCCCACCCCCCCCCCCAAAAAAAAAAAAGAAATCTTACCCCCAAAAAATCTTCTCTAGAACCAGAAGTGACAGGGCTTTAGTTATTTTCATGATTTAGTACATTGATGACTTTAGTTTCAAGTTTGCTTATGGCGGAATCAGGTGTGCCCCCCCCCCCCATCCCTTGGGACCAAGGGTAGTTGGGTGGAATAGTAAAAATGGGGACTTAAGTGCATAGTATTATTCATATTCCTCTTGGAAACCCCTTGATGAATGTTCACCAAACTTGACAGTTAGCATTTTCATTTCATTTCATTTTTTATTTCATTTCCGGCCAAACCATATAATATGACATTGCATATACACACAAAGTCAGTACAAAGTAACTTTTACATGTCCAAATGAAATTTAAATACACGTCATTTGTTTACATGAAACAAAAAACATATTTTGGTAGAAGAAGTACAAGGACAAAATGTGACTGAATCATAACAAAGAAAAGGTCGGAAATGGAGGGGACTGCTAAAAAGCCAAGCTTGTAGAATGCAGTCCCCTCGGAGTCGCTTTATAATAGTAATACACGAGACATTTTAACATAATCCACGGGAACCAGAACACAAAACGAGTACGCACTCAAACGCACACACATATAACACAGTAACAAAGCAGCTCTCTTACATACACGTGGAAAGGATAAAAAGGAGATAGAAAGGGACAGGAAGAAAGAGGGAAGGGCAAAGGAGAAGAGTATTGGGGGTCGATGCAGGACACAGGAAGTTGTTTTCATATGAATGATATAACATAATGGTTATGAAATAAAGTAAACAAAATAAAGGCGTTAGCAGCAAGAGAAATCAGTTAGGAGCTTTCAGAATGCAAATCCCCAGTAATATTAGAATTAATAAGCATTTTCTTTAATTTTAAAGCAAAAGTGTTGAAACTTAGAGATTCTTTTATACTGCTGTCAAGGGAATTCCAGAGTTTAGGTCCAGCGAAGGAGAATATAGACTTTGCAAAAATTGTCCTAAACAGTGGTAAATGGAATTCATTGGTTTGTCTAGTGGGGTATGAATGTACAGTTTTATTTTGGATAAACATAGAGTCAAACACCAAAGGAAGGGAGTGATTTATTAATTTGTACATAAACTGACCTAAATTCAAACAATATAAATCCTTAATTTTTAAAATATTATTTTGATGAAACAAGTCATTAGTATGACATCTCCACGATTCTCTACAAATGATACGAAGAGCTTTTTTCTGCAATAATAATATTCTTTCTAAATATGAGGAGTAAGTGTTGCCCCAGGCGAGAATGCCATAGTTCAGATAGGGTAAGATCAAAGATGAATATAACATTAACAAAACATTTTTCGGAAAATAGAATTTAACTGTATTGATAACACCCACATTTCTAGAAATTGTGCGGCAAATTGAATCGATATGCAAATTCCAGGTGAGCTTATTATCAAGAGTCAAACCTAAAAATTTAGTTGAGGAAACTTCTTCAATGGCTATATTGTCTAAATAAATATTCTGAGATAACTTTTCTAAAGAATTACTGAAAAGCATACATTTAGTTTTTTGAAGATTAATTGACAATTTGTTGGCTCTAGTCCAATAAAGTAACTTTTTTATCTCGATGTTCATAGTATCGATCAAATACACTGGATCAGAGCTAGAAAGGAACACATTTGTATCATCAGCAAATAATAAAAAGGAAAGAATACTTGATGAATTTATGATATCATTGATGTAAACCACAAATAAAAGTGGTCCAAGTAAACTTCCTTGCGGTACACCACAAGTGATATCATGCATAGCAGATTTGTGACCATTAAGTATAAACAAATTGTTTGCGATTGTAAGGTAACTCCTGAACCACTCCAAGGCCATGCCACGAATACCATAATGAGATAATTTGTAAAGGAGTATTTTGTGGTCAATGGTATCGAAGCCTTGGAGAAGTCCAGGAACACACCTATAGTATGATGATGATTATCAATGGCTTTGGAGACTTTGTCTAGGAGAGTGAGAACTACATGGGATGTGTTGTGTTGTTGCCGAAACCAAATTGATTATTTGAAATAATCTTGTGCTTATTGAGAAAGTCCAAGAGTCTAAAATGTACAACTTTTTCTAATAATTTAGAGATAATGGATAACAAAGATATTGGTCTATAATTACTGATGTCTTCCCTAGTCCCCTTTCTTAAAAATTGGAATAACCTTAGATACTTTCATTTCCTCGGGGACAACACGCATTACTTAAAGACAAATTCAAGGCTCTGCCGACAATTTTTTTTTCTCAATTACTTTTTTATTTGACTACGCAACTCTATTCTTTGTTACCAAAGAAGTGAAATGTTTAAGTTCTTTTTCACAGAATTAAATAATGTTTGAATTGAATTGAATTGAATTGAAAAAAAAAATAGAGCTTATTTTTTTTTCGAAACTGCATAGTCCAACTTTCTATAAAGTCCAGTGTACTTGGCAGGTATTTTTACCAGTATGATGGAATATGCAAACGGGCACCATGCCCCAGCTCTCAAAGCTGCCCCCGTCCCAGGTTTCCATTGTTCCCAGGTAAAAGTCTGTAAGAATGAATGGAAGGTGAACTTGCGATACTCAGGTGAGCGCTAGACCTCCGCCTCTCTCGTTTTGTTTGTTTGTTAGTCTGTTGTTTGTTGTTGTATTTTGCAATTGGTACTCACTCGAGTAAAATTGGGAAGATGTTCCCTTAACCTTTTATGGAAATGATCACGACGGTTCATTAAGGGAATTATTTCTTAGTAATCCAGTGGCACTGGTTGTTTCTCAATCGTTTCCTCTTATACTGTTGTAATGGAATGTGTTTTATTACAGTTTTCATGAGTAAGGTATACCAGATTTTTTACATGTTTTACACATGTTTTGAATAATACTGGAATTTTTCTTAGACAAAGCCTTTTAAAATTCTTCATTATTTAAGTTTGTGTAATCTCTCCATACAATAGTATTCACAACTGATTTGGGGCTGCTCATCCCCGTACACAGTGAACGCACAGTAATGATCACTAAATGTGAAGCACTTAACTGAAATATTGTGATTATCTGGATCAGTAATCGGTAATAGACTTAAAGGAATGTGTTATTCGAGTGGGTATATCAACTAACTATTTGGTATTAAAATAAAAATCCTGACATCATCGATTGCCGATTCTATGTACTATCATTTCTGGAAGAGGACATATCACAGTAGAAGCCACCAGCTATAATAGCATCATTATGCATATGAGTCACAATAATGCCTATCATGTCACTTTAATGAGTTGAGAAAGAAATGTGCAGAGGAATATGTCGGATTATAAACAACACACACAACCAATCGCCTACCGCCTTTTATTACTATTCGTATACAGATTGATGCAATATCACTTTCAACATTGTTAGCACTTTTAATGATCAAAGTATTGCTAGCGTACATGGCTACTCCTCCGCCATGTCTGTTGCGGTCTTTACAGGTAATCGTGTAATCATCTATATAAGCTCAGAGTCAAAAATTGTTCTCTCACATTAGCATTCACTTATAGTAATACTATACAAAATAATGCCTTTCTGTTTTGTTTTTTTCTTGTTTTTTTTTAACTGAATCTTAATTCATCAATCTTTGCTGGAAGAGAGAATATTAATAGGTCCTATTTTAAGTCCACGGCCGGAGATATACGAGGAAAGAATCTTTCCTTGAGCTCGTGATTATTTGAATAAAAGTCCAGATTTTTTTTTTCTTTTTGTTTCATTGGGAGATGTTCGATGTGCATTTTGTACAATGGTCTCTGTTTCAGCAGCCTATGAGTGGTTTGTAAACTGTCAATCCAGTCTCGAGGGAATACCCGTTCTCTTGGTCGCGTCCGTTGACGTTTCGTGGTGTGAAAATGTGAAACCTGGTGGTCTCTAGCAGCATTTGTGAAGGAGTAGCGCTGTGGCTAATTTGCTTGTTTTTCCTCCTGGAACTGCTGTTATTGGTGCGACCTTGTTTTGGTGGCACTACGCTGGTGCGTTTCATTCTGGAATTGGGCTATGATGATGGCGAATACGCGTGTTCCACCAGCACTCAGGTAGACGCCATCTCTGTTGATTTGCGGCTCTTCCCTCCGTTGAAGGTCTATTTGATGTAATATATCTTTGTTTGTATAACTTTTTTAATGACGGAAAATAAATACAATACAATACAATGTTGTCGTTTGTGATCATAGACCAGTTCCGCCGATTGGCTAAAACTTTCAGTTAACTGTTGACGGCGTTGACTTTCTGAGACACCTCCCGTGATTTGTTCTCGCGATGAATAATGGTGGACACAGTGATTTTCGTCGATGAACTATTTTCGACGACCTCATTTGTGGGGAAAGAGATTTTGGTAATGATCTCATCGGCTCCGTTGTCCATGATATTGTTCTTTCACAAGTGCAGAATTATCTCCTTGAAGTGTATCTTTGGCCAAAAAAAAATATATATATTTTTGATATGTGAAAGAGACACATTTCAGTAGTCCATTGCACCAACTTTCAAAGAAAAGGAGTCATTGATTAGTGAAATAATGCATCTGACAGTTTCTGAACACAATGGGTCAGGGAGGCAAGACTACAGCAAACCCTATTGTTTGCAGTGGGTTACGGAACCACAGCGGTTCCTGAATCTCCCAGACAGAGTGTGTTTGGAAACTTTGAGATGCATTATTTCACTATTTCATAACCCATTTTCTCTGAAAGATGGTGCAATGGATTACTGAAATGTGTCTCTTTCACATATTCAAAATATTTTTGGCCAAAGATACACTTTAATAATAATTATAATAACACAGTGCTTATAGAGAGCATATCACTACCGTAGTGTCTCTATGCGCTTTAAGGGAGAGGGATGAAAGTAGAAAAAGGAAGAATTTCAAAGAGGAAATGTAGTGTACAATGTATGTACAATAGATGCAAACCAAACTCATTCATAATACTATTCAAACAGAAATGACCTTAGGACCGAGAGAACAAGTGTTAGATAGAATGACGTCGGAAGCGCTCTCAGTTTTAGCACCCGGGATAGTTTTACACCGGATCTTGCGTGTTTTGGATAATTTTGATTGCTTAACTGCTTTTAGTATTAACCATCAATTGTCAACACATCGATGATCTCCGGATCAGACACCTGTGATTTGGTGTTCATTGAGGCATGACGAACGCGACGCCTTTCTCTGTATAGTCGTGTAGTTGCTGTCGAAGTTTGTCCTCCGCTGAAAGTGAGGGGTGCAAGTCCTGATGCTCGCTGGCTGTATTGTTTGCTGGGTTGGAGTGATTGATGTGAGTCAGGCTCCGGGCCGAGTTTTTGTTGCTGAACACATGCAATAGCATCTACTCTCTGGTTCAGTGCGTTCATCATTAATTGTGAATCTGCAACAAAACGAACACAAAGCCGCCAGACATGGGTTTTTAGCTAAGGTCAGATTCTGAAAGAGCAGACTCTAAGCTTTAAAATGATATAGAACTCAATTCAAATGGATTCTCATAGCCTATATAAATGTTGGAAAGGAAGTACACACCCTGGATAAGTGTGAACTGAGAAAAGAGGCTCTGAAGAACAGGGTCTATTCAAGCGTTTAATGTTTACCAATCCGCGCTGGCTGTGCGATAATAATGAAACAAATAACAGGATGATAACCACCAGAGCAACAACAATGAAGGGATTAACAGATTAAGCTGAAATTGTAAATACCTTATCGACACGTTCTGTTAATGATCAGTGCCAACTTTCAGAGCAGTAGCTTTACCCCTTGTGAGTTTAAAATGATGAGCATGAACAGGGTTTTTAAGAAATGAAAAGAGGACTCTTTGAGAAACACCTAATCACACTATTCCACTGAAAACGCGTTCCAGAAAAAAAATGCTAATAGCCCAATTTCCTTTTCATTTTATGATCCCAAACTTTAGTATGATGTAGAAGAAGACTTGCTCTTTCAGAAAATTTGCAAAAGTCAAGATTAGCTAGGTTGACCTATTTCACCTATTTTCAGCTCTCACACAAAATCAGTGCGTGCGACTTTTTGTTCGTTTTGTGATGCACGGTCACATTTGTTCTTGAAGAGTAGAGATGGTGACTTCACAATTGTATTGCAGTTCTTACAAGATTATAATCATTTTTGACCGGAATCCCACAATTGTCAAGAGCGATGTGACTTTTTACGCCAGGTATTGCATTCAATTACACTGTTGCCATCTCGGTTAGGTGCCAATGTTCTCGTAGTCCATTGTGCATAGAAAGTGACTGCAGATTCTCTTTTTTGAGGCTAGGGAAAATTATGTTCAAGCAACTCAGACATGCAGCTGATGTAACTGTCCTTCCCATTTCTGTCGTATTTTTCTTGAAGCAGTGCAGATGCCTAACGGCATAGGAATAGGTGGTAGGCATAAGCATAGAATATGATTTAGCTATTTAGGAGAAGATGGTTAGATTCGTAGGATTGTACCTGAAGATGCTCACACTTTCATTAGATGTTGTAATTAACATAATAGTTAATGTATCTAGGCGTAAACACGGTGTCAAAATGACGTCATTGTTCTTTGTTTATTTTCATCAAAGTAACGTCTTTAAGACATCTTTTCTGTACCGATACACGTAAAAAAGGTTGTAAATTGACATGTAAACAGCATGTTTGTGACGTCATGCTAAAAAAAGTGGTGTTTTGTCTTTCAAGTAGTAATCTAAACGTCATTTAGGCGTCTTTGTACCATCTCTGTCTCATATCAGATTCACAGTTAGGTAAGAGTATTGCGACAGATTAGGTCAAGCAGCATAAACTTAGGGCATGATCATTACATGGTCCGCGCACAGGTATTGTCGGAAATGTCACGGCAAACTCACTTATACACAGAGTCATGCATCTCGGATGGGAGTCATACATAAAGGCAAACGTCAAAAATACAAATGTCACAACAGGCCCCCAGACTATTCTCGAAAATACACAAGAGATGATAGTAATCACGAAATAGCATCAGTAAGTGTCAAATCCAGGTAAAGAAAGTTCACGGCACAGGTATAAAACAATATCAAGGGGACGATTTGGGTGCGGAAATAACATCGTATCCGTTGCCTTGGAGCACCCTCTGTCCTCACTCCATCACTATACTCCAATACATTGTAGCATAACATGACTTCACCAGGGTAGTGGTTGCCCTTCCTCTGTCACCCCCCCCCCCCCAATAACCGATTTCCTTCCTCTGAAGTTATTAATAATGCCCTTGACGGATACACCAGTTGTCACATGGACTTGCTAAAGGGGATTCCGGACCAGCTGAAAGTTGGCCATCGCTTACAGTACACTTTTTTTCCCTTTCCTGCAGCCTGCCTCGAAATAGAGGCCCCGGAAAATGGAACCTTGGAGTGCGAAACCGAAGGCGAAGCGTACAATTGCACCGCCAGCTGCCCCGATGGCATGGACTTTGTCGGAGATGCCGACCCCTTCTATGAATGCAGCCCATCCACCAACTATGCGTGGAGTCATCAGGACGCAGCCAACTACAGAGCAAGACTGCCAAGCTGTCAGGGTAGGTCTATGAGACTTTCACAAATGAAATGACTTTTCCCCCCGAATATTCCCCTGACACCAACGCCCTATCAGTCGGGGAGGGCGGTGGTGTCAAAAACAATAAAAAACAAAACAAAACAAAACAAAACTGCTGCTTGTAACCCTTTCGACGTCCCCTCTGCAATGATGAGGTCATTTAACGCTGTTTCTAAGCAAGGACTTCTGAAAGCAAAGAGTATAGAAGCGCAAGAGGATACGCCCTCCCAATTTTGAGTAGTAAGCTCATGGGCTGGTGCGGTCACCATTTTAGAAAGCTAACCCCGGATGATCGATAGAGGGCGCATTTCTGCCTCCGTTTCTAGTGTCCCTGTATTGACACTATCCGTTTCCAGAGCCATGAATAGTTCTCATTCTACGGCTCTTTCATCTGTTTCATTTTCTCCTTTTCACGGGGACATACAAGGTAAATAGTGCATTCAGGATCTCCTGGGATACAGAAGTCCTTTCCAATTTGCAGTTCCTCAATGTTCGCCGAGCGCATTTATGACCGTATGCAGGTCTACTTAGGCCATGTAATGTCTATGTACAGCTTGACGTGGGGGTGCTCATTATGTCAAAGATGCACTCTTTCTTTCTCTCTCTCTCTCCGCTTCTCATCTATTTCTTCTTCTTCTTCTTCTTCTTCTTCTTCTTCTTCTTCTTTTTCTTCTTGTCCTCCTCCTCCTCTTGCTTCCACTTTTTTTCTTTTTCTTTTTCTTTTTTTTTTGGGGGGGGGGGGCTTTCAGAGAATTTTACTTCCATCATCCATGCTTTCTGGTCTCCGTTTTATTTTTTTATTTTTGACGTATAAAGAAATATCACCATAATAACATTTCTTGTAAAAAAGTAAACAGAGCCGAAATAACATTATTATTTTTGTTTTTTTTCAGCGAAGGTTCAAAACTGGTTAGAGCAGACTATTTAATTTTTCTCTTTTGTAGTTGCTGCATGTGAAAGTAATGTCTTTTATCTTCCTCGTGCCTATGTGATTGACTTGTTCTGATCTTTGCTAAGTTCAGCATCATTCTTTCTTAGATTTGTGTCGCTGAAGATGTCAATCATGTCACAGGATGTTCGCTTTGTGAAATGATATGAAGATTTGGAGATGGAAAAACAAAGTATAGTTCGATTTCGGTTGTCTATACCTAAGTATTTTGTATAATAAGAACCCCGAAATAAACTGAAGTCTCTAATTATTGTTCGGTGATTTTCTCATCTGCAGATCAATATTGTTTGAAACACTGATATCTGAGCATGTACACAGTGAGTCGGGAAGGTCGGAAGGTGTGGAATGGGGAAACCCCTCCCCTCCCCCCCCCCCCCCCCCCCCCACACACACACACAAGGTTTTGCATTTCTTATTGGGTACACACGTTTGATTCCATATTTTCGAAATATTCACTCAAATATGTCCAATAAAACATGAGAAAAATTACTCTTTAAGGAAAATATAAAAAGGGAAATTGCTGTTATGTCACCTCTTGTCCGCTTCTGCGTCTTCAGTATACTCAGACTATGTCAATTATTATGGTTGATGTCTATAGCGCTCACCGTCACATTAGTTTCACGATTTTCTTATTTACTGATCAAAATCATTTGAAAATCCATCTTCTGATTCTTCAAAGCCGTTTCTCCGGAGTCAAGATTTTCAGATTTAACGCTAATGAAGCATTAAGGGGGGATCAACCTCTCACGGATGTAGAGATTGGAATTTTTTGTAGAGATTTATTTAATTAAAAAAAAAACATATAAAAAGATAAAAAGTCAACGTAGCTTTTTGTATACAGAAAGGCCACGATTTTGTTGTTAAAGGGGGGGGGAGGAGGAGGCTGTGATCACTCAAACAATGTGACCACAAAACATGAATATGAGAGTGGCTCTTTTTTATGAATTCAAAATGAAAAGGAAAATTGAATTTGTTATGTTAGGAAATTGTGCTCCTCAAATAAATTCCCTCCTGGAAAATAACGTAGGCCTATACCATAACATCCTATCTCATACACTTTCAAATGAAGCGGACGACCTAAACAGATGGAACGGATATTCTTATCATTCGAATAACATTACATGGGAGTCTACATCTAAAAGGGTTTGGTAAGGGAGAGACAAGGGAGACGAGGAGATTGAGAGAAAGAGAGAGAGGGGGGGGAGGGGAAAAGAAGAAAAAGGAGCGTGTATGAGTACGTTTCAGTTTAAAAGGCATGATAATTTCATTAGTTACTCGAACTTTGAGGGACCACAATTTAGAACCTAAAGGGCATTTCCTCAATTTTATACCGTACTTCAGTAGAAATAATGTTCCTGTATGATATTACAAGGTCCTAAATAAATCTGAAACCTTGTTTCAGAAACCTAAGAGTAAAAGTACTTCGCCCGTTTACGTGCAGAATCGGGAGAGTGTTCCCTCTAAAGGCCGTGTCACACCAGCCTTGCGTGCGACTTGCAAAGAACAGTTTTGACTACCCGGAGGTCCCCGTAGATGATCCGCACATGACAGTACCTAGCATGTATCTCAAAAGTAGTCGCCCGGATGTGCGCACGCATATTTTTTTACCCGCAACCGTGTTTAGGCCCTGTCACACCTTTCCGGGCAAGCTACTTGGGCTTGTTACGTGTAGGAATTTTCTAGCATACCGGACATTCCTGAGGGCGGAAAAGGATTTGTGCGAGTCAGCGCATAATGTCTTACTTGCTGAACGCGTTATAATTGCGAGTATACTGTGTGACCTTTGTACCAGTCGCGAGGGGGCTGACAACTCAGTGAAGGAATTCCTCTAATGGAATGGCTGAAATCTCACAGAATTTCATTATCTTGGCTGCATACGGGACTGCGAAGTACCTGCGTGGGAACTGCCTGGGAAGTACTGCCGCTAAGGGTCTCCTACTGGTGTTCTGCGTGGACCTCTACGGGCATTCCCGCGACTCACCTGGAAAAAGTTTTGGTCATGCTCAAAACTTGGCTGCGGTTAAATTGGACTTGCGTGAGCACCTCCGGGCAACTACGCGCTAGATACTGTCAGGTGCGGACCAACTGCGGAGAGCTCCGGGGAGTAAATTTGTTTCCCCGCAAGTCAAGCCGCAGAAGTTCCCCCGTACGGTATGACAAGGCATGAATGAAAATTGCAAACAATCTTGTTTGCCCGCTGAAATTCTCCTACGTGCTGGGAACTACCTCCTCGCCACAAGCCCGCGTAGCTTGCCCAGAATGGTGTGACACGGCCTTTAGGCTTCTACGCTCTTTACTTGTAAGTGAGGGTCAATGTACAAACGTACGAGTAGGAACTTAAGGAAGAGGACTTATAGCCCTTCAAATTAAAGTAGATTTACACAATTTAACTCTCAGTAACGTTTACTAAATGAAGATCTTCATAACGTGTATTTCAATCAAATGTTTGAACAGTGATAATGCAATGCGGATGTAATCACATCAACTGTACGTATCACTACCTTTCTATTCCTGAAAACATACGGTAAAAGATTTTACAACCATTTATCAGAAAGACCTCAAAAGTAAAACAGGTAAATCTCATACAAATTTCAATATTTAGGTATTTTTTTATGAAAAGTTCAGCCTTTTATCGAAGTCTGACATTAGAAAAATAAAGCTCCGGCAGAGCAGTAGGCCCTACTTTTGGTAGTATGTTTTTCTTTTCACTCAATTTCAACCCATGCGAAATTTGAAAGCACAGATAAAAGTCTTTCTGAAAAAAAGATAAGTAAAAATAAACAAAATAGCGACATATTAGTAAAAACAGAGTAGTAGCATGGTAGTTACACAAATAGTAGCAGTGAATTTTAAACACAAAGAGGTCAAAATGAACTTCCAATTGCAAGCATATCTGATAGTCTTTTCATTACAGTAGTTGTGGATTGTACATCTTTTCTTTTTTAATCAACATGTTTTATCTAACATGAGGACCTCCTCTGTGAAAATATGATTGAAAACTCAAAATTTGAGATTTTGTTTTGCCAGCCTTTAGCTGAAGTGAAACATACATATGTGTAGGCGTCTCTTTTATTGGGGATGATTTGGTATACTCTTTATAACTTACCACAGCCATGTGCAATAACCACTATACTCACACCACAAAAATATAACATAAAAATGCTGGTCAAGTTCAAGTGTGGTTGAAGTCCGGAAGAGGTCAAAGGACAAAAGATCAAGAAGCTTAATCTGGTAAGCACGTACTCAGTGCATTGTGGTATACTCTCACACAGCTCTGCGATATGACCACTAAACTCTCAAACCAGGTAAATCGCCTAAGGATGCCGGTCAGATCTGAATATTAGTGAAGTCCGACAATGTCAAAAGTCTAAAGGTCAACTTACATTATAGAAAAAGTATAAACTGTATTTGGGCGTAGTATTAACTACAATTGACTTTCCACAGCATTCCCCTGACTAGAAGCAGTGAGAAATTACCCTAAACCATAAACTGCGATATTTAGGAAAGAAACTGATTGGCATTTGCTTTTTTATTTGATCTGACGTCAGTTACCATTAAATTCATCCATATTTGGCAAATGTACTTTCTGTTTGTTGCTTGCAAGTTTGGACTATTACTTTCATGAAACGGTGTCTATGGGAATATGTGATTCTTTTCTTCCAGAACTGTAGACTGGCCAATTTGGGGGTAATGAATGACATGGTGTATTGTTAGTGTTAAAAGCGATTTCCATTTCGAGATATTCTGGAAGTAGTTGAACAATGGGAAATTTCATAGTTGCATTGAATGCCCTTTTAGTCCTTGAATCCACACATACACTTATAATCAGTCATACACCCACGCACATACAGTATTCTTTTTATTTTTTTTTCTGAGCTAAAATGTGATACACTTCAAATCATTCCACCTCAAAAAAATAAAGAATTCTGCTTGATTTGCAGTTTCATGATAAGCAAACAGTTATTTGAGATTATAGTGAAGTGAGGGTACCTCTCAGCAGCATATCTAAGGAAAAACATAACAATTACACCAGCCGCCCTCCCGCTCACCGCACATGGTGAAAAACAATGGTGGTGTCCTAAATTGCTTGATGGCACTGGAGCTACACCCTGTTGAGTGTAAGCACGATAGAGCATGACGGAAACATGCTAATCAGATATTGAAACTTGAAATCGTAATTATGCATTCCAATAACTTATAAACATTAACGTGTGTCTCACTGCTTCTATCGCTGTTTGAGCCTATGACTCTTCATGATTGACATGATGGCCCTCTGCAAGAAACGGAGACAGCTTGATACACCAACTAACAGCTTCGAAGTTACCCCCACCTATTGATCGTTTATCATGTACAGGAACAGTAAATTCTGAGCTTGTGTGAGTGCGTGAGTGTCGACTTGCACAGAAAAAAAAAAACGCCATGGTGTGTACACATTGTTCAAGGTCCCCCGCACAGAATGGGTTAATGAGTTTTTTGTTTTGTTTTGATTTTTTTTTTTCAATCACATGCTGCAGAGGTCAGCAAGCCCAACGAAGTGACAGCTAACATCAATTTACCCTACCCCGGTGCCGAGTGCTCCTCGGAACAGGATGAGAACACAATGACGGAGCAGCTCACCAGTGCCTTCAGCAACAATATAGGGCACTTTGGTTGCTCTAGCAATAACCACTGCTCCATTTCAAAAATAGAAGTAAGTATTGCGGTGGTGTGATTTATTTGGAAATGATAAAAAGGAATTGGATGGGTTTCATTCATCTCAAGTAAAGAAAACGCCACGACGGTTGGCCACGAATGTCTTTTCGTTTTCTGTACTGGCATGGTTTGAGTTTAATAGTAGCTGATTAAAGATCAAAAGAAGCTGGTATTATGATAACAACTTCCAATAAAATTACTCTAGAAAACATTATTCTTGTCATAAGAATATTACGTCTAATGATATTAGCTGTTTCTTTCTTTGTTTGTTTTCATATCAGTTTAATTTCATTTCTGCTTTAGACGACCCTACTCATAAAAGCCATGTAGATACATCAGATTTAAGACTTATCGATTTTCTTTATCATTGTGTACTAGTAATTCATGTCTTTATCATTTTGTGTATCACAACATTGTTATTTCTAGGACCCCTCTGGAAAACAGCTGTGTTATGACAAGCATAGCTGAGTAGGGCTATCCTTCCGTTCATTTTATGTACTATTTTGTTTATGCAATGATTATAATATGTAATGTGACTTTTTAACGGAAAATAAATTCAAATCAAATCAAATCAAATCAAGCTATATATCTGAATTTCACATAAATTCTCTACACCGCCAATGCCTACAAGAGTAGCTTGTTCTGCACCAGTCTGCTGAATGTGTGACCTTGTTCATTAATCCAGGTTACGAACTGCGTTTCTCGCCGGCGAAGAGCTACTAATAATGAACCCGTTACGCTAGCAGTGGAGGCAACATTCAATTATACCGATACTGAAGGTAGGCAACGCAGGTTCTGTTTTTCATTCACTAATTTCACATTTTGGCCATAAAAGCTTCGTACTGCATGTATAAGGTTTTACATTATGTATTGTGTAAGAACGATGCGAAAATGACAGTCGTATGGTTACAATGTATTGTTCGTTAAAATAGCTATTACATATATCTGCAGTTCCAAATTGTTAAGGTTTTTGGAAATGTACAGTAAGTTCCGTGAAAAGGGATTTTCACTTCATATACGGGATATGGCATGAATGCAAACCCATGCACATGGGATGAAATGGCTGCTTTTTACAGGATATTCAGATTCTATAATAATGTTATGGTCTTAACTTTTTCTTAAGTAATTTGAAATTCCTTTCCGGTTTTCAAGTTCTAAAGAACATGACTTAACATTTTAAGCCCAATGCAAGTCCTCCACTCCTGTGATTTCTGTGTGGAGACATACACATAATTATTAGTTGTAATACCTTTTCTCAATATGTCACGGCTACAGATAGTGACCAGCCATCCGTGGATGAAATGAGTCAAACCCTGAACACACTCATGGCAAACGGCTCCCTATCTCTGGAGATGAACGGCGAGACAATAGATCCTGATGCCGGGGGTGTGGTCTCGACAGTCACCATCATCTGTCCTGCAGGGCAGGGGTACACTACCAGGGGAAACTGTGGTATGGCAGAGAGAGTTTTATTACAGTATAAGTGCGCTCAGGGAGTTTGATCCCATTTTGTTGAAGGCAAAAGAAAACCTAGTTCTACCTGTTTTATGTATGACTATCTTAGTTTCATTCATTAAAGCGTACGGCACACTGTGCCTGGTTGATACCGTTTGCTGACTATTGCTAGTCACCTGGGGCCAACCACGAGGGGTCAGCATCATTCGTCTGTTCTCTTGTGAGGGTGGGTAGGGGGACCAATTCACCGGGTTGACGCCTGTCGCCTGTCGGTGCGCAGGTCAAGAAGGGAGGCTTCAACCTGATGTTTACCTTGCCGTGAAGGAGCTTTGGATATGTAAGGTCAAGGAGTCAAGTAGTTTCAAGCAGGCTACTTCTCAACCGACTCACATTCTGGGCCATACATTAAGCCCGCTGATTGCAAGAGAAGTCAATGGCTTAGTCAGCAAAGTTAACACAGTTCTTCCTGCTATGCCACCTGACCATGCGGCAATAGTATTTACTGCATCTCTGACACAGTATTGACTACACTAGAGTCATGCAGTACTGGCGTTAAAGAGAGTTTCGGTAGAGCCCGGGACATTGATGATCTTGTCTGAGAAGGTGAAACTGTTCAACAACTCAATCGAATACACTCTAGATTATCATGACTGTTAGATCTGTACATCTGCGCCCTCATACTGCTTGGTGTGACAAATCGCTAGACAGCATGCACTGAAACTAAAGATGCGCTACAGAGAACGCCATTGGACAAAAAAAAAAATCCTAAAGCTAGCATAGCTGACGATTAATAAGCAAATAATGAAGAAGGCTACTGTAGGATTCACGCTGCCCTGAAACAAGCTGTATCACGTCACCAGAAGCTGATCGATGATCACGGCGTATTCAGTTTTATGCATGGCCTTCTCATGGAGTGCCTTTCTCAGACTTTGTTTTCCCATGATCCACACGAATTTATTGAGGGATTTTCGAGTCGTTCAAGAATCCCTCAATTCAGCACCTATTACACTCGTACTGGAGAAGCTCAGTCTTGGTCCAGAGTTAATGAGTACTTAAAGCTATCGCCAAATTTCGAACCGTCCATTTCTGGGGTAAATCATCGAGTGTGTTGCTTGTCAGTTAGAGCTTGTGCAGTTCTTAACTGCGAACCCCTTCCTCGACGCGAGACAATCTACCTAGTACCTACAGACAACATCATATTGTGGAGACGGCACTTTTACACCGACCTTCTACAGCCCCTTGACAACTATTAAATGTAAAACCATTATTGTCCGCTTCAGTCGAGTGTCCCACAAGGATCCGTAATTTGTTCCACTTCCTTTCCTCTGTCGCACAACTCCAGTCCATGAAATCATCCATATCAAGAATGTTGGTTGAATGATGGATATGACTCTATGATTATGTGACCGTGCATCACAAAACCAACGAAAAGTCGCGCCCCTTGCTCTTACGTGCGGACTCAATATGAAATGGGTCAACCAAGTCAATCTGGAGGGTTTTTTTCATATTATTTTTTCTAAATGTGACCCTGCACCTCAAAACAAACAAAAAGTCGCCAGACATGATTTTTTAGTTAAGACCATATTCTGAAAGAGCAGACTTTAAGCTTTAAAATGATGTATAACTCAAATCAAATGGACTCTCCTAACCAATCGAAATATTGGAAAGAGAGCACAAACTCAGGAAAAGTGTGAACTGAGAACAGAGGCTCTGAAGTACAGTGTCTATTCAAGCGCTTAATCTCTACCAAACCGTGCTGGCTGTGCGATGAATGGGACAAAAAAGAGGAAGTAAGCCACCAGAGTAACAACAATGAAGGGATTATTAGATTAGACTGAAATTAAGCATGCCTCATTAACACATTCGGTCTATAATTAATGCCAACTTTCAAAGCAGTAGCACTATCCTTTCAAAAGTTATTAGAGTTGAAAGTGAAGAGTGTAGACAAGGTTTTTCAGAAATGAAAAAGGGATTCTAAAGACACACCTAATCACACTATTCTACCAAAAAATGTTCGAGATAAACTGCTAAAAAAAAACACACTTTCCTGCCCGTTTTATGATACCAAATTTTAGCATAATGTAAAAGAAGACCCGCTCTTTCAGAAAATATGAAAAAGTCAAGTTCGGCTAGGTAGACCCACTTCACTTATTTTCAGTCCTCACACAAAATCAGTGTGTGCGACTTTATGTTCGTTTTGAGGTGCACGGTCACAAATAAGCTATTCTTCTTCTTCATCATTATACTACAGTTTGGGATCATAAAATGAATGGGAAAGTGGCTGTCAACAGTTTTTCTACGACTTTTTTTTTGTAAAGTAGTGAGATCAGGTATGTCTTAGAGGCCCCTTTTCATTTCTTGAAAATCCTTTGCACACTCTTCACTTTCAACTCTAAGAACTTTTTAACTTTTAAACTTGGCATTAATCATGGACTGAATGTGAAGTTGATACAACATGCACAATTTCAGACCAATCGAATAATTTCTTCATTGTTGTTCCAGGGGTGATTTGTATCCTGTATTTTGTCCCATTGATCGCACAGCTAGCACGACTTGGTAAAGATTAATTGCTTGAATAGACCCTGTACTTCAGGGCCTCTTTTCTCAGTTCAGATTTTCCGGAGTGTGCGTCTTCTTTCCAACATATAGATAGGTAAGGAGAATTCGTTTAAAATGAGTTATACGTCATTTTAAAGCTTAGATTCTGTTCTTTCAGAATCTGCCCTTAAACTGAAACATGCATACCTGGCGACTTTTTGTTGGTATTATGATGCAAGGTCACATATTTCTGTGAAATCCAATGGCAGAAATCTGATCATCAGGAAGCTTGAGGTCTGTTTGACAGATATCCGGAAATTGATAGGATGCAATAATCGTGTCCTGACCGACATGACAAGGGAATAATTAGGAATCAACATGTCAACAATATCTGCAATAGTAGCTTCTTCGCGGTGAGAAAAATAGGAAAGACCCGAACCCTCCCAAAAGCAAACGGCAGAGGTTCTGGTATAGTAGGGCAGATATGTAGCAAAAATTGGTCGAGATGCTCATATCCGGCGGAAAGTATAACATTTTGCATATAGGGGTATTTTGTGGTGCTGATTTAAAAAAAAAAAAATTGCCGGATCCAAGATATCTGACCACGGGGTCGGCCGCCATTTTGAATTCCAATATGGCCGCCATCACGAAACAAATTTAAAGATCCCTATCTTCAGTTATGAATGACCTGTGACACCAAAATTTGGCATACAAGAGCGTTTTGACATAATTTGAGGTGTCTGACAAACATCAAATGGCCGTCATTTTGAATTCCAATATGGCCGCCTCGACGAAATGTTCAAAATCCCTATCTCGAGTTCTAAGTGGTGAGTGACGCTGAATTAGTTGCAAACAAGTATTTTAACGTACTGAGTTTAAAAATGGATTAATGTGATGTGTATGGCAAACGCAATGCCCGCTATTTGAATTCCAATATGGCTGCGAAGACAAACATCACGACTAACATTCACGGGCATGCCGCAAAGTGCAACAAAAATGAAGCATGATGTACCTTTCACTGGGACGTCACATTGTAAATACAGCAGCGCGCGCTCAATCAGTTGCAAACGCGCGCTCAATCCGGTAGCCAAATTTACAAACCCGCGATAGAGATTTTCAACACACCAACATGGCAACTATGTAGGAAAATTCAAATTCGCTGGCGTGCAGCTTGTCAGACATATCAATACGTCTGTTATTGAAGTCATCATATCACCACTCTTTTATGTATCAAATTTCAATGGCTTATGTTATTCAGAACTGAAGATAGGGATTTTCGACGGCGGCCATATTGGAATTCAAAATGGTAGCCGACCCCGTGGTCAGATCTCTTGGATCCGGCAATTTTTAAAATCAGCGCCCCAAAATACCCCTATTTGCAAAATGACATACTTTCCGCCGGATGTGAGCATCTTTTTCACATATCTGTCCAACTAGTACAATCATTTGTGACTTCTGTTCTAAGCTATTCCAATAGCTTCTTAATTTGCCTTCCAAACAAGGAGATGTGGAAGTTACAACGGATCCGGAACTTCGCAGCCTGTCTTGTAGCCAAGAGTAAAGAGCACCATCACATAACGCCAACGCTCGCCGTGCTTCACTGGCTCTCTAATCAATACCGGATTAAATACAAAGTCAGCCTGTTTGTTTACAAGCCAAGACACAACATTATTGTGCGTCATCCCACTACATATCTAAACTGGTCACTCCGTATGTCCCTTCAAGAACTCACCGACCCTGGCAAGATCATGACTTCACCGACATTTACGTGGGGCACTATTCACACACGCAGTTCCCCATGTTGAAGGAACAGATGTATCTCCGCACTAAAGGTTTGGATGCTGGTAGGCGGTTCTGGTTTCCTTTATGTCTTTGGTACAGTCTATGTGTTTTTATAACAGCGTATTGATATATGATAAGTCGTTTTTAGTTTTAGATTTGAAATTATTTTCGGTAGATACATGTCAGGGTGAACATAAGCAGATAAGCAGACAGAGAGTGCATGTAATAGAACTGCGCTTTATAAAATAAAATGATAGTGTGATGGAAAGTGTTTTGAAACCCGGAAAGAAACTGCAGGACTTTTTACAGGACTTCAAAGTAAAATGCTGATCTGTATGAAAATGTTCAAATATATTAATGAATTAATGAATACTGTAGATAAATGAATGAATCAGTCAATCAATCAATTAATCAATCGAGAATTTGTAAGAGCGTTATAAGAATGAAATGAATATATTGTATGCTTTCTATTGTTTTGTTTGGTTATGTTTTATTTTGTTTTCATCCCAAGTTATAGTCTATGACAAAGAAAGTGTTTGACCATTGTTCAATTCAGAGCAGCATGTCACCTTTAGGGGTATACTTGTGATAGCATTGTGGCACACAGAATATAAACAGAACGCAAACATACTATAGTAGAGCAGTTAAGTCGGAGAATTGTGCAAAATTTGATTTAAGCATGAAACTTTCACCATTGTTAGTACATGCTATAAGATTAATTTCAAGATTGGGAGGTAAGCCTTAATTGACCTCTGATGACCTCCAGAGGTCAATCACCTCAAATGTAAGAAAATTGATATTTTGCATCATTAGTTAATAATAAACACAGTAATGATGTACTAAAACTTAATTTTTGTCACAGTGAAATTGTCTTCATGTTCAGCAGAGCCTTGACAGGTTTCTACCTTTGACCTCTGATGACCTCCTGAGGTCAACGACCTCAAAATGTCAGAAAATTGGTATTTTGCAGCATTGGTTAAAGATTAACACGGTAATAGTGTATTAAAACTAATCTACGTTACAGTGGAATTGTCCTCATGTTCCACAGAGACCTGACAGGTTTCTATTTTTGACCTCTGATGACCTCCAGAGGTCAATGACCTCAAAATGTCAGAAAATTGATATTTTAATGCGTCACTCATTACTGAAACACGGTAATTATGTACTAGAAAAAGAAGAAAAAAGAAGAATGAAAATAAATGAATGAATGAATTAAAAAAACTAAAAACTAATTTTTGTAAGTGGGATTGCCTCAATGTTCCACAGAGCTTTTCAAGTCAGGTTTCTACCTTTGACCTCTGATGACCTCAGATGACCGATGATGAGGTCGATGACCTCAACATATCAGAACAGTGATATTTGGTGCAAGTGGTTGATGATAAACATGATTAAGATGTCATATTCATTTGTAATACAATTGAATTGTTTTCCTATTCCACAGAGGAAGAGAAATTTATTACTCACGTGTCTCAACCTTTGACCTCTGAGGACTGTGACAGGACAATGACCTCAAAATATCACAATATTTTTTGTATAGTCAATGGTCAACTTATACCTAATGTACAATCATGCATTATGCTATTAGCATTCAAATGCTATAATAGAAAAATCTTGTCATTCCATGGAACATTTGTCATTACCCTGTGCATCATATCCAACTTTGACCTCAGGTCAATGAGAGGTCACTGACCTTAATAGAATATCGGAATTTGTGAAGGCTAACATGTAAACACCAGGGGGACCTATCATAGAGATAGAATAGAATAGATAGAATAACATAAATAATAGCTATTCCAAAAGCAAATGAGCGTAGTTGATTTCAATCACTGGCTTTAAAATACATTGTGAGGAGATTGAAAAGAGCAAGTAAAGTAAAATAATACTAATAATGATGATGATAATAATAATAGTAATAATGATAATGATAATAATGATGATGATAATAATAATAATAGTAATAATGATAATGATAATAATAATGATAATTATACGTGTAAATGCATAATATAATATAATGATACGTGTGAAAAGTGTACTAAAATCACACTTAAATGGCGGACACGTGATCACAGCTCTAAACACCTGGGCGGTAGCAGTTTTGAGATACACAGGAGGAGTGGTCGAATGGACGAAGGTGGAACTGGCTGGATGGATCGGAAGACAAGAAAGATGCTCTCGATCTACAAAACCCACCAAATGAGTGCTGATGTCGACAGGTTGTACCTGCCAAGGAAAGAAGGAGGCCGAGGGCTCGTGAGTGCATCAGGTTGCGTTGAAATGGAGCAAATCAGCCTCAACAACTACATAAACAGCAGTGAGGAAAACCTCCTTCGAGCCGTTCTGGTTGAAAGTGGAAATAATGTAAACGTCATTGATCCACTTACTTTCAAAAGCCAGAAACGAACAAAGATCCGCAAAGTGGAGATAAAAGCAGCTGCACGGGCAGTTTTGCAGAGAGACGGAGAACATCAGCAGTAATGACACATGGTTTTGGCTGAAGAAAGGAGAACTGAAGGAGGAGACAGAAGGACTGATCATCGCTACCCAAGAGCAAGCACTGTCAACAAATGCTCTGAAAGCCAAGATACAGAAGAGAGATGTGGATGCCGCATGCAGGATATGCCGAGAAAGAGACGAGACAGTGCAACATATCGTATGTGGCTGTAGTAAATTGGCGCAAAAGGAGTACAAAAGACGACATGACAAACTGGCACAAGTCGTTCACTGGGAGCTTTGCAGAAAACCTGAAATACCATGTGAGAGCAAATGGTATATGCACGAACCACAGAAAGTTTCTGAAAATGATCAAGTTAAAATCCTGTGGGATTTCGATGTTCAAACTGACAATGTCATCCAGCACAGGCGTCCGGATATCATCGTCGTAGAAAGGGCTCGACAGATGTGCACAATCGTCGATGTCGCAGTACCGGGAGACAGCAGAGTAGCCGAGAAGGAGAAGGAAAAGATAGAGAAGTACCAAGACCTTGCCAGAGAGCTTCACCGCCTGTGGAATATGAGAACGAAGGTGATCCCTATTGTCGTTGGAGCACTCGGAACAACGCCAAAGCAGCTGCGACGGCACTTGGACGACGTTGGTGTGCCAGATCGAGTGCAAACGCTCCAAAAAGCAGCATTGCTGGGGACGGCACGAATCCTGAGAAAAGTACTGGAAGTCTAAGGTTCCAGGATGGAACTTGACGTGATATTCATCTCCAAGAGATATCTTGTGAAGATAGAGATAACAATAATAATGATGATAATAATAATAACAATAATAATGATAATAATAATAGTAATGATAATAATAATAATAATAATAATAATAATAATAATGAGAGAATGGATGCACACACTAAACATGGGAGCCATCATCTAATCAGGCTTTAGAACCATGTTGCATAATCTGAACTGTTTGTCACACCATAGGCCTGTCCACTTGTACTTGAACATGCTCATAGACCCCTGCAATGCCCATCTGGCAGACTCAGAAATTTCGAAGTTGTTACGATTTTTTTTCAATGTTATCTTCTGGAGAGAGAGTAATATCTACAATTGTGCTGCTTCAACAGTTACTATGCACTAGTACAATTTTATTCTTGTATCTTGATATCCATGCACTTTTTCATAATATGATTGACATGCGATTTTCAAAGATACAGTGCATTAACGTTTCAGGCAAACGTGTGTCGCTACCTTCAAAACTTTCACTTTATCATGTTGCCAACACCGACGATGATCGTAATGATGATGATTGTAGCACCGGGAATAAAGTGATGTTTTATTCTCTAGAAGCCGTACCAGAACAATGTGCATGCAGTAGAATCATCATTTCATATTGAGAAAATGCATAACAGTATCTCAAGAGTAGACCGGAAAACATAAAGGAATAATGACAGAGAAGAAATCACTACTTCCTGTTGTTGTTATTCTTCTTCGCACAGTAACCTGTCCTGCTGGCACCCACTACACCGATCTGCAAAGTCTGTCTACCTGTACTGCCTGCCCACGCAATACTTACCAAGACCAGGAGGGGCAATCGGAGTGTAAGGAATGCCCCGAGGGTCTCATCACAGCCAATCTTGGCGCGGTCAATATCACAGAGTGCATTGGTGAGCCTCAAGACTCATCCCATGTATGATCTGTACGATCCATTTGTTGTGCGCGCTTTTTTGCTCTTGTGAAGGGCAGTTCTCAGATTGATATGTCACTTGGGTAATGTTAATGAAAATGGTCAAGATTGATTTCAGATCTCCATAGTTATCAAGATGAGCAGCTCTTTAAATAGAGTAATTTGAGGACCCATATACAGCGAGGGCTGTCTCGATAATCAATTTATGGAGAGACCATTGCCTATCATGCGATGCAAAAATTTAGCGAAGACAATACAGTATCAATCAAATAAGAGAGAGACGTTGCAAGGATAGAAGTAGCAGCAGGGTACAAGACCAGCATGAGACAATAAAAGATGGAGATACCAAGTTTCTGTGGCATATCAAGCGTGCGGTAATAACAAATGAAAGGCACCGATTAAGATTCGGGGAAGAAAACACTGGGGTAGGGTGGCATACATCATTCACTGAGGGTTGAATTTTGATACCTTCTATCAAACAGTATGCAAAATATCCATCTCAATGCGTTGTCTTCCTACTCCGATCCATGCAATACAGTTCCCTGTCCGGCGGGTTACTACCAAGACGTGTGGGTTGACATTGACAACCCAGAGCCAATCTGCGTTGAATGTCCACTGGACGCCTACCAGGACCGAAGTGGACAGCAGAACTGTATCCAATGTCCAACTGGCTATGTGACTCTGACTGAGGCCTCGTCCAATATCAGCGACTGTGTCGGTAGGTGAACTAAGTCCACTTTTGTGCATGACGATTTTATCAAAATAAACCCTCTACTTTTTGATCTCTTCAAAACTCTCTTGGTTTTCTCCCACTTCCCCCTTTTTATGCCTCCGCCACGAAGTGGTGCCGGAGGCATTATGTTTTCGGGTTGTCCGTCCGTCCGTCCGTTCTTCCGTCCGTCCGTCCGTCTTTCCGTCCGTCCGTCCGTCCTTCCGTCCGTCCGTCCGTCCGTAATGAATTTTGTGGACAGGGTAACTGTCAAAACCTTTTGAGGTATCCTAATGAAACTTGGCATGTATGTGTATTAGGGGGTGAACTTTTGGGTGCACATGCTCAAGGTCAAAGGTCAAAAGGTCAAGGTCAAATACATAACATTTCACTATTTCCATCATATCTATGCAATGCCCGAAGATATTTTCTTGAAACTTAGTGTATACTTGTGTTACCTGATTAAGATTCTCTGGCGTAAGTTTGGGTCATGAGGTCAAAGGTTAAAGGTCAAAAGGTCAAGTAAAAAAAATTAAAACTTCGCCTTTTTTCTCTGTACCTTGGAGATTGCTCGAGGTATTGTCATGGAACATAGTATATGTGACCCTGCACCTCAAAACAAACAAAGAGTCGCAAGACATGAATTTTTAGTTAAGACCATATTCTAAAAGAGTAGACTTTAAGCTTTAAAGTGATGTATAACTCGAATCAAATGGACTTTCCTAACCTATCTAAATATTGGAAAGAAAGCACAAACTCAGGAAACGTGTGAACTGAGAAAAGAGGCTCTGAAGTACAGTGTCTATTCAAGCGCTTAATCTTTACTAAACCGTGCTGGCTGTGCGATGAATGGGACAAAAACAGGAAGTAAACCACCGAAGTAACAACAATGAAGGGATTATACGATTAAACTGAAATTAAGCATACCCCATTAACACATTCTGTCCATAATTAATGCCAACTTTCAAAGCATGTACTGACTGGCAATGATTATCTAGAGAATTTAGGGTTCATGGTGTCAAAGGTCAGGGGTCAAAGGTCAAGGGCAACACTTCAATTTTTTTACTATTTCCCTCATGTTTATGCAATGCCAGTAGGATTATTTTTTATTTTACACTAGGTGTATGCATCAATGCATGTATAACCCAATAGAGATTCTCTGGATTTTTTTTTTCTCAAAAGGTCAAAGATCAAGTGAAAGTGCTGAAAAATTTTTCCTCCATATCTCGGAAGTTGCTCAAGTTATCTTGAAACGTACCACATATTTATGCATGTTCTGCCTGACAGTGATTATCTTATGAATTTTAGGGTCAACGGCCAGATGAAAATGGTTAAACAATTTACTATTCAATACAGAAATTGCACTTTTTCTCCATGCCTTGAAAATTACTTAATGCATAAACGTATGAATGGGTCAAAGTCAAGTTAAAGTCCGTAAATCCCAAATACATGTTCTCCTATTCATCCAATTAAACCTAGGTCAAGGAAGGTGAACATTCAACACATTTGTGACAAACTTGTCATTTTAACATTTTGCCAATTTTGTGAAAATGTAATCACACATTGTCCACATGTACTATTTAGACCTAGAAATGTCGTCATAGCAACATTGCTAGATGTTTTGTGATATTGTCTGAATAGAACCATGGTGGAGAAGTCCTATACTATTCGTTAAGCAATTCGAGCACATTGGAATCTACAACATGACAAACTTTATTACATGTAGATAGAGACAAAACGTGGCAATTTCACATGGTAACTTGATGCAGAACATAGAAGTTGCAACAATAACAATATTGTTGCTGATATTCCCGTTTGTTGAGTCAGAGATGACACATAAGAGTCAGCATAACTATTTTTTTCACATTTTTCAAACTCACTCAGTCATTTGTCAGGCAGGATTCTTCGTAGACGTGTCCAATGCCTCCAACCCACGCTGCCTGCCATGCCCAGTCAATTCATACTTGGACAAAAATGAACACCAGGAGCAAGAGTGCATCCCATGTCCGGACGACCAGGTTACCAAGGGCAACGGCTCTGCCAATATCACAGACTGCATCTGTAAGTTGGTCTTTTAACTTCCATTTGCAACATCACAAGTATAGGAAATGATGCCTTACTATGACAATTAGATAAAAACTGTTGTTTTATCTGTATTATCTTTATGCATGATCATAGAATCAAAATACTGCTACCATGCAGATTAAGATGTAGGGCATCTTAAGTAGATGAATCCTAGAAACATCCCTGCTCTAAAATTACTGGTAAAATTAGTTTGCAACTACCTACACCTGTGGCTAACTGGACATCGCAGAAGTAGTGCACCTTCAGTTTGGATACAAAAGAAACGAAACATACAAACACACACACACACGCACAAAGAAATGAGGAAGCAATGGAAACGTCTTAGCAGGAGGATAATCTTGGGACACTGTGGTTTGTGAAGCAAGATTGAGAAAGTTCATGTTGTACATCAATGATAAATATTCATACCCTTTAAGTGAAATTTAGTCAAAATATTCCTTGTATAGCAGAAAATAATTTAGGAAACAGAAATGACACACATTAATCCTATTTTTGCCGAAATCATGATGTGCAATCCATCAGAATTCCTTATGTTTACATGTAGTAGCAAGGAATGTATCCACCATCGTGTTTAGACTCCTTATACGCCATTCATTGACATTTGACACTGAATATTCTGTAATACAATGACCCCGTTTTGTTCATACAGGTAAATTCTAACTATACCCGTGGTACTATTCATTGATTGCTTAATGTAACAGTTGTCTGTAGCAATGGAAGTTATGTGGATGTCCAAACGTCGGCCTGCCTCCCCTGCCCTCCCAACACGTACCAGAAACTTCATCACCATCTGGAAGAGGAGTGCATGCCTTGTCCCACTGGGATGGTTACCATTGGCAACGCCTCAACTAATCATCAGGACTGCATGTGTGAGTGCCAAAATGGATAGTAGAGATTGACGATATTACCATTTAATGATTCTTGAATCTTCTAGAAAATATTATTTTAACCGGTGTAATAAGATTTCTGTTTCTGATCTTCAACGATCGACCTCTCTCTCTCTCTCTCTCTCTCTCTCTATCTCTGTATTACAGATGTGATCGTGCATCACAAAACCATGAAAAAGTCGCACCCATAGAGCAAAATGGATAAGAATGTGTGGTTTCAGCAGTTTTTTTTTTTCTACTACCTCTTTTTTTACCTGTTTTTGTACCTGTGATCGTGTATGTCTTAGAGGCCCTTTTTCATTTCTTGAAAACCATTTCCAAACTCTGCTATTGCTTTGAAAGTTGGCATTTATAATGGTAATAATATAATGATGGAGCATGTTTTAATTTCAGCTCAGTCTAATAATTTCTCCATTGTTGTTGCGCAGGTTGTTTACATCCTGTTTTTTGACCCATTCAACGCACAGCTAGCAAGGCTTGGTAGAGATAACGCGCTTGTAGTGCATAGACCGGCCCTGTACTCCGAAGTGTGTGCTATGTTCTTTCAACTATAATCCATTGAGGACGAGTCCCGAGTACACTCCGGCAAGCGTCTATGGGAAATGCGTGTCGCAGCAAAATCACCTCGTCCTCAATGTGTTAAGATAGGTTAGGAGGGAGAGTCCATTAGAATTATGTTCTCCACCATTTGCTCTTTCTGAATCTACCCTTAGCTAAAAATCCATGTCTGGCGACTTTTTGTTGGTTTTGTGATGCAGGGTCACATGTGTATTATAGTATAGTGCGAGAAAGGGCAGGTACCGTGTGCAGACGCAGTGTTGCTTCTTAAAGGACAAGTTCACCTTCATAAACATAAGGATTGAGAAAATGCAACAATATTAGTAGAACACATCAGTGAAAGTTTGAAGAAAATTGGACAATCGGTGCAAAAGTTATGCATTTTTTTAAATTTTTGTGTTGGAACCGCTGGATGAGGAGACTACTATAGCTTGTGAGTCATATGCGTACAACAGTATAAAGAAAATATTAAAGAAAATTCAACATATTTTCACTTTTTTCGCATAATAAAAGAGCAATTGACTTGCCTCTTTCTAAAGGCAGGGGGAATAATATTATCCATAACATTTATCGGTAACGAGTCAGGGGAATGTGTACTTTTTTTCAAAAGATGGAATTTTGTGAAATTCTCTTTATATTTTCCTTATATTGTTGTACGCATATGACATCTAAGTTATTCATACACTGCAGTAGTCTTCTCATCCAGCGGGTACTGCCCAAAAACTTCAAAAATTCATAACTTTTGAACGGATTGTCTGATTTTCCTCAAACTTTCAATGATGTGTTCTACTAATATTGCTACATTCTCTCAATCCTTATGTTTATGAAGGTGAACTTGTCCTTTAAAAATGAGTTGTATGGCGTTGCTACATTTCAGCAGGTATCATTATAGCCAAGCTTTTGGTCTATTTCAGTGGACCTCCGTCAGGGCTGCATTAATGTACACAAGAAAATGGATCCTTACCACATCACTCTGCTTAATAGAACAATATGTAAGGATAGGAGGATTATATAGTATGATAATAGTAGACCTATACTTAAATCTTTACACTTGAGTAAACTTAAGAGAGGGAAACATAATTGAGTATCATGCTGTGATTATGTATAATGAACACATAATATACACGACCTACAATCGGAAGCTGACCCATCCCCCCCACCCCCCCCCCCCCCCCAGCAAACGACCCCCTACACAACCAAATAACCGCATTGTTGATCTCACATGACTATAGTACATAGCAGTGCCCCACATGCGCATCATGAAATCATAAACACACCTAAAACCAGCTGCGGCACCCACAAACACCCACTCCAGCAGCAACATTAACTCAAGGTAAACACACTAAGTACGAATTCCAAACCGTGTATCACCCGCTCACCCACCAACACTACAATATTATACAGGCTGTCCGTTTCTTTTGAATTTGTCAATACATGTACATTTTCAATGTTAGTGATGTCTCCAATTTCAGTTTATGTACATGATATGTTATCATCACCGTATTATACTCAAACATGTTTCTAGCTAAAGTTAAATGTACAGTTCTAAATGTAGGCCTACTACACACATCCGATCCTCCTACCAGTAAGTGTATTCTAAGTAGAGTGATGGTGTAAGGAGCAGTTATTATCTGTTTTAATGCAGCCCTGATGAAGGTCTGTTAAACGAAAAAAAAAATCCTTAGATACAAACATTAACGTCGTTTATACTGTGTCTCGTTTGACCAGATCCGGATGACTCTACAGTCCCTCCAGTTCCGGAGCGAAAGTTGTACACTACCATCATTATCGGCACCTGTGTGGCTGGTGTTGTACTCATTATTGTCATCATCGGTGTGGGCGTGGTCGTAAAGAAAACGAGCAGGTTAGTGATTTGTCTTACTTGCAGTCTTAGTCCCTACCGATGGCTAGGCACACCCCTATTCAAGAAGATCTTCTATTTCCTGTATTATATGATCGCGACTAAGGGGATGTCGTTATTTCCCCTTCTGTATTTGAATTCCTACAATGACATCAATATTGATGCAGTGATGAGGTTAATGATTATCATATCTGTCAGTTTTGGAACAGCGCAATTCCTTTCGTTGCCGAAAAGCCTTGTATTTATTTATTTTTTATGTTACATACTCCTATAAGTGTGATTTTGATTCTTTTTTTCATTTTCGGTACGATGATAATTTGAAACTAGGCTATCATTTGATGTCTTTTCCATCATATTTATAATGTTAATATATAATCAAAATGGTGGTTCAAGGTAAAGCAATTTGTATATTGTACTCAGTCACCTCCCTTCCCGTTCATTCTTAAATGCTTGAATCTGGGAGGTGGAAGGAGTGTTGCTTGACCCGTTAAGTGGCTTCTGTGCCCCTTTAACTGGGAAGACGCTAACTATTACATCGTTATTCAGTCCTCACATCATTTGAGATACCCCCAATAAAAGATCATGGCATTTTGTTTTATAAAACATGTCATGTAACCTCTCCCTCTCTTCCTCTCTCTCCCTCTTTCCCTCTCCCCCCCCCCCCCCCCTCTCTCTCTCTCTCTCTCTCTCTCTTCTTTCTTTTTCTCCGTTGCTCTTTCTTTTATCGTTATCACTATCCCCCTCCTGACCATCACCATAATCTATGCTGCAGCCTGAATAAACCGTATTTCATGAGATCACCGGCAGTAACGCCAAGCCCGGATCTGTCTGGACGCGAAGGGAGCCTAAATGAGGAAGGCCACATCATGATGAGTCTGTCCAGCTTCACGGAAACGAATGAAGGGCATGAAAATGACCAGGAAGGGGAATTCTCTTCCACCCAGTGTCCTCGGCCGTACACCATGACACCGGTCGAACCTTTTCAGAGTGACGACGCATAGAGATGTGTCGATCAAGAGGGATCCACTCCTATTGCAACTCTGCTCAATCTCAATCTTGTGATCATTGCAGGTAGACTTATGTTTCTTGGAAACTTTAAATTTGTGTATGACTGTGTTGACTCATTGCAAAGGAAGACGTTCGGGAAGTTTCATGTTGGCAGTGAAAGGGGACTCTTGACATCTCTTTCTGTCTAAGATGTAGAATAATCAGCAGAAGGATATGTATTTCAACTCTTGCAGCTCCCGTTAACATATCAGCGCCATTGCATATTTGAACCCGAACCTTGCTTTTAGTCTTTATAGACCAGTAGGTGATGTACAATGGTTAGCATGTGTTGATCACTCTTCTGACGATGTAAAACAGATCCTTGTAATTTTGTGCCTTATAGAACTGATCCATTGGTTGAAAACCTCCTGAAATATCTTAAGATGATTAACGGGCTCAGAATGGCTGCAAAGGTTTCTAGACGCACTTCTAACTCAATTCAATTCAAATGAAATTGTATTTCCAAGAACACATGCTTGTTATCAATACAGATCCAAAGAAAAAAAAAAACGAAGAATGTATCACAACAAAAAAATATAAACATTATACTTATGGAACTAATTGTTCAAAAGAATTGCGTTACTGGAAAAGATAGACCCACGTGAAACAACTTATAAACTGGTAAAATAAAGTAAAAAAAATTAAAACAGTTTTAGTTTTTTTGATTCAAACTTACTTCTGCTGCATTACGTGTAAGAAAAATAATCTATTACGAAAATTTTGACGTCGCTGATAACATATTTTCATGTATTTTGTGTTCCTAATGGTTAGTCATCTCGATGGATATATCAAGCAACTATTTTTCTTTGCTTGTGTTTGTTGTGTTGATTTTGTTCAAGATTTTGTTTGCTTATTGTTTACGTGTGAAGTGTGCATAAATAATATTCATATCGCAATGTTCTCAGGCTTTAATAGTCAATAAAACAATTAAAATCAAAGAATGTTTGTGGTAGTAGACGTACCAGTGAAAATATCCTATGTTTACCATGTATTAGAACCATTGCGGATCCTGGGGTGAATGTTCAATAGAAACAATTGTTTCATTTTTTTTTTTTAATTTACATGTATTCTGAAATACTGCGCCATCACCATCACCTTGTTTTACTTGTGAATGAAAAGAAAAAATGATTTCTATTCAATGCAATTTATCCGTCCAATGATTGTAATTGTTTCCTGAAATGATTATCATCTTATTTATTCTTGAAGTATTTGGAAATAAGATATTCATACCTTGACAAGCAGCTATGCTTGATTTACATCTACTCTGCGTTCCGTATTCCCCACGTCATTGTGCATTTGTCCATTGTTTTACTACAGCAAGCATGGCAAGAGTGATAAAGAAACCTGCACCTTCTACATGCAAATTGAAGTCATTAAAGCTTGTTTCATGCCGCAAAAACGGTAAATGGTCAATTTTAGGGCTGTGGGAGTTAAGGTTAGGGAATAAATGGATGATTCGATATGAATGAGACAGCTTCATTCAAATAAGAATTCCTTTTAAGTCGTGATAGACCCGTACTAATGTACAATGGTTATGTGGAAATCACTCTTGTCTTGTCGCAAAACACAACTATGGGTATTGGTTGACCTCTTATAAAATATTCTAAGGTGATTGAGTGACCTAGCCGTTGTTGCAAATTTTTGGCCGCACTAACCTGGTAAAACAACGTAGAAAATAAAAAGCAGATTAGAGTTCGCTCATTGAAAAGAATCTTATGTCTGCTGTATCACGTGTTATGAAGACATCTCTTAAGAAAATCGTGACTCACTTTGAGTTCATTAAGTAAGCTGCGTTCTTAATGGTTTGTTATCTAAAAGGATATATCAAGCGTAAGATTTGCTGTAAGGTACACTATGTAGTTGTGATGCTAGTGACAAAGTATGTCTTCTGTCTGTAAAAAGGTCGTGTTTTTATCTGTTGTTTCGTTTTGTTGTTGTTTGTTGTTTTGTTTTAGTTTGGTTGTTTTTTTAAATGAATACTTTGTTCCGTATTTGATTTGTGCTTGTTTTTGTTTCTTTGCTGGTGTTTGTTATTTTGTCTGTATACTTTTGTGCTCGATTTTCTTTGCTTGATTGTTTACCTGTAAACTGTGCACAAATGTATAGGTGGATCAGCTAATGTATAGTCGTAAAAACTTAGTGAAACAATAAGGCTCGTTCGAGTGGACGTACTTGATGCCATTAACAATATTTTGTTTTTACCACGTTCTAGCCGAAAACCATTATTGCTGATGCTGGGGTCATTGTTTAATAGGGAACAACTGCTGTATTCATTACGAAAGTACACGTGTATTCTGAAAATATTAATATCGCGTTATTACCATCACCTTGATTTTACCCACCAAGCAAAGAAAGTGAATATCCATCAGATGCAGATGCTCGTGTTAAGAATTAAGCATACGTTTTATAGACTGAAAGATTTGATGCTGCGTTGATGGGGTAAAAAGTTATTTGTCCAATGATTTAACTTTTCTGAAAATAATTGTTGTACTCATTATTGCCGTATTTTGAGATGAAATATTCATGTCTTGACAAGCGGCTATGCTAGAGTTAAGTTTATTCTGCGGCTCGTACACCCCGCGTCATTGTGCATTAGTCCATTCTGTTACTACATCCACTGTAATGATTAATAAAACTAAACCTTTAAGGCACAAATCGAATTCATCAAAGTTTGTTTTATGAGTAAGGGATGTAAGTGATCAAGTAGAAAGGTGTAGTATTTAATGCATGATTCGATATGAATGCGATAAATTCATTCAAATTAGTCTAGTATTCATCGATAACGTAATAATAAGATGGTTAACTCAATTGTTTGTTTCTTCTCGGAACAGGTCTGATTATGTGTACGTTTATAATCATCTATTTCTGGAACTTTATAGCGACTAAATGACCAATATGTTATCATAGACTAAGGCTGTGGAGCAGCTTAAAGGTCCAGTCTACCTTTGGGAGCAGTGATTTTAAAAATGTTCAAGATATCACATTTGATGCATATCTGTATGTCTGTTGTATCACAAAACACCCTAACATATAAAATTTTTGCAATAAAGCCTAAAATATAAGGAGATAACAGCGTTTTTCTCAATAAACCATTTGCTGTAGACGGTTTCGTCTGGAAGCATTTTTATTATAACCATTGTTCACATTTTGTATATTCAACAGTACTTAACATCCATTATACAGATTCAAATTTTTACAGTGGTTGTTTCTGTCCCTAACTCACATTTTAGAACTATTTTAAAGCACTAATGCTAGGTTTTTGTTTCATCTGCAAATGGTAAATTATGCCTTTAAACACTATACTTGATAAAATTTTAACCAAACTCTGCGAGGATCAGAAGCTGTTGAGGAGCAGTAAAGCAAAGTATTCATTAGGCGACTGCAAACGAGGTCATAGACAAAAGGCCGAGAAAATTGAAAATAACGCTAATTTTGTGCAGATCTATAAAATACAACCCCCATCTAATCTCTCTTCAATAAAAAAGATGGTAGCTAACCTGCCCCGGTACTGAGTTAATGAAGTGATAGCATTTCAGTTTTTGGTTTGAATGATAGAATGAGCAACCACGTATAGAAGCTTTCGAAACCGGGGATATTCAAAGAAAGAATATCAAATCAATTTGTTATTGACTCCGTCTGTTTCTTTACATTAAAACGTCATTTTATAAGATACCGAGTAAACTAGTAACAGTTTAAACTTCCCCTTTGTCATGCAACCATGTCAGAATCTTTATTATAATTATTATTTCCTTCCATTCGCATTGACGAAACTTCCTTCGTTAACTTGCTGAGGGTAATAAACTGGCTTTTTATTTTTGTTCACTTGCTCAAGTACACTGACTTTAGCCATATCATTTTTGAAACAGATACCGAGCTGTAATGAGTGGTTCGAAAATTCACGCTTCTGTTGTGATGATATCAAATAAATCCTTTTACAAATTATATGCCCAAAACAGAATTGTGGTATTAGTTTAAAGCGTCACGAAATATTTTAAGATGATTGACGGACCAAGACTTGTTGCAAAAGTTTTCTAGCAGCACTCTCAACCGATAAAACGCGGCAGAGAAGACAGTTTGAGTTCGCTGATTAAAAAGAAACTTACGTTTGTTGTATCACGTAATAAGAAGAAATCTCTTACGAAAATTATGACCTCACGAATACCTCACTTTTGTGTTCACTCTGTTCTCCTAATGTTTATAGTCATCTGAACGGATATAAAAAAAACAACAGTGATTGTTAAGGTATGTAAATAGTTGTGATCACATATAAACAAAACGATGTATTCTGTTTCTGTAAGTTCGTGCTTTTGAGTGATTGTCTTTATGATACACGTATTTTGTTCTTTACCTGATTTTGTGTTTAATTTTGCTTCATTGTTTAAGTTGTTCTTGATTTTGTGCTTGATTTTGTTTGTTTGTTTGTTTTTGTGTGAAGTGTGCATAGATGAGATGTATATCATAGGCAGATTAGCAGATGTTCCGAGGCTTAAAGGTAGGGAATCCCATTTGCATGCCTTAAACGAAGAGTTGTATAAATACAGTGGCATGTTGAAGAGAGTATCATTTTAGAAACTCCCATAAAGTATTGAAAGTGGAAGGTAACATTTAGTGCATTTTTATTGACCGTTAGATTTTGAATTGAATTTTTTTCGGGGCTCACCGTAAATTCCAGTACATTACTAGGCTACCTTTGCAGACCCAAGCACTGCATGTGTGTCCATCATGTATATTTTGTGAAGAAACTTCATCAAAACTTACAAACATTTCTATACACATTCTTGCCACACACTCTATATGTTATTACATCAGCTCTCATACTTTTAGATTTGCGTTTATAGATAAAAGATACAGAAGACTGCAACAAAAAGGCTTAAGTGTGGCTGACACACAGAACTACTGAGTAGTTGAGTTTTGTGCATTATTCAAATTGTAGATAACTGTTGACTTCCAAATTTCTCAGCAGTGGCCTAAACAAGTCCCCTGAGGTTCATATTTAATGTTTTGCTGCATTTTGGGAGGTCTGTAAAAGGTATTCCCTACCTTTAAGAGTCAGGGAAACAATGGAAACAACAGAATGGTTTTGAAGGTATAGACGTACTTTATTAATACCAGTGGAAATATTCTGTTTTCACCATGCATTGAAACCAGTGCGGATGCTTGTGTGAGTGTTCAGTAGAAACAACTGTTTCACTTTCTTTTTTTTTTTTGTAAATACTCGTGTATTCTAAAATATTGCGTTATTACGATCACCTTGCTTTACCCGTCTAGGGGAGAGAGTTTATTCCCATCCATGTGCTCATGTTATTGGTGGGACTTACACTTTGTATATGGGCCATAGAGCTTTGATGTTCCTTCCGTGATTAAAATTGATTAGAATCTATTAAATGATCGTACCTGCTTTCTGAAATGATTGATACTGGTACTCATTGTTGTATTTTGAGATGAGATATCCATGATTTCATGAGCAGTTGTGCTTGAGTTACATCTATACTCTGCGTCTTGTACCCCATGCCATTGTGCATTTGTTCATCGTTGTGCTACGGCGAGAGTATAAATGTTAAGAACAGAAATTTGCCAATTCTAAGGCCGTGGGAATTAATGTTATTGATTTAATGGATGATTCGAAATGCCTAATACAATAAATTCATGCAAATCAGAATTTATTGTGCATTTTATCACAGGGCATTATTCAAATATTTAAGCTTTGCACAATAACTAAATCGCACAGTTACTTGAAAAAAAAAAAATGTCGGCCGGTAAACAAACAAGCTACAACAACCTCAAACTTGCTAAAAAGTTATCGCAAAACAAAATAAAACAAAAACAAGAACAAAAACCTCCGCGCAGAGAATAAAACAAGCAACATCAAAAAAATACGAACATTTATCACAACACACACATAAAGCGACCAAAATTGCTTAACGCATAAAGCACAAATTATGAATGTGAGGTATACAAATATACTCTGATCTGCGTACAAGATCATTCATCAGCATATTGTGTACGATGTAGACGTGGGCAAAATTAAACTAAGAAATCAGGCTAACGTTTAATGATTCCCCTTCTTTTAAATTTTCTTCGTCTTCAGCACAGTATTAATTGTACAAGCCAAACTACAAACACGAACCGAAATCATTCCAGTGCTTTATCGGGAAACATAATGGGAATTACCTACATCATACATTTTTTATCCACTCCAGAGTTGATTATAACAGACGTGCATTCACATTTGTATTGCTAATTCAGCTTGATGCGATATGATGACGAAGTTCCAGAAAGCTTGGATTTTCTCGTATTCAAGTTTAAAGTTGAATTCATTTACATCGTCGCAGTAGAAATTGCTAACTCTGAATATCAATGGGTAATGCAGGCGATATGCTCCACAACCACCAAAAGCTGAATGGACGTGAACCCGAGTAAAGGAAGTATTTCCCACCCCATTTCATGGAGGGAAGTCACCTTCTGTGGTTACGTAACACCACAACGCGTATTTAAAGGACAAGTTCACCTTCATAGACATGTGGGTTGAGTGAATGCAGCAATAATAGTAGAACACATCAGAGAGAATTTGAGCAAAATCGGACAATCCGTTAAAAAGTTATGAATTTTTGAAGTTTCTGCTCAGTCACGGCTGGATGACAAGACTACTATAGCTTGTGATGTCACATGAGTATAACGACATAAAGAAAGAATAAAGAAAATTCAACATATTTCCATTTTTCTCGCGTAACAAAAGAACACTCGACTTCTCTCTTTCAGAAGGCAGGGGGAATAATATTACCCTTAACATACGTCAGTAGCAAGTCGACGAAATGTGCACTTTATTCAAAAAGTAAAGTTTTGTGAAATCCTCTTTTTATTTTCCTTATATAGTTGTACGCATGTGACATCATACACTGTAATAGTCTTCTCTTCCAGCAGTGACTGTGCAGATACTTAAAATATTCGTAACTTTTGAACGGATTGTCCAATTTTCGTCAAACCTTCACTGATGTGTTCTGCTAATATTGCTGCATCCTCTCAATCCTTATGTATATGAAGGTGGACTTGTCCTTTAATGATTTCTGGCCGAAGAGCTGTAGATATATGTGGGTAATGCAAGTGATGATATGCTTTAAAACCACCAGAGCCCAAATGAACCCGAACTCGATTTAAAAAAAAAAGAAATAAAAACGGTTTAAATGTCCCACCCTGCTTCATGTAGAGCGGTCATTTCCTACAGGTTATACAGAAAACCAACGACCTTTCTGAACACTGTGCCAAGCTGTACCACCGCGTTATGCAGACACTTCCAAACCTCGCCTCCATGGCTGCACAAACTTACACAATCAAATGCTGATCAAAGGCTGACGCGCCATTATCGAAAACTACTGGTCGTCAAGTTCACGTATACTATTTACGTTCAATTTAGTTATGCGATAGTCTTACGTGTAGTCAAGTAAAATACTCGATAAAGTTCTACAGTCACATTTAACGGCAAACGAACTATTAAGTTTATGGTGGAAATGCTCTAAATAGTGAACGAATCAAAATGATGCGTTGATAAACTTCCGTTTAACTTGCTAACAAAGCTAAATATGTTTAATTTTCTTTAAAAAGTGAGTCATAATATATCATTGAAAAAAGAAACGGGTCCATTTGCTAATACCTGGTTTGTAACTTCAATAGCTATACATGTACATCGCAAATTATACGAATCGGTTGGCAGGGTTTTTTGTTTTTTGTTTTTTGTTTTTGTTTTTTTTTTACTTTCTTCATGTAAAGTCTAACGCATGATTGTCGAATCATTTAAAACTTCTGAGTATTTTGTTCTTTATTTAGGCCTCATCATGATCCGCTACGCCCTAATAAACTTTAATATGTTATGTTTACGACGTATCCTATGAACGCGCGATGATAAAGATCACGAAATGCATGCTTTGGAGATGCTTCTCTTCCAGTGGCACAGGGAGCCTCCCAACGGGTACTTTGCTCAGCATCAAGCATAGTGGCGGAAACAAACTGCTTTTTGTTATGGATGCTTCTCTTCCAGGGACACAGGGAACCTCATCAAGGTCCATAAGGAAGCAGGAAAAGGGGGATTCTGTCAAGATCCTTGATGTAAATGTGAAGGAGTCCGCTGAAAAACTCCAGCTCGGGCACACCTGAAAGTACCAGGACTAGACAATGATCGAAACATACCGCCCAGGTAGTGAAGAAATGGTTCATAGACAATGGTGCTCATGTCCTGGAATGGCCAAGTTGAAAGTCCTGACTGAATCTGATCAAGAACTTGTGGCCAGACTTGAAGACCAGATTGATGGTTACGAGCCTGACAAACCCTGTCCCAGCTTGAGGCTTATGCCGCAGAAGAGTGAGCAACACTTCACATAAGACATGCAGGAAGATTGTGCACTCATACAAGAATAGTCTAGAAGCAGTCATAAAGAACAAGGGCTATGGTATTGACTTCTAAAGAAAGACATTGGACTCAGTAAGCCTAGGGTATTAATAATTTTAAACATGGTACTTCTTCAAAATGTCCTCCTTGCCTTTGTGTTATGTTTATGTGTATGATCGTCGGCCATATCCACTCCAGACACCATTATTGTGCAACTAGATGTTTGATGATTGATTGGTGTTTTGTGAGGACGCACTTTGTTCAGGATGACCGAGCTTAGCCGTGGAATTGTTTGGTCGAAGTATACGACCAAGGACACCAGTTCTTGTCTACCAGTTCCGAAAAACTACCACCAACTTCGCACATTAATCTGCATAGCATATCTACCACAAATCTAACTACCAGTCACCACTAGTCACACTCCCCTGCAGTGTGCCTGTTGGTAGAAAAGGGACCATTCTTTCATTCACTGTATAACTTGAACAGTTTGTAGTACTTTCATTCCCGATATACTCCACGAAGTCTAGCTAAGCTCATTCCCGGAACGCATTTACACAGTTTTCCTCTACTCCCGCGGAGGCTCGGTCCGGTCCTTCTTCCAAGTCCCGACCTTACGTACATATTGTACGTACATGCACGCAGATCTACACTGCAATCAAACTTTGCTGTCCTATAATGAATTACACGATAAAATGAATGACAAGTTTCTGATTTTGTTCATAAGTCTATGTGACCCTGCATCACAAAACAAACACAAAGTTGCCAGACATGGATTTTTAGTTATAGGGCAGATTTTGAAAGAACAAACTCTACGCTTTAAAATGACGTATAACTCAATTGAAATGGACTTTCCTAACCTTTCTAGATATTGGAAAGAAATCTCACACTCTGGAAAAGTGTGAACCGAGAAAAGAGGCACTGAAGTACAGAGTCTAACTGTCTATTCAAGCGTTTAATCTTTACCAAGCCGTGCTAACTGTAGCTGTGCGATGAATGGTACAAAAAACAGGATGTAAACCACTGGAGTAACAACAATGAAGGGATTATCAGATTAAATTGAAATTGAGCATGCCCTATTCGCACATTCTGTCAATGAATAAGCCAACTTTCAAAGCAGTAGCTTTATGCCTTCAAAAGTTATCAGACTTGAAAGTGAAGAGCGTGCAAGTTGTTTTCAAGAAATGAAAAGGGGCCTCTAAGACATACCTGATCATCACTACTCTACAAAAAAAAAGGATTGTAGAAAAATTGCTGAAAATGCACTTTGACATTCAATTTATGATCCCAAACTCAAGAATAATGTAGAAGGACTGTAGCTCTTTCCGAAAATGTGAAAAACTTAATATTGACTTGGTTGACCCGTTTCACCTTTATTGAGTTCTCAAGTAAAATCAAGGGGTGCGACTTTTTGTGATGCACGGTCACCTATACACAGTAGTTTGTACAAATAGCAAAATCTAAAGGCCGTGTCTCACCTTTCTGGGCAAGCTAACAGGGCTTGTTGCGAAGAGGGATTTTCCACACGCAGGAGAATTTTCCGCGGGCGGACAAGAATGTTTGCGAGTTTCGCACCTGTTTCTTACCTATGAGACACGTACTACTTATACCTTCTACTTGCGTGTATTCCGTGTGACCTGCATGAGAGCTTTGAAAGCGATTCGTTTTCTGTTACGAGCGACTTACAGGTACTGAGATGTACATTCGTTGGAGTTGCCTGCGAGGTGATGCTGGTAAGGGTCTCATACTGGTGTTCTGCGTGTAGGCCTACCCCTGCGAGCGAACCACCATGACTCACACGGAACAAGTTTTGAGCATGCTCAAGGCCTTGTCATACCGCATCTTGGACGTTCTGCGTCTTGACTTGCGGGGAAGCGAATTTGCAACCCGGAGCTCTCCGCAATTGGTCCGCACCTGACAGTACCTATATAGCGCGTATCTCGCCTGTAGTTACCCGGAGATGCGCACGCAAGTCCGATTTAACCGCAGCCAAGTTTTGAGCATGACCTTTTTTTTTTTTCCGGATGAGTCGCGGGGATGCCCTGAGAGGTCCACGCAGAACGCCAGTAGGAGGCCCTTAGCGGCAGCACCTCGCAGGCAACTCCCACGCAGGTACTTCGCAGTCCCCGTATGCAGCCAAGATAATGACATTCAGTGGAATTTCTGCATTTTCTTCGACTGGTACAAAGGTCACACAGTATACTCGCAAGTAGAATTTTAAGTAGAACGCGTCCAGCAAGTAAGACACATGCACTGACGCGCTCAAATCCTTGTCCGCCCTCAGAAATTTTGCGGTATGCTGAAAAATCCCTACAAGCAACAAGCCCTCGTAACTTGCCCGGAAAGGTGTGACAGGGCCTAAACATAGTTGCGGGCAAAAAAAATAAATAAATAAATAAAAAAAAATACGTGCGCACCTCTGGGCGACTACGGATGATATATGTGCTTGGTGCTGTCACGTGCGGGTCATCTGCGGGGACCTCCGGGTAGTAAAAATAATTGTTCTTCGCAAGTCGTACTCAAGGCTTGTCTTGAAAGGTATGACACGGCCTTTAGCGATATTGCGTTCTGTTGGCGTAATCTGACATCCGTACCGTAGGTCTCATTACTATATATTTGGTATGAAAATGTGTGATATGGAAACAGAAAAAAAAGTTTTGGAATTTCGTTAGAAATATCTAGGCACTCGGAAGCACCGACAAAAAATTACCAGGGCACCATACCTTGAAATGAGATGACAAGAGATTAGAATGTATCTATTGGCAATAAAATACTTACCAATAGCGTTTATATGTGCGTCTTTTATGCATAGTGTTTACGAAAATGTCTATACTAAAACGATTATTCTCTTATTTAGTTGTTCTACATTTGATTCCCATTAATAATGTCAGCATTATTTCTAATGTTTTCCCGTATGAGAAATGTTGTTGGTATTAAATATCACCAGATTTTGTGTAAGGATGAATACTCATATGTTACGGCACAAATTGTCGCCCATGTATTTATTGTCGCCTGGCGACAATTGTGCTGCTTGTGCAGTTCCCAAATTTTGACATCGATGGCGACAATTTGTGCTGGCAAAATGAAATGTAGTGGCACAAATTGTTATCGGTCATGCACTATGAGTTGTGTGGTTAGGGTGGTTGATCCGGTGTTATGCTTGGGTGGGGTTGGTGTGACTGGTAAGTTATGCATTATGTGTGTGTGGAGGGGGGGGGGGCTTGCCTGGTATGTGTTGTGTATGATTTGTAGGTGCGTATTATGTGACTTGTGTATGCGTTTCCGCATAGCTCTGTGTGTGTGTGTGTGTGTGTGTGTGTGTGCGTGTGTGTGTGTGTGTGTGTATGTTTACTATAATACAATACATTGTATGTGGAAATTTGTGCATGTGTGGTGGTTGTATAGTGGTAGTGGTTTGATTGTCTGTGTGCTTGTGTGCGTACATGTGTCTGTGTTTGTGTTTTGATGTTTGTGCAAACGAACTTTTTGGGCAGCAGCAGGCACTACTGTGGCAGTGAAAATGCCTACAAAGTGTATGAGCACGTGTTTATAGAGTTCACAGCGGCGTTGATATCAAAATAGTATGGGTGTGTCAATTTCAGCGTTGAGGCGGGCTAGGAGAGGGAGACCGAGAGAAAAGGCATATGAGGGAGGTACCCTCCCTAAATGGTATCTGTCATTGCTCATTTTTTTCACTGCAGTCATATTCTTCCATCAGTCTTGACTTCAACTTCCATATTACTATTCATTTTTACAGTACAAGTTTGGCATGCTTTATGCATGAGCGAATAATTTCGATACGCCGTAAATAATTTCTCAATCGTTAAGTGATTTTAGCACAAACGAACTGCCACATGTACACCGCAAATACATACGTATTTATAAACAAACACCAAAAAACACTCAAACAAATCCTCATAATGCATATAATTATAAACCACCTCAACACACATTCTTCCATTATATGCATTAACACACACACACACACGCACACACACACACATACACACACATGCACACACTTTTTTTTTTGTTTTTCAACGATGTTTATTCTGTTCCATTCAAAGTAATAGAAAAAAAATAACAATTTTCATTTGCTACAATTGAAATGGCGAAAATATACATTTGTGATCATAATAGCAAATTTGCTATTGCTGTACATAATGACATAACAAAAATTACATTTTCATGAACAATTATCAATTTACATACAGTCACTTCCCCTATGCTCTCAAAAAAATTGCTTAAATTTAACAGTGATAATTCAATTCTTCTAGCATTAATCTTAATAATCATCCAAATGAATTATGCAGCAAAATTATACAGTAATAAATAATGGAACCATATTATTTATCAACCAATACCCGCCCACCTACTAACTCATATCCCTTACTGAGTCCCTATGACCACCCCCACCAGTTCCCTCCCTTCCTGTTTCCTCCCCCACCCCTATCTGTACACATGCAACACACAAACACACACAAACACACCCATACACACACACATACACATGCACCTAATTTGGTTAACTGCTCTTGCCTACACATCACAATATAGTAAATATATATGGTTATATAATCAGCCCGCCAACAGGCTGACAGGAACGCATGGGAAAGGAGGCCGGGGGAGAAAATACAAAACAACACAAGAGAAAAAAAAAAAAGAAGAAGAAGAAGAGGAGGAGGAGGAATGAAGGAAAGGGAAAAAAATGAAGAAAAGAAAGAGTGGAATACTATGGAAACATTACTATTTTCTTAAAAGTCACAGACGTTGCACGTAGTTTCAGACTGGTTTATTCAACGAAGTCTCAAAATATTCCCATTTTTGTAAATGTACATGTAGCTTCCCAGCCTTGGTCGCAAGGATTTTTTCCTCACACACACACACATACACACATGCACACACACACACATACACACACAAACACACACGCACGAACGGACACTCAATTATCATATATGCGCGCGCACATACACACTTCCTTGAAACCTCACCTTGACTTTTTACATGGCAGGTTTGCATTGATGTAGCCATGTAAGTTATGTGTTGGTATTTCAATGACTATGTCAAGAATGATATTACCCCCAAAAGTGTGCTTCGTCTGGCGACAATTTGTGCTGAGAGTTGACGGCACAAATTGTCGCCAGACGTCAATTTGTGCTGGGACGACAATTTGTGCCGACAGCTCCATGCACAAATTGTCGCCTGTTTCAGGGGGCGACAGTTTATGTCGCAACATGTATATCTTTTAGGTAGCTCTCAATTTGTTTTTCTTTTGGTTTCCCGGCAGTAACAACTATGGCACGTACTTTAATTATGTGTTTAAAAAAAACAACAACAACAACCAACAAAAACACTTAAATGCACTATAAAGAATTTTTCTGAATGGCTCTCTGTTGATGCTTATCAAATGCAGCAGGAAATCTTCAACAACGAATATTAGTTTCAATGAATTATTTACAGATCGTATCATAGCTGAAAAATGACCGTGATGTATATGATTTTTTTTTTTTACAAAACTATTCGAAACAGTCTTGTATGAGACTACAATGCCTTATTTCTCTCATGTCTCACATCATCATCACTGATCATTGTAAAACGACATTGATCATGCTATTTTTGGATTACGCGGGATGTTGGGAACTTTCAGGGACTTTGACGGGGTATTCCCCCTCAAAGACGTCACATCAAAGCTGACTGTTAACCGTTGTATTCAGACCCTTATTGACCACTAATTTCTAAGTTTCCATATACCTGAAGAAATTGTTGATATTTAATCAAAGTAATCATATGTACTGCGAAACTGGCATAATCTCGTCAAAAATAAAAAATCGAGATCATTATTTAAAGCGATATGCTATATGTTAGAAGGAATTGGAATCTCATTTGAATCTCAGAACATATTCGATCGTTTTGGAGTTCGCTTGATAGATAAAAGAAGCTTTGCATGCCGCTTCAATACATTAACTTTTAAATCAAAGATTTTGTTTTTGTTTGTGTTTTTTTAATTTCTGTATCACTGGAAATGTGCATCTTTGAAGGCCATAAATTAACTTCGTTGTTTAATCTTTGATTTTGCTTGATGATTCATTTAAAGAAAACCAATACCCAAAGGGAATCGTTGATTGAGTGAAAGCAGCAACTTTAGTAGAACACATCAGTGAAAGTTTGAAGAAAATCGGACATTCGATGCAAAAGTTATGAATTTTTTAAAGTTTTGGTGTTTTAACCCTGGATGAGAAGACTACTTAAGTTTATTACAAATCTGTGAACAACAATTACAAACAAAATATAAAGAAATTTCCACTTTCTTTCACTTTTCTATCACCCTGAAAGAACACTTGACTAACCGCTTTCAGAAAACAGGGGAAAATCTGTACTACACTTAACATATATGAGCATCAAGTTGATGAAATGTGTAATTTTCATTTATAAATATATGATGAGCATGCTTCCAAAAGATGCTAAATCCATCATTTTTTCAATGAATTTGGCGCCTTTTGGTTGCAACCTCTTCATATATATATTTGAGGAATAATAACTTTTGTGTCGATTTTCCGATTTCACTCAATCCACATTTCTCATTGGGTTTGGGTTTCCTTTAATAACAACATTTTCATACAGTGTATATGTCGGTGAGACTAGTCTCGTGTGCTTTGGTATTGACCCTTAAACTCTTCCTTTGCCAATTTCCGTGTCCTCTTCCCGTTTCTTTTTTTTTTTCTGTCCACGTTGACGTCCTATTTGTTCTTTCACTGCGTATGTAAGAGAGCTTCAGTCTGTGTAAGATTGAGTGCATATGATTATTATTTTTTCATTAATTTCCCTCGTTTCTCAGGCAACTTTCCTTATCGTTTCATTTGCCCATTACCATTAATTGCTGCTCATGATGGGACTGCATTCTACAAGTGAGGCTTTTTAGCAGCCATCCCTCCATTTCCGACCATGTGCACTATTCCTTGATATGATTCAGTTACAGTTTGCCTATGCATTTCCTTAAACTATCTTGTATTTTATTGTAAATAAGAAAAATGAGATGCATTGATTTAGCTTGTATTTTCAAATCTCGTATTGTACTTTTGTCGAAAATGAAATGAAATGTAATGTAAATAATGATAACAGCAAGAACAACAATAATGCGCTATATCATTTTGTGTGATATTGATGTCATGGATAACATAACTATAACTGTGAAATAATCTATGGAATTGAAATAACCAATAAAGCATGTTGTATTTGTTTTGTAACTTATTGAGTCATTGACGGCGAATAGATTATTTCTTAAAAAGGAGAATCTTATGCAGAATATGGGAAATAAGGCATTGAACGGGCGTTCTACTGTTACATGCTGGGTAATTAACATTAATGATAGGTTACAAAGGCACAGATGCATTGAAATGTATTAAAATGAATTGGCCTTATGTTATATTTTTTGGGTTTTATACTATTAAGTTCATATGATTATTTTTTTTCTTTTAATTTCCCACAATCAGGTACAATATAAACAATATACGACTGTGATTAAAAATAACAACAAACCATACAACACTGCGTTTACATGTCATTTCATATTATGGACATGCGTATAATCATCACAAAGTGCTGTAATACAAAGAAGTTGATGGGGATAACAAAAGCAACGTTGCTTATCGAGGTTAACCCCACAAACACGTCATGCTCAGCGAATCCCATCAATTAAGTATCATAAAAGTGTTGTATGTACAGAGGATATTGTTTGTAAAGGGAACAAAATTAGTCCCTAAATCATAAAGAAAATGGAGTCATACAGGCAATCAAGAACACACACTCTCAGACATACACACACGCACACACATACACACATACACACGCAGACACGCACGTGCATACAACCATACGTGCACATATCATTCACGAATATTTGAAGAGTTTTTTTCGCAAAAGCCGATAAGTCCGTTTTTGAAGATTTTGAAGTACGGTCGCTGTCATAAAGTACAAAATAATACTTTTCAAAATATATTGGTCACTATATTGAAGTTATGGTCAAAAGAAGAAAAAATATTCTAATTATTCTCTTTATTTTTCTTGACCTTTAATCGCAAATATCTCCATTTGGCAAATGTATGGACTTATCGGTTTTTGCGGACAAATTCTTCATATTATTATTATTATGCCTTGATACTTCCTCTTTTGGTGTTAAACATTGCCAATTATAGATGCTTTCAATCTGCGTTTGAAAATATCTAATAAAGTGCTACAAATTATTCTATCACTCAAACTATTCCATATAATTGGGACCTTATAAAAATAAAATGTTTTGAATCATTAGTTCTTATTAAAGTAATATTGAATTTGTTGGCTAGTCTAGTATTATGGTCATGTTTGCTATTATTGACGTGAAAATTAAAAAAATAAATAAATGACGAGGTATTTATTCATTTTGATACCCCTTTTATAAAATCCGCATAGTTGTTTACACATTGTCGCTCGTACTGGCTGACCACCGCCAAATTCGTGAATAAAGTTTTGGGTTAAGTTAGTCATGCAGTTGATGGATTTTTCTTCGGGAACTGCACTCTGTACGCTTCTATAATGAGGGAGTTTTTTTCCGTCTGGTCTTGTTTCTGTCTTGTTTTTGTTTTCCATCGTCCAACCCTCGTGTATTGTTATCTCCGTTGTGCTAGTCTTGCTTCCTGTCGTAGCCTGTCTTTTGCGTTTAAGTATAGCCTCGTCGATGTCCCAGTGTCGCTTTAAGTCCGTTTATATGTTAATGTTGTCATTATGTGTTTCTTCCTTTTCTGTCTGACTCTTTATGGGCTTCCATTTCTATTTCTATTTTGTCAATGTCTTTAAACATGTTTTTCTTTCAATTTTTTTCTTTTGCTGCTGTTACAACTGTTTTCGCTGTTGTTGCTTCAGAAATTTTCGTTGCTGTTCTGATGCCGATAATTGTTACCGATATTTTCGCTGATTCTTTCTCTCCTGAGGGGCCCACACTCTACAAGCTTCGTCTTTTCAGTGGGTCCCTCCGTTTTTCGCCTTGTGTACGTTGATATTCCACTTTATTTCAATTTACTTCAGGCATTGTGATGTATCTTTACTGCAAGTATACAAGTACTGTTTTACTCTGTTAAACTCATTTTGTTCGTTTTTTTGATACGATTTTTATGTTATGTTATGTTATTTATTTTTTACTGTCGAGAAACGGAATAAACTTGAATTTGAAATTTGAATTTGAATTTCATTTTTAAAACACAAAAACATAGAAATTGCAATGCTGTAATTCAAATTATTTTTTTTTTCATTTTTAAGGACTTATACCGAAGTCCGAAGTCGGTGAAGTAACAATTCTTTCCTGGTTGCCAAAATAAGTTGTAAATGTAATGATCAACAAATTGCCTTACATCAACGTAAATAAGCACTGAATTGATCAGTGTTTTAGTAGTAGCCATGATAAAAGAGATCATGGGCGTACATACTTGAGCAGGATTCGAACATATGACCTCCTGATCGAGTTTGAATCCTGCTCGAGTATGCACTCCCATGATTTCTTTTTTTCATGGTTACTATAACTAAACACTGATCACTTCAGTGCTTATTTACGTCGATGTAGGGCAATTTGTCAATTAGTTGCAATGAAAAAAAAAAAACCCATCTCGACGGAAGAATTTCATTAATTGAAATAATTGTAATGATGTTTGAAAATAGCCTAACTAAAGACTTTTCGGCAAACATGTTCTTGCCGTTTCAAGGGCACATAATTATATACACAAGAGAGAATACGTGGTTCACTGTTAAGTCTTCTACCACGTGATGAATTCGTTTGTATGTTTTGTATTTGAGTATCTGAGGTTAATTACTGGTACATGTATATGCTGTTTCATTGTTTATAATATGTTGTTTAGTTGTTCATGATTTTTTTCTTCTAATCGGTACACAATGTGAGCAGGGCCCCTTGATAGATTAGTCTAATCAAAAGAGCTACCCTACTAAAGGAAAGTTGACATGAATAGATAAATCATTAATATCGGTGTTTGAGGAATAATAAAAGTCGGGTACACGAGCTTTTATTTTTTTCCACGTTTGATTGTAAAAACAACAACAACTCCAAAACGGCTCACTATCATGGCAAATCGAGTCAGCCAGAAAAGTTTCTTGGATAAACCTTTTTGATACGGTGCAAGGAAATGTCAAATGTTTTACCTTTAAACCACGTTTATAAATGTAGTCCGTGTTCTTAGATATGAATAAGGAGACATGTCAGATTAAATGTTTAGATGGTAGATGGTTACAATGCAACGTAATAATCTTCCTCTTCCGTTCGGGGATCGATATGATAGACTATACATGCACATGAGCGGGCAATGTGTTCCAGCACGAACACCCTCCGACGTATAGCATATCACCTCACATGCCAAGTCCGTCCCCCGGAGCGTTCTGGCTGGCTGAAATAATCCCCCAATCACAGAAAAAAAAAATGAAGACGAGGAATACCACGCCCTCTGACGTATTCTGCAGACAAATTTTGTGTGATTCTTGAATACACATTCGGAGGTCTGTGCATTGATTCTGTCAGTGTCAATCAGCATACATGCAATGTTTACGCGAAACTCCAGTTCAAACGGCACGTGACTGGAGCTACAGACCACAGTTCTAACGGTGTTGAGAGAATACAATTATTTGTTTGCGCCCAGGGAAACTTAGATCATGAAACTGCAAATCGTCACGGTCTATTTCGTCATCCTTCTGTTCCCACTGTTCATCACAGATGCTGGTAAGGAACTTCACTCGTATTAAGTTTATTCTAGTCTTATCCAAATCATTGTTTGGAACAAAAGCTATACACACACATTAAAACAAATGTAAGTACGAATGAAATGTCTTGTCTCAAGAAATTCAACTGCTTTTTAATAATTGTCAGTTCTGATGCAGCCTGATATCTAATGTTTGCAGCCCTCCCTCTTCCCTGGCTCCTGCTATAATGAGCAAGGCAATAATCATTGGCTGGCCATTGGAGATACATGTGCATTTTTCATGCCGATGAATATTTATTGCTTGTGCCCCTGTCACACTTTGCCTGATAAGGCAAAAGCATGGTAAGCGAAGGTCGATGCTTTGATATCCGTTAAAATGCGTTACATGTCCTTTTTATCCTTGAATTGGATGGACGAGTCTTCCAGCGATATCCGCCAGAGCGGCCATTGTGTAGGCACAAAGTTTTTCCTCGCCAAGAACGGATTGCGCGATCCGATCCTTGTCCTATAGTTGAACGTTTTCTCCTGTATCTGTACTGTACTTTATCGTTTTCCTCGCGTTCCGATCCGCTAGGCCCCCTGTAAAGTCCGTAGCTGCAGAATGCCAACATAGCCCTCCAAAAGTATGTTGCCGCCTGGAGGAGGGAAAGCAAGCAACAGAGAAGGCAGATGCGGTCCAAGAAGTGGCAAATTGGTCCTGAGAGACACAGACAATTTGGTTTGAATGACCAATTGTCATACTATATAGACACAAAGGCGAAACAAATTCGAACTACTTTGCTAAGTCCCCCCGATTTACCATGCAAATGTTGCGTTTCAGGTGAAAAGGTGAGAGGCACATCAAAAAGAAAAGAAAATGCATTATAATGTTTCAAGGTCGGAAAGATCATGGGGGGGGGGGGACTTCTCACCCCTCTGTGACAGGACAAGTCTTTCGGAAAAGCAAGATTTTCAATCAATTTACCAGCATGGATGTTGTAAGATTGTCGTAAATACTAAGGAACTGCAAATATCTGAACAAAATTTATATTAGATGGCCAATCTAAAGTCTTCCTAGAAAAAAGTACTAAATTTAGACAAGAATTTATTTAAAAAAGTCTTGATTGTTGGGATTTCTGAGGACACGTGAAATTCCTCCTACTCGAAAGCTAAATCACATGTACTTTCTATTGAAAGTGTAAATTCTACATTAGAATGTCAATGTATACACTGAATAGGATAAACTTATAATTCGGGGGAAATATTCTTATATGTATGCATATTTCTTATCTCATGCTCATGAGGGAAATAAGTCAATTGAAATCTCATGTCGCATAACACGGCTTTCTTAAAATATGTATATAGTAATTGTAATGAAATGAGTTTAGAGCACTTGAGTTGGTGTCTCTGCTACGTCTGGTAGACCGTAGGAGGCGTGCGGTGACCCCGTGACCGTATAGTAAGAGTTTCGGTTGGGGGGGGGGGGGGGGGGTCACGGGTCCATGTGGGTATACTCTCGCTCGAGTAGTATATTCTCGCTCGGGTAGTAGGAGCAGGGAGGCGACCTAGAGCAGGGAGGTGGAAAATCTCCACCTCCCTGCCTAGAGCCACCTCCTTGATATGAGGGAGGAGTTGTGAACTAACGCTCAACAGGGGCGGACGCGTCCACAGCGTCTCCCTTGGGTTTTGTTTTGTATCGTACACTAAAGTCTTGTATATTCTGTGTGTATTGGCCGTTCGTGCGGTGAGTACAGTGACGGAGGTACATGTACATCGTGTCAGGCAACGAGCCCTGACGGGTCGTTGAATTCGGTTGCAGCTCGTTATTCCGAAGGTTCGTTGTTCCGAAGGCTCTTCAGTCCGAAGATTCGTTATTTCGAAGGTTCGTTATTCCGAATTTCATTTTCGGATCAACAAATCTTCGGACTAACAAACCTTCGGAATAACGCCACAAATGTTCGGATAAATGAATCCTTTTTTTATTTTCGGATTAACGAACCACTAGGTATAGGGAATGAGTGTGTTTCGGATAAACGAACCTTCGGAATAACGAACCTTCGGAATAGCGAACCTTCGGAATAACGAACAGCACCCGCTGAATTGGCGAGTACGGTGATAGTCTCTTCTTCGCACGCACTTCGATTGTCATCTTGGTGAACTATTGATGCTGTCTCGGCATGATGATGCGATGTGATGACTGTGATCGTTGTGAGTCTGACTGAGGTGTCCGCGAACATCACAAATCCCACACAGTAACTTGATAAATCCGGTTATATTACAATATCATGCCCCATCAGATATGTATTACCATGCAAGAAGAAAAGGTAAAAATGTTTTATCAGATGCCAACTTGTTTGTTAATCTAAGTTTAGTTTTAAACTGCATCTTTTATTAATCATTTCGATTCATTGTTTTTTTCTACTGCTCAATAATGACAAAGTGAATAATGTATCTTAGCAGTTTAGTCCACATATGCACAGTTACCTGTGGGAAAAAAAAATAGTACTTTTCTCATCTTTTTATTTCGTTTTCTGTTCAGATGCGTGGTGGAGCAGCCGACGTCGTCGCCGTCGATCTCCGCCGCCTGGTGAGTAAAGAATCAAATGTTACTCTGAGTGTCCATATACAAACGAATTCTATATATTATTATGTAGGCCTAATCCATTTTCAGTATACTCTAAGCATACCAAACCTATTATGCCTAGAGTGCTCTTCTTTTGTACAGTAACTGAGTTGTTGTCATTTATTTCTTCTTCATTTATATTTTGTTCCCCATGACACAGATTCAGGAAAAAAGTTGACAGTTGGAATTATGTGTTTGTAGCATCTTTTTCCTGCAAGTGTGTGTTTGTGTGTTTTGTTGCTATTTTTTGGCATTTTTTTCTCTTTTTGTACCTTTGAACCCATGACCCAAAACTTCTCAAGAGAATTACTGTCAGGCAGTACATAATATTATTTTCCATGAAGATACCTCATAGGGGCATTCCAGACGATTTTCATGATTTCACAACATGTAGTACACAAATCGACAGAGATTTGTGGAATTTATTGTGATCTTTAAGCAGAGAAACCAACACTCTGAAAAATCTGTAAAAAAAAAAATACACTGAGCAGTGTTGATGATCTAGAAGCCTCACGCATTTCAGAAATGTAGCAACATAATAATTCCATTACAAGACCGCTCGATTGACAAGTTCACCTGTGTAGAATATATGCCATGGCCGGCGGTACCATACAAAGGAATGCGTAAGGTGTCACCACTTTACGCCCCCCCCCCCCCCCTCACACATTTTTTTTACCCCGGAAGTGAGTAAGTGCGAAGTGTGAGCGCGGTAAGGTTATTTTTTTTTTTCGCTGAAGACCCCCCCCCCTTTTTTTTTTGCTTGTCAGCTGAAGAAACCCGGAAGTGGAATGAGAACGGTTTTTTTTTTCTGCAACATCTTTGAAGGTGTAAGAGTGAGATTAAACAGTTTCCGTGTGCTGTTGAGAAACACTTTATTTATAACATGTTATGTCGAATTTGAGTGACACGAAGGTTCATTCTTCATGTGGTTGCCTTGTGATCATTATAGGCGCTTAATATATTTCTTCACCCAGACACAACATCCCCCACCTTTACGTCTTGTGCTTGGAATATCGGCAATTGGTATACAACATCCACTTCTCGAACCGTGACATGGTCTACACCAAGAGCTACAGACGACAGAGGATCGGCGTCAGTCAGGTTGGAAATAAATTGAGACCCCGTTTACAGTGCGGGGCTTGGCCGAGCCGCGGTTATGATGTCCACAGCTGTCACGCGGTGCCCTTAGTCTTTATCTCGAACAATGTTTTGTTATCATATCTAAAGTTCCCAATAAAAGGGATTACTGTTTTTATACTACCCTCTCAACAAATGCATCAGTTTTAAACAAAAATCACTCTATTCATTTACAATGTTATTTTTCATAATGTATTGTAGTATACCGGTACATTGTTTTTGCATTATCTTTCATTGTTGGATGGCAATAAAGCGACATTGGTGTGGTATAAGCGTTTTCACCGTAGCTTTTTCACCGGAAAATGATGAATAATTGAAAATTACGGTAAGATTCACGAGGAATTGCTTTTGTTGTTGTTGTTGTTTTTAGATAAAGGGATATACACTGTATCATAAGCTTTGGATATTCCATTCGCCGTCTTGAATAAAGACTAAGCGCTGTGGACATCATAACCTTTGGATATTCCCTTCGCTGCCTTGAATAAAGACTATAAAGCGCACCGCGTTTACAACAGAACACCTGTGAACATACAGAAGACAGTGCTCTTCTTTGTATAGCGGTTAGTCTCGATTCAGAAGTATAGGGATATAACAACGAGACCAAATTGGTTAAAAATTCTTTTATTACCTATTATATTATCTATTAATGGAATAGATTACCATTAGACATTCGGAAATGTCAGACTTTAAATAGTTTTAAATCAAAAGTGAAAACTTTTTTTTTTTTAGCATGGGCTTATTTCTTCTTGTACTTCCCATGCAGTATTGTGCAACATAGGAATTTAAGAGCTCTTGAAGCGCAGTAGAATATATAGACATAGTTTCTGCGCTAAATAAATGATTTATTATTATTATTATTATTATTGTTATTATTATTATTATTATTATTATTATTATTATTATTATTATCATGACTAAGCTACTCATTTGGAAATGCTATCATAGCTTGATAAGCATATCTATGCCTGACAAACAAAAAGACACCAAAAATGTTTTGCCACCTCAGGTGGTACCAATATCTGGCCTGGCCCATGGACTAATTTATATCACATTATGCGTTGTCTACGTCTATAACATCATCTTTTCCAAATGACTACACACAAAATGATACTATCTTGAAGAGCTGGAGGCTGTCTTCTTTATGCATACCAAAAAGAAAATAAACAGTATGACATTTGTAAAACAATCTTTAAGTTGTGCACTATTCTAAATATCTTTTCAGGTTTGTGCTCCATATGTGCGTTTCAAGTTTCTTTATTTCACCAAAGCAAGGAACAAATTAGAAATAGATATACATACATCAATATTCAGATATTATAACAAAACAAACATATCAGTAAGACAGTGAAAAGGGAAAACACAAATGTAGATTGGCAATTACACGTACATAGGTTAACAATTATGCTATGGTAGGTAGCAGCCAGAAAGGAGATGTCCCTTACTTTTAGCTGACCTAAAATCATTAATTTAGTTTCAATTATTTATGATGTGTTCAAATGAAAGTAAAACGTAAGAACAGGACCAGACAAGACAAAACAAAACACACAATAACAACAACAAAATGCAGGATGTCTCGAGTAAAGTCTGCATTAAAAGATCCGAATGTGCAATTTATTCCTGTAATGGGTTAGGACTAGTGATTATATTTCGCTGCTGAGAGATTTCATCTTTAGAATTCGTTTTATTTTTTCGTTATGTTGAATTCACACTACATATTTTCTGGCGTTACTCTATTTATGAGGGAAGCAAATGTCATGGTCTACGATATTCTGTTAAACTAATGATTACAAGATAGACGTGTAGAGGTGAGTTTAGCTCAATCGGCAGCGCGTCTGCCTCCGACCCAAGCGGCCCGGGTTCGAACCCGATTCTGGACTGAGCAATGTTGTGTGTAATCATACGTCCCCTCTAGCAAGAGGCAAAACATTCTGTCCCTCGGATAGGACATAAAATGGAGGTCCCGTGTATGAGAGAGTCACATATCATACACGTAAAAAATTCGGCTTCATTTTATTCATCGCAAAGAGCAGGATGTTTAACCCGGTGAAATGGTCACGCTTTACATCTAACTGGACTCCATGGAAGACCAGCTTAGCATAGCTATCCAAGCATCTTCTCAGATGGAAAACAAACAAACAAACAAACAAATAAACAAACAAACAAACTCCCTGGAGCTTACAAGAGAGCAAAATAATGTTTCAGCTTTACACAGAATTCGAGTGTCACGAGTGGAGTGACAGACGCTCTCCTCCACTGAGGTCAATTTGCATGGAATTTGTAAATAGGTACTTAAGCATGCAAATTGATGCAAACTTTTTAACATGTCAATGGAAGACATTCCAGACCGCTCTCGGTAGAGCCACGGTAGTGCTATGTGTGGCAAGGAGCGGCAGTGTGACATCAGGCCTTGAAGGGGACATCACGCTGTGGTGCTGTCTCCGTGACACATTGCATGAGAATGGCCACTCGGTAACGGTGACGGGGGCCGCCACCCCAGTCAGTATTAACTAGAGATACCCACAGATAGTGGATTTCCGGGTTTCCCGAAGGGTCAAGGGCCCACTGACACTGCAAGAGGCAGATGCATAATTAAAGGCGTCGACTGTCGACCAGCTCCGAGGCAGTAAAGGGAGCATAGACTGTCGACCGGACTTCATTCCTGGATGCTGAGGAGACACCGCTAAGACGTCCGTCGGGAGAGCGACCACGCGAACGGCAATCGCGAAGAGTTGCTACGACAGACCACGCGACAGTCCATACCAGCACCAGCGTAACGGGGCCCCGTCGTCGACCGACACCGTCGTCGACCTGCATTGTCATCGTCATACATCGTCGTCATAAGCCATCGTCACGCAACGTACACCCGTGACAGCCATTCGAGGTGAAATAAGTCCAATTTAAGTTAAACATAATAAAGTCTTAAGAGCCAGAAAGCCACTGAGCAGGAATGATTTATGTTCGTTTTTTTCTCTTTTTATCATTTGCTGTAACACCAAGATTCACAGTTATAGACAATTAAAATATTTGAGTTAACTGAATGCACATTGGTTCCTCCGTTTCGTCTTGTATGAGTTACAGCCTGCCAACAGTTCTCAGAGGTATGAAAATTTCTTTGTTCCGTTTATTTCCACATATAAGGATGGAAATCGGGCAAATTCTGTGACAATTGGGGGCTCGTCCGCTGGAGAGAACTTGGCAGGGTTTATTCATACAAGAATTTGAGACGTGATTTGTGTAACCTCATGTTGTGTGTATAAGATATCACAATGGAATTAGAGAAGTACGTACAGTTAGGTAAAGATTGTGGACTGCAAGGTGCAGAACTAGTGGAGTTTGCCCGCACTGAAAGAGACAAGTATCTCGAAGAAAAGAGACGAGATGAAAAGTTAGAAAGAGATGAAAGACAAGTACAGAGGGAAGAAATAACCAAGCAAAAGAGGATTGAGTTAGAAATAGCTCAATATAGGAGTGTCAATGTGAAGGGAACAAATAGTGTAAGGAGTAGCTTACCAAGCTTGCCGGCGTTTCGCGCTGACTCTGACGATTTGGACGCTTATCTGTTGCGCTTTGAGAGATATGCAAAACAAAGTCAGTGGCCAGAGGAATGCTGGGCTCCTGCATTGGGGAACCTTTTGACCGGTCGCGCTTTAGAAGTTTATTCTCTCTTACCGGCAAATGAAGCCGACGACTATGAAAGTCTGAAAAATACACTCTTGCGGCAGTTTGCGCTAACTGAAGAAGGCTTTCGCAAACGTTTTCGAGAGGCGCGGCAGAAAATGGGCGAATCATTTGGGCAATTTGCAACACGCATAACCGGATATGCTACTAGATGGGTAGAGATGTCGGGTACAAGTAAGTCCTATGAAGGGCTACTAGAGCTAACGGTGCGTGAACAGCTGCTCGAATGTTGTGATCGTGGATTATCTGTTTTCATTCGTGAAAGAAACCCACGATCGGTGAAGGAGATGGCAGATATCGCAGATCGGTATCGGGACGCACACGGGCATGGCGGCTCCGGTAAACGCGCACGCGACGATAATAAGTCTCGTAACCAGGGCAACGAAGCAAGCCAAGCAGAGAAAGGGGGCACTACGTCACGTGACAACCAGGGTTGCTTTGTCTGTGGTAAGCAAGGACATTTTGCTTCTAAGTGTCCAGACCGTAAAACTGACCAGTCGAAAGTAACTAGCAAGCAGTATGTGCCAAAGTCAAAACAGACGGGGGCAACATGTGTGGTAGGAGTATGCCCTACTCATGATGCTCACGAGAGAGGGAATATTTGTGGCACACCTTCTGTTAAACTGATGTGTGGTCACGAGTTACCCCTTCTTAGCGGTGGGTGTAACGTAGGCACAGACATGCCGACATGTGAAGGTATGTTGAATGGTAAAAGAGTTAAGGTGCTGAGAGACACTGGTTGCAACACCGTAGTGGTGAAACGTCAACTGATAGAGGAATCACAGCTGACTGGTGAGATTCAAACTTGTGTGCTCATAGATGGTACTGTGAGAAAAGTGCCATTAGCAAAAGTTGAAATCGATTCACCATACTTTGTTGGAACAACACATGCTTTATGTATGACGAATCCTATCTACGATCTAATCATAGGTAATGTTAGTGGTGCTAGGCAGCCTGGTGACGAGGACATCGGATGGAGCGGAGAGGATGCTAGGGAGAAGCCGTCAGCTGAGGAGATGACGACCTCCGGTTCAGAGGCAGAGTCCGCGGAAGCAGAGTCTTCGAAAGGGACAACGCAGAACGGCATCACAACGACCTCCGACAGTCGTGATCGTCCCCACACTGACGAGAGTGTGAAGCAGTTACCAACACCCCTACCTACAACCAACAAAAGTGCAGCAGTAGAGACAAGAGGCATGAGGAAATCGAAGGAACGGCCTTGGAAGAGACTAGGATCAGCAGACCAGCCGACGATCACTGCAACCAGGGAGGAGATGATCAGAGAGCAGGCACGAGATGCCACACTGGAGAAACTTCGAAAGTTGGCGGAGAAAGGTGAGGCTAAGGCTGTAGGGAAAGGAAGTGAGGTCAGATATTTTTGTCGTGACAATCTTCTCTTCCGTGAATACAGGTCTCCCTACGTCGAGAGAGGAAAGACATTCACGCAGCTAGTGGTGCCCCAGCCGTATCGCAGTGAAGTACTCCGACTAGCTCACGACTCCCCTCTAGCAGGTCACCTGCAGACGAAGAAGACGGCTGACCGGATTCTCGCCCACTTCTATTGGCCAGGAATTCAAGCCGATGTCAAGCGCTACTGTGCATCATGCGACTCATGTCAACGCACCACGCCAAAGGGTAAGATAGGGAAAGTACCCCTGACCATCCCCCCTTTGATTGATACATGTTTCCGTAGAGTGGCGGTCGATTTGATCGGACCACTTGAACCGATCACCGAGAGAGGGAATCGATATATCCTGACGATAATCGATCTTGCAACTAGGTACCCAGAGGCGGTAGCGTTACCACGAATCGAAGCAGAACGGGTAGCAGAGGCGTTAGTTGAAGTATTCTCGAGGTTAGGCATTCCTAATGAGATACTCTCTGATAACGGCACTCAATTCGTTTCAGGTGTGATGAAAGAAGCAGCTCAACTCCTGGGAGTGAAGCAGTTTCACACCACACCATACCACCCGATGGCGAACGGCGCCTGCGAGAGATTCAACGGCACGTTGAAACAGATGCTGAGGAGGATGTGCCAGGAGCGACCTAGCGACTGGGACCGCTTCCTGCCAGCTCTTCTCTTCGCATATCGAGAGGTGCCTCACGAAAGCCTTGGCTTTTCTCCTTTCGAACTCATGTACGGCCGAGTGGTGAGAGGACCCATGACTGTACTAAAAGAACTGTGGACTAAGGAGATCCCTGAGGAGGAAACGAAGACTATGTACCAGTACGTCATCGATCTCCAAAACCGACTCGAACAGACGTGTGAACTCGCCAAAGAGGAGCTGTCCAAAGCATCAAGGAAGTACAAGAAACACTTCGACGTGAAGACGAAGGAGAGACGCTTCGAGTGCGGCGACAAAGTGCTACTCCTGTTACCGACGACGAGGAATAAGCTGCAAATGCAATGGCGAGGTCCATTCGAAATCGTGCAGCGAATTGCCAGAGACGATTACCGATTGCTAGTGAACGGTAAGGAAAGGACCTACCACGCCAATCTCCTGAAACGGTACATTGGGAGAGAAGACGAGAAAGTCGACGACCTCGAGAACGAAAACCAGGGACAACTGGAGGCGAACTACGTCAGTGTCGTGGACGACCAGGTAGATGATGACGGATCGGTGCCCCTCTCATTTCCCTACATCGAAGCGTCGGAAAGCGTGCATGACGTGAAGTGCAGTGACGAGCTAGACGAGGAGAAGATGAAGGAGGTAAAATCCCTCTTGCTGGAGTTCTCGGATGTCATGACCGATGTCCCAGGACGGACCGACATCATCGAGCACGCCATCGAACTGAAAACGAACGAGCCGATACGTTCTCGCCCATACCCAGTCCCCCGGTCACTGAAGGAGACCATCAGAGAGGAGGTCAACACCATGTTGAGGATGGGAGTGATCGAAAGGTCGACATCGCCATACGCATCCCCCGTGGTCCTTGTAAAGAAAAAGGACGGGAAGAATCGCTTCTGCGTCGACTATAGGAAGTTGAACGCCAAGACAATTGTCGACAACGAACCAATCCCAAACATCGAAGAACTGATGGCAGAGATAGGAAATGCAAAGTTCTTCACCAAGATCGATTTGGCCAAAGGCTATTGGCAGATACCCGTGGTCGAAGAAGACCGGAAGAAGACCGCGTTTGTCACGCCAGACGGCCAGTACGAGTTCAAGGTACTACCATTCGGGCTAGTAAATGCCCCAGCAGTGTTCACTCGTATGATGAGAGCTCTGCTGGAAGGCCTGCCCCATGTCGTCCATTACATCGACGACATTCTGATCTACAGTTCCTCATGGGAGGAGCACCTGAATGACATCCGACAAGTCTGCCTCCGACTGCGACAGGCTCACCTTACAGCGAGACCGACAAAGTGTCATGTCGCGTGTAAGTCCGTGGAGTTCCTAGGACACATCGTAGGACAAGGAAAGATGAAACCTACCCCAGAACAGATCCAGAAGGTGATGGCGACAACGCGACCGACAACCAAGAAGGAGGTGAGAGCATTCTTGGGGCTCGTGGGATATTATCGGAAGTTTATTCCAAACATGTCCACGATCGCCGCTCCCCTCACAGACGCGACGAAGAAGAATGAGCCTGACAAGATAAGATGGGACGAATCTCATGAGCAAGCATTCTGTACACTACGAGACAGACTAGTCGACTTCCCAATTCTAAGACTACCCGATGACGACAAGGAGTTCGTTCTACGGACCGATGCATCCGATGTGGGACTCGGCGCTGTGCTGATGCAGGAAAGCGAGGGGAAATACTTCCCCATCAGCTACGCTTCTCGAAAACTGCTGCAGCGCGAGCGCGTATACCCAATCGTAGAGCGCGAGTGTCTAGCTCTTGCGTGGGCGGTCAGAAAGTTCTCTTACTTTTTGTATGGCCGAGCATTCCAGCTGCAAACTGACCACTACCCGCTTGCTCATCTAACACACGCGCGAATGCAAAACCCAAGAGTCATGCGCTGGGCGCTTGCACTGCAGGCATATCAGTATCGTGTACAGGTAATCAAGGGCTCAGAGAATGTTGGGGCTGATTACCTCAGCAGATGCCCTACTGAGTAGAAATAGAGGTGTAAACAGCCCATGTTATCTCTATTATATGTGGGTTAATCAGAATGTAATTTTGCAATGAATTTATCGTTATATACATTGTATGCTAGGAGGTATATTGTAAAACTACAGTATTACACAAATTATATATGCTGAGTATGAGGTAAGATATGCAGTTGATTCATACATCTCTGAAATTATTTGACTGCTCTGAATCAGACACCCCGGTAAATACCGTGCATAAGAAGGTTTTGCACATTACATTTATTTTGTAGCAACAGCTAATGCACATAATATGCGATTAGCACAGGTATCATAATATTCTCCAATGTCATACTGGCCAACAAGGAGAGTCTATTGAAATTGTGCCGAAAGTGTCAATTTTGTATTGTGCGGTGCAAAAGAGGGAATTTTATTATTGAACTGTGGCTGGTATAATAACGCAGGAGTGTTAAAAGAGATAATATGATGACGTTTATATGTTATCCAATTGACTGAGTAAATCAGATTGTATAGTATACTGTGGAGTTTGTTGGTTCGATAGAATACACATACAAACTGTCTCCATGGACAGCAGCCGACATTTGGAACAGTAGTCTGTCATGTATCACGACAAGTGAAGTTATGAAGCAGTGAATTGTTATATGGGGTATAATGCTTTTGATTTAGAAGAGTAATGGTGAGAAAGTACTTACCTGCTACAGACATTTGATTTTTATTAGAGAAATGGCTATTGTTTCAGAGCGACTGTCATCTGAAATGGGGGGTTATTTGTCACGAGTGGAGTGACAGACGCTCTCCTCCACTGAGGTCAATTTGCATGGAATTTGTAAATAGGTACTTAAGCATGCAAATTGATGCAAACTTTTTAACATGTCAATGGAAGACATTCCAGACCGCTCTCGGTAGAGCCACGGTAGTGCTATGTGTGGCAAGGAGCGGCAGTGTGACATCAGGCCTTGAAGGGGACATCACGCTGTGGTGCTGTCTCCGTGACACATTGCATGAGAATGGCCACTCGGTAACGGTGACGGGGGCCGCCACCCCAGTCAGTATTAACTAGAGATACCCACAGATAGTGGGTTTCCGGGTTTCCCGAAGGGTCAAGGGCCCACTGACACTGCAAGAGGCAGATGCATAATTAAAGGCGTCGACTGTCGACCAGCTCCGAGGCAGTAAAGGGAGCATAGACTGTCGACCGGACTTCATTCCTGGATGCTGAGGAGACACCGCTAAGACGTCCGTCGGGAGAGCGACCACGCGAACGGCAATCGCGAAGAGTTGCTACGACAGACCACGCGACAGTCCATACCAGCACCAGCGTAACGGGGCCCCGTCGTCGACCGACACCGTCGTCGACCTGCATTGTCATCGTCATACATCGTCGTCATAAGCCATCGTCACGCAACGTACACCCGTGACAGCCATTCGAGGTGAAATAAGTCCAATTTAAGTTAAACATAATAAAGTCTTAAGAGCCAGAAAGCCACTGAGCAGGAATGATTTATGTTCGTTTTTTTCTCTTTTTATCATTTGCTGTAACACCAAGATTCACAGTTATAGGCCTAGACAATTAAAATATTTGAGTTAACTGAATGCACATTGGTTCCTCCGTTTCGTCTTGTATGAGTTACAGCCTGCCAACAGTTCTCAGAGGTATGAAAATTTCTTTGTTCCGTTTATTTCCACATATAAGGATGGAAATCGGGCAAATTCTGTGACATCGAGCTTATACCTAAAGCAAGAATGTTTTAAATTGAAATCATTCCTCATTATTTAGACACATTATTGATGGTAGTCATTACTCGTATTGAGGTCCTAAAGAGCTCATGAAAAGAAAACAACATGGTTTGTTTTCGTAGTTAACTTCATGCATCGTCACAGTGCTCTTGTGACTTGGAAACTGGCTTTCAAAGGTACTACATTTGTAGTATTATGTTTGTGATTGTGAGCGTATCATTACTACCCCCCGTCACTCCTCCTGTAGGAATCAAAGGTCCTGTTTACCTTTAGGAGCAGTAATTTCAAAAATGTTCAAGATATAACTTTTGATGCATATGTGTAGGTCAGTTGTTTCACAAAACATCCTACCATATAAAATTATTGCAATAAAGCCTGATATAAGAGGAGATATCATTGTTTTTCTTATTAAACAATAAGTGTAGACGGTTTAATCAGGAAACATTTTTATCATAACTATTGTTCACATTTTGTACACTGCAAAAAGTCCGGTGTTAAAAAGGGAACACCGAGCTGGTGTTAAATTTTCGGTGCTCATTTATGGTGTTAAATTTACACCTCCGGGTGTTATTTCCAAATTTTAAACTGTTTTTTGAAGAGTTTCTTAGTAACTGCACTTCTTGTTGATTTTTAATTTAAACAAGACGACCGAGAATTTTACATTAAAATACTAGATTTTTGAAAAAAATGTGAAAATAAATTTACACCACAGTAACACCAGCTGGTGTGGTCTCTTATTGAAGCTGGACGGGTGTTAAACCATTGATATTAACACCAACAAATATCAAATCAACACCATGTGGTATCATTTTTTAATCAACACCAGTACAGTGTCAAAATAACACCAGGTACAGTGTCAAATTAGCACCACCAAGTGTCAGGTGAACACTTTTCAACACCATCACAGTGCATTTTCAATACCTGTGGGTGTGGTCCTTTATTGAAGTTTGACCGGTGTTAGATTTAACACCTGTGGTGTTAAATCTAACACCGATGTTTTTACAGTATATATTCAACAATACTTAACATTGATTATACTGGTTCATATTTTTGCATTGGATGTTTCTATCCCTATCTCACATTTTAGAACTACTTTGAAGCACTGATACTGGAGTTTTGTTTCATTTGCAAATGGCAAATTATGCCTTTAATGTGGACCTTGATATTCTATAAGTCAAAACCTGAAATGTTAATATCGGCGTAATGTACTGGTACACAAATAACATGTTTCGCCTATCATGATGTATTCTAGGGCCAAATAAATAAGATTTGTTTATTGAGCAACAATTAAAAAAAATGAATACAATCCGAAAGGCAAACTCATAACTTTATTCCAACGACAGCCGAGTGTCAGGTGGAAGTCCGGGTTCTTATTTCCATGAGGGATCGCACACGGTCCGGTATCGTGCTACCGACAGTGCAGGGAACTACGCAACCTGCACGATAACATTTGTGGTGGTTGGTAAGTGAGATCCTATCCCCGTCACTGATAGTCACTTGTTTCTTGCTACTCTGAAAACAGTGCAGTCTAAATGAAGCAGTCGACTTGTCAACCCGTTCATTTCAAATCAGGGAAGGTAGGGTCAAAGATCAATTTAAATTAAAGAATCAAGATGACAAAAGGCAATCACATGCGTGTGTGTATTTTTTTTTAAGTATGCCCTATAGTCTTTTGCCTATAGTCTTTTGCCCTATATCAAATGATGATTGGAAATCAATTTATGTCTTCGAAGTGGTAAAGACAACTCCAATGACCTTAATTTGAATGATTTGTAGCAGACAGAGTCGTTTGGAAAGGAAAAAAAAAATAGATCCGTGGATGAACAAATTCGAAAGTAGGCCGTACAGCCTACATTCCTTTTTAAGAAATACAGTGAGTCAGAGAAGGCCCAATTATTTTTTTTTTCAACCATATGCAACTTGAATAATATGTTGCCTTCTTTCACTTGTTTCTCCAACAGTGATTCGTTGTTCCTCTCTGTCAGGACCATCTCACGGGAGTGTAGGCTGTTCAAACGTTCGGTATGTAGGTTCGACCTGCAGGTACTCCTGCTCTACTGGCTACTACGTTAGCGGCGGATCCTCGTCTAGAACCTGTCGGCGAACAGGCAACTCAGGTGTCTGGTCAGGATCAGCCCCCTACTGTGCCCGTAAGGAGAAGAGAAATATCTGTTAGGCCAATATCATCTCCCCCCCCCCCCCCCCCCCAAAGAAAAAAATATATAAATATATAAATAAATAAGTAAATAAAGATAAATAAATAAATAAATATATAAATAAATACATAACAAACAAACAAAAAACAAAAACAAACAAAAAACAAACAAAACAAATACAAGAACAAACAAGACCCAGAGCAGACGACCAATGTTTGCTTGCCTCCAAAGTCACAACGTGTCACGTTTACATGCTGGTAACAACGCGTCCATAATTGTTTGCGAGGAATTATAGAGTGGTGCAAAGTGTTTATACAGAGTTACCGGACCGAAGATTCGGTGGGTATGCATATCAATTATAATGCCTGTGATCCTTTTTAGTCTTTCACATGTGCATGACCTTTATGAACTATACCAAAATGTGTCCGTAGATATTATGTTAAGTATTGAAATAGCACCATTAAATTGCTTGAACTGACTCGAATGTAAGACAGCTATGATAAGTTGTTTGCTAGCAAAAGTTAAAGTTAATCTAAAGTAAGATGTATAAATGCCAGCTTAATTCTCCGTGATGCAATTCGAAGTAATGTCTGCAAATAATGATTTACAATATCAATGTTATTCCAGTTTAATTAGAATAATACTAGTTCTTTGAAGAGATCTTGTGGTTATTAATTAATTCTAAGTATACATTCTGAAGGAGTAACAGTGTCAGAGGTGAAACTAACCCTACCCATCATTAACGGTACATTGATGAATCAAGCAATGCTCTGTTAAGTCCTTGCATCTAAAGCAGATCAAATGATTTAGCATAACCATTGTGATGAGATATTGAATTTGAATGGGTTTCGCAGGGTACCTGAAAATTACAGAAAGTGTCAATTATTTACAATAAAGCACATAATGAATATGATGCATGAAGTTTTAACTTCTAAAGTCCGCTTGCAGCAATCTCAACAAGACCACTAGCATAATTATTACACCATCTTTTGATTGGTAAGTGCAGAAGGGAAGCATCAGAAATCACTGTGGAAGCGCACCTTTTTGATGATGAAAATAATCGGACTGGCTTGCAAGACAGCAAGCATAATTTAAATTACCATTTAATTTGCCAAATACATAATGTAGAATAAGACTGCAATTATTGCAGCAAATATTTTACCCATTTTTTGAAGAGATGAAACATTCAAGACAAAATTGTGGATATGGATTTGATTCTTCTTCATCCTTCGTTTTTTCTACGCTAAACGCGCTCTTCAGATGATACCTGATGGCATGCTGCATGCATGCTGAGAAGGCTATAGCTCGTTATTTGGAAAGTTCGTTATTCCGAAAACACTTTAGTCCGAAGATTCGTTATTCCGAAGGTTCATTTTTCCGAATTTCATATTCGGATTAACGAATCTTCGGAGTAACGAACCTTTGGAACAACGCCACAAATGTTCGGATTAACGAACCTCTAGGTATAGGGAATTTGTGCGTTTCGGATTAACGACCCTTCGGAATAATGAACTTTCGGAATAGCGAACCTTCGGAATAACGAACAGCACCCGTTGAGAAGGCTGGATCCGAAGTAGCTGAAAATGTATTGTGTAGACAAAAACAGTCAAATGCATTGAAAGTGACACCTACCATAACTCTTGCCATTCTGCATCACTCTAGGAGTGACCTGTCCGTCGTTGAGTGCCCCATCAAATGGAAGAAAAAGCTGTACAGACGGCCGCTACTACAATAGCAGGTGCACTTTCTCCTGTAACCAGGGGTACACTCTCGAAGGTTCCAGCTCACAGTGGACCTGTTTGAGCTCTGGTTCATGGTCCAATGGGGTAACGTCTCCGACTTGTGCTGGTAAGAATGCTAGACCTTTGAAAGTTGAGTTATTGTCACAACTCTAACAGCGATGAAAACAAATCAACACCAATTAGCTTGCAGCGTCCATATGAATGAGGTTTTTGGTTATTTACTTAAATAATCTGTTTATTTATTCATCTATATATCCATTTATCAATCTAAATATATATATATATATACCCATCTATCTGTCTATCTATCTATCTATCTATCTATCTATCTATCTATCTCTATATATAATTATCTATTTGATCGCAGTAAAAATCCCCATCTTATGCTTCTGGACATCAACGCACAAACAAGCAACCACACATAGGTTGTATTTTGACTTCTGTTCAGCTCAACCTTGGTAAACTGCATCCATTGCAGGTTTGATCCGTTGTTTATATGTGTCTACCAATGGTCTACGCACGCTTTTGCTTCTTTGTTTTTCCATTCGTCATTTATCATTGTTTCATTGATTTTGTATCATATAGCTTTGATCAGATCCACTGTATCTATTTGCCAATATACCATCCACAAGCAATTTCATGTTTAAAAAAAAACACGGGAATTGTAAATATGTTTATATTCATACTGCGATATTTGCAGTTACTAGATACAACAGAACCCATAAAAAAAAAGAAAATTGTTGTATCTAAGGTGTTGCTGCAGCTACTGCAGTAAATGCCTTTTACAACAAATGCAGACGTTCATAATAAAACTAACATGGGGATAGGGTAAAACTCTGGCAATAGTACTTGGCACATGACTAACTTGGTTAACATCAGTGCCTGCCTACCAGAAAACTGATATTCTGTGCGTTTCTTCTAATCGGTGCATGAGTTTAAAAAAAAACAAAAAACAAACAAACAAAAAACGTGCTTTTGAAATAGGTATAATTATTTGTATAAATCCATCAGTTTTATCAAATGCTGTCATGGCTAACATAATGACAAAATGCGTTACGTTTTATGACTTTTGAACACCAATGGGAAGGGACACAATACATTATCAAATGAAATTATGTTTGTTATAAATGAAGAGTTTGTTTGCAAAAACCGATAAGTCCATTTTTAAAGATTTTGAGTTATGTTCTCTGTCATAAAGTACAAAATAATACCTTTTAAATGATATATTGGTCACTACATATAAAGGTATATTTTTGAAGTTATGGTCAAAAGAAGCACAATTTTTCTTATTATTCTCTTTATTTTTCTTGACCTTTAATCGCAAATATCTCCATTGGGCAAATATGGACTTATCGGTTTTTGCAAACAAACTCTTCAAATAATCTTAGCGTCATTTGTTTGCGCCTCCTAACAGTAAATCCCAAAGTTGATTTGTATATTTCATTTTGAACACAGACACCACTGCACCTTCGTTCACGTACTGTCCAACATCCCAGAGCGTCTACGCTCCGGCACTTGCTACTAAAGCTAGGGTCACGTGGTCATCTCCTACAGCAAGGGACAACTCCGGAGAGACCATAACCCCAGTCAGGGTTCAAGGGTCACCTTCCGGGAGCCAGTTTAGTGAGGGCGTCCATCACACCCAATATCGTGCAGAGGACAGTGCAGGAAACGAGGATACTTGTTCTTTCTCTATCACAGTTGCAGGTGAATACCACTGCGCTGAACCATAGCATGTCGATTATGATAAAGGTTGTTGTTATTCCTTGATTGTTTGTTTGTTTGCTTGTTTTTTGTTAGGTCTCCACTTAATTAGGTCCTAAACGAAACAAGTGGATAGAAAAGAACTTTATAGTGCAAATGTATGTCGACCTCTGTTGATTCATAACATCACTTTACAGCCAAATGAATATCCATGTACATCCCGTATAATCATATGTAATAAATGTAATCTTTGTACTTTCCCACATCAAGATTACACCACTTACGTCATTGTCAACCATTGTAAAGTACAAATGTGATTAACAAAGAGACACTGGAATGCATCCTTCTCTACTCTGATCATAATTTGCATAACACAGGCTCAACACAGGATATTTCAGGGAACAACATGCAAGTTATGCCCAGTCGAGGAAAAGATGCATTCCTATGTCTTTTGTTTATCATGTCAGTGTATTAACAATGACTTACATGATATCAGTGGCAGAATCCTGGTTTCTTTTCTTTTTCTGGACTTATGCATGTAATCTGATGAAAAAGACAAGATAATCATGAAATCATGAAATCAAGAAATATATATTGCGTATGTGACCCTGCACCACAAAACAAACAAAAAAAAAGTCGCCAGACATGAATTTTTAGCTAACGACAGATTCTGAAAGAGCAGACTCTAAGCTTTAAAATGATGTCTAACTCAATACAGATGGACTCTCCTAACCTATCTAAATGTTGGAAAGAAAGCGCACACTCTGGGAAAGTATAAACCAAGAAAAGAGGCTGTGAAGTACAGGGTCTATCTGTCTATTCAAGCGCTTAATCTTTACCAAACCATGCTAGCTGTGCGAAGAATGAGACAAAAAACAGGATGTAAACCACCGGGGCAACAACAATGAAGAAATTATCAAATTAAATTGAAATTGAGCATGCTTTATTAACACATTTTGTCCATGTTTAATGCCAACTTTCAAAACAGTAGCATTATCCCTTCAAAAGTTATCAGACTTGAAAGTGAAGAGTGTGCAAAGGGTTATCAAGAAATGAAAAGGAGCCTCTAAGACATACCTGATCTCACTACTCTACAAAAAAAAAAGGTTGGAGAAAAACTACTGCAAATGCACTTTCCCATTCATTTTAAGATCCCAAACTTTAGAATAATGTAGAAGAAGTGTAGCTCTTTAAGAAAATATGAAAAACTAAATATTGACTTGGTTGACTTGTTTCACCTTTCTTGAGTCCTCACGTGAAATCAAGGGGTGCGACTTTTTGTTCGTTTTGTGATGCACGGTCACATAATGTATATTCAGATATTCTCTTGGCCACAGAAATGATGACCAGCGCATTGCCACTCAATACAAGTCAGCAAAGTGTTACATTGCACAGTTCCTATATGAAAGAACATTCAGTCGATATCTGTCCCTACGTCAAGATAAGGATCAAGATCAGGTTTCCTTCCTAGAATAAGGTCTACCCCTGGAATATACATTATAACTTATACCTCACACCTCTTACTGTCATTATTTCCTCTCTTACTCTCTGGGAGGACGAGGAACTTCCTCCTTTACAAGCACACTTTATCTGCTTCACAGCTGCATAGACACGATAGAAGTTCAAATGGATTACATTGCGTATATTGACCTACGCTAATATATAAGGAACCATGTCTGCATGGGGCAACAAAGTCTTAACTCTCTTTTCTTTTTATTAACGCCAGATTTGGTGGATACAACATTGATGTTTTTTTTTTTTTACTTACACATTCTTATACATGTTGCTTTCCAGTAAAAAACAAACAAACAAACAAACAGTAAAAAAAAAAAAAAAAAAAAAAAAAAAAACATGAAGCGTTGAGAGTTATGGGTGATCCCATTGGATCGGTCTTCATTCGTTGCCATCCGGGGTACACTGAAAATCCCGAATAGGGTCCGTCATGGTAGTCGGGAATTACGTGCATTGAAGAAAGAGATCGTCGGTAACGGTCGACACCAGTCGAGATTTTTTTTTCGACTGTGTGCGCATGTAAACAGAGGTCAGTGATAAAGTTAAACTCAATTTGTTACGGAGATTCTCCAATATATCGGAGCCGGGCCAGCCTGATTCCCACTTCATGTTAATACCACAGGCCCCACGACAATGTGTCTGTAAACGTCAGAGATCAATTTGAAAGAGCAGATTTTTTTTTTTTAAATAACACAACACTCAGTTCGTTTTAAGTTGCCTCGGTGAAGTATATCATTATAGTGCAGGTATTTTGTGAAGTGTTTGATTTGTGCACTGTTCTGCTTGCAATTCACGTATATTCGGCTCACAGTTTAGATATACTATAAAACTAAAGGTCTATCATGTATGTCTCCTTTAATTGTAGTGAGATAAATTTGTACTGGCATTTCCTTCACACTTTGTACACACGTTCCAACTTTAGCTTATCAGTTTATTGATTCCCCTCAGTCATCCAGTGTCCTGCACAGTCTGTGTCCACGCCCCTACGTGTCAGCTGTCCCGATGGAAATATCCGTGGATCTGTCTGTTCGTTCAGCTGCGTTGTGGGGTACAGTCTTCAAGGTGAAGGGTCAACAGAGTGCCAACTTCAGGGGTCAACTGGAGCCTGGACCCATGGACACCCTTCATGCCAAAGTATGATAAGATCAGTATCTGTGCGAATCAGAGATGTGAAAACACCTGTACATGAATTAAGAAACAAACGCATTAATATCTTCAAGTGTTTGTTTATTCAGCATAATCGTTTATTAAGGCCAAAAAAAAAAAAATGTTTGTTTGCCCTTGTCAAAACCCAAGAGGGTCGGTAGGTCGTTTATCTTTTTTTTTAATATCCTTTTTACCCATGTAATTTTGTAACTTTGGCAGGGCATCTCGTACACTCATCCTTCTGGCAATACTTCGAGTTCTAGTTCAATTTTGTACAGGATATGGCGCAAGTTTAATGCACTCAAAACTCCAAGGGATTCATTCAAATTTACGTCTTGCCAGGGCCCGGTAGGTGAGACAGAAACACTCACTGAAAAAAAAAAAAAAACAACTTACAACGTTCATCTTTGGGTGCGTTTATCAATTCTTTTTCTCGGCAGAAACAGGTTTTCCAAACGGCTTTCAAGGAATTTTCACGAGTTGATAAACGCAAAGCTGTTTTGATTATGGGGTTCGGAAAGCCTTTTGTAAAGCCGCAAATTTGTGCTTTCAGAAACAGGTTTCCGAAACAGGTTTCTTGAAACCTCTTTCTAGAAGTCCTTTGAAGCAAGATAAACTAAAAGCTCTTTTGAAACGGCTTTGTGCTGCGGTTACAGAATATGACCCCTTCTCCTCTAAGTCAAGTTGCGCAATGCAGCTGCGAAGTGACAAGGCCAGTTTTCGAGTTCGCGATGAGTTGATTAACGCAACTAATTTGGAAGCCGTTTCTAAAGGGCTTTGGAAACGGCTTTTGAAAGCCGTTTCAAACAGGGGAAAGATGATAAACGCATGCCTTTGTTAAATTTTGCAAACAGCTCCAAAAAAAGTATTTTCCAGTGAGATGCTGTCAACTGAATTCCAAACAGTTTTGGTGTCATGACAGTTGGTAACGGATGCTGCAAAAGTAACCATCTTGGCAGTCGCGCTGCGCTGCGCCGCGGCCGGTACGGTGGCTAGCTAGCTAGCGCACTACCTATGCACGTGAGCCAAAAAGGTAGCCAGCATGCAATGCATGCTATAAAACGTAGCCTGCGGTTCCGCGCGGCCCGAACACGATTACAACGGGTCGATGGGATGAAAACACATTTTTAGACTTTTTTTTTCATTCTTTCTTTAGCCTCAAATGGATAATTTTGGTTTTAAAACCGTTCACAAATTTGCAGAGGATGAAATTTGTGGAAAAAAATTAAACTTCAAAGAGAGAGAGAGAAAAAAAAAAACCGACCCGTAATTTCCGTGATTTTCGGTCGGTCGGGAAGGGCAAGCAAACCATTTTTTTTTTTTTTTTTTGCCTAATAATGAATGTTATCATACATAAAGCAAAAAACATCCTGGTCTGTTTTGGTAGCAGTTTTATGAACAATTATTCAAAAATGGAGATTACAAGTTAAGGTGCTTTGCCTTTTTCCTTTATGTTCCAAATTCAGAATAGGTGTAATTGAGGCCAGATTTCGAACTGAACATTGCTGAGCAGTCGATCTTCAATACTAACAACTTCTGACGTGTAGCCAAGTTGAGCTGATTCACAAGATAAACGAACCTAATAGTTTTTTTCCACACCACACTATACTTTTTCCTTCTTGATTTCAGTTCAGCAAATTTTGTTGAAAGTTCATGATACCGCTTTCCCAATCCACCTTTATCTCTGCTATCAGTTTTACAGTGCGCAAGTATTTCACTACAACATGGGGCGGTTGTCGGCACGTGCCCCAGAAATTACGGCACAAATTGTCAGTTTTCCTGCAATACTGGCTACGAGATTAACAATGATGAACTGACATGCAACGTCCAGCCAGGAGGGGCAGACGCATACTGGGTTGGAGTAACCCCTAAATGTTCACGTAAGTGCACAATCTTAGATTTGTGTGTGTGTGTGTGTGTGTGTGTGTGTGTGTGTGTGTGTGTGTATCTGTTTTATGAAAAAAAAATGTAACATGGTGATATAGGCAGATGTATACAGCTGATTGTTCAATTGTTACTTTCGAGATGTTTAACATAGTGAATGTAGTCACCACTGGCACTGCAGGTGAGAAATGACTGCTTTAATGAGGCAGGTTTGGGTTTTTTTTCTCTGAATCATGATAATGCCAAGAAATTTGAAAACTGGTGAGTGGAAATTTAGAGTGTCATGGCAGATTTCCTATAATGACAACAGTGAGTGAGGTGGAATATTCATATAATTTTGTGTAACCCTGCAACATAGAACCAAAACGTCGCCACGCACGGACTTTTAGTTAAGAGTATACAATTATTATGAAAGAAAAGACTCAAAGCCTTATAATGACCTATAACTAATTTGATGGTTATCTTAACCTATCTAAATAGTGGAAAGAAAGAAGACACCCTGGAAAAAAAAAGTGTTTACTGATAACATAAGCCTTGGAATACGCATAAAGACATTATGCTAGCTGTTCTATGAAGGGCTGGATGTCTTTGTTGAGCTTACATCTACTGTATGCAGCATGAATTCTTGTGTGATATAAAAAAGATAGGCCACTATCATAATTAAGTTAAATAATAATTTTTACTACCATATTCTATTTCGATATAAATTGAAAGCTGTCATTCTTTGAGAATAAAAGAGAAGACCATTGATTATTTTCGATTATTGTCGTGTGTTGGGAATGTTAAAGACTGCATAATTTGTGTAGTTACGTATTTGAAACCAAGTTAATCGTTATGACGTAATGGAGACTCCTGTAAAAAAAAAAGTAAGCACATATACACACACAGAGACTGGGTCGGTCTGCATTTTCTGTCTCTCAATCTCACAAACAATGCATTTTGTTCATCTAATTATAAGAGTGAACACATAGCGTTCCTAAATAATGCAGAATGATTCGGGATAAGATACTCTTTCAAAGCGTTCCTCATAGCCTTTCCTTCATGGTTGGATATTTGAAGAAATGGGGATATTCTAAATATGAGTTCTCTTTTAGTCTCAATTCGTATAGTAATCAATCCTTGGATTCTGCCATGATTTGATTTCAGGAATACTCTGTACTAAGCCCCATTTGTCTACTGCACTTCAAATGGTGGTAACCAGCGCCTGTCCAGCTGGTAATGTCGTCCCCTCTGGTAACCAGTGTCAGTTCAGCTGTTCTCAGGGTTACTATCTCCAAGGAATCACTACTGTCACATGTCATCATAATCGCACTTGGAGTGGGAAGCTGCCATCTTGCCATTGTAAGATACATTCTTTCATGGTAATTTTACTGATTTTTTTGTGTGTGTATGTGTGTGTGTGTGTGTGTGTGTGTGTGTGTGGTTTAGGGAGTCATGCATTACTGAACTCTTAAAAAGTCACACTAGTCTTATTTTAGGGTGTCTGAAACATTATGTTTCTGGTGCGTGTTTAGGTACCGTTGTTCTTTTACTATCCGGTATTCGACAGTACAGTTTGGCATTTCTTGTCATGGCATAAAATGTACACAGCGACACATTGGTCCACTCTTAATGTTCTCTCAACGTGTGTTATTACACTTTGGTATATGATGTCAGTTCTTATAATGAGCTGAATGTGTTTTGCAGTCTTAGGAGGGTTTTATAAAGCCATTTTCCTCCATTGGCCTTACTGTATGTGCTCACTCAATGGAAAGAAAAAAAAAGTGTCAGAGTGGGTGCAAGGGGGCTAAAATGATTGATTAGTGCTAACATTTCTCTTGCGATTTTTTTTTCCCTCAACATTTTTTTCATTGAAAAATTACACTATTTTGATTAGAGGTTCCTTAGGGTTACTTCTTTCTGTTCTTCTTCTTCTTCTTCTTCTTCTTCGTTTTCTTCTTCTTCTTCTCTATCATCGTACTTATTTAACATCCTGTGCGGGGTAAGAGAGCTATTTAATGCAAAAAAAAAAAAAACCCACCAAGCATTAGCCTGGTTTCTCATATTTCTTACAGTGATAACCTGCTCCTCTGAAGACATCCCGGCTCCCGATCATGGAAGGAAGGTGGGTTGCTCCGATGACAGAGAAGATTACGGAACATCATGCACCCTAGCCTGTGAAGATGGCTATGAACCTACGACGCCGATATCCAAAACGTGCTCAGATGACGGTGACGGGGATGATGAAGGAGTTTGGACTGGAAGCGACATTGCCTGCACAAGTGAGAGATGTATTTAAATCACACATGGTCGGTTGATTTTCACATATTATATTGCAAACTGTTTGCATGGAAGGGTCTACGCATGTGCCATTAGAGTCTAAGAGCTTTGGTTCATTTTCTTTTTTAAAGATTGCGATCTTAAACTTCTCGATCTTTTGCCAATCTGATTGTTCCTTATGACTTGGAAGTTTCGAGAAGAGTCTGGCGAGAAGTTTCGCGGAGAGTTTTGGAAGTCACTCTGGCAAAACTGCGAGATCATAAAAATCGCGATCTGAAACTTTTAAGAGTCAGAAAATTTTTGCCAGTCTGACCGCCCTTGATACACACTATTTTTCTCCATTTAGACCTTGCAAGATCGAACCTCAGTATGTTACACGTAACATCACTGACATATAACAGATCACCACTATCAGACTACTTTCTTAGAGTGAAGGACGAAAGTTCATTCCTCCCGTCAAGCGCTATACTCCCAAGTGTCTCAAAATCTTCCTCTGCCCGAGGTGGGCCGAATAGGTTATACTATTTTACATAAATGCATATTGTTGACATTTACGCAGAAAAGTATGAACCCAATGCAAGCAGTAATGGAGTACTAGTATGCTATGATCGAAGAAGCTAGACGCTTTATGTAATCCAATTTCTATTCAACACTAATACCTTTACGGTACATGTATCAGGACTTACTGCTGACTGGTGCTGACGTCAATAGTGCAATCATTGTGATGAATTGCTTGATCCAAATTGTGCCACTGACTCTTAATGATTTTTTTCTAAATCACAACGCTCTGCCTTTGAATATCTTTCCAGGCCTTTTTGCTGTCGGCTAATAAAAAAAAGAGAGAAAAAAAACGCCCTTTGTTGTGCATTACAATGCCTGCACTCATAATGTTGTGCACCTTACCTTGACTACAATGCGCAAACCTCACAATAGCCACACAGGTGTGAGAGAATTACTTCTCAGAATCTTTCAGTTTGTTTCATTTCTTTGAGAACATTTCATTACTGAATATGTTTCAGTGTTGAGCAATCATCATGGCTAGTTGTGGAACGGATGTATTTTTTTTCCCCAGAAATGTCCACAGGCATTAGCACACACACATACAAAATCCATCAGCAATAGTTTGAATTCGTTTTTCCTCTGTCTGCAGGTCATTGCACCTGATCGAAATTGTCCAACAGATTCAGGATGTGCACCAAAATGTTTTTTTTTTTCGATAAGTGATCTTTCTGCTATCAACAAAAATAAACGAAAGTGGGTCGAAATGAGTATTCGCCTATACGTTATGTGCACGCTACATCGACTTCAATGCACAAATCTCATAGTAGCCACAAAGATCTAATACAATTACATTTCAGCACTCACCTCTCAGCTGCCTGAAGTCAGCATTTGAAAACGTTCTAGGATCATCATAATTGGTGTGGAGTTTCACAACTTTTTATAACAGTAATCTAAAGGAGCTCGCATGAAACATCGGTCATCCACAGGATTTGATTTGCCTCCGTCTGCAGTTCATCACACCTTCCATTGTTACCATGTATCTTATCAAAGTTGTGTAATCACAAATGATTTGACAGCTGTAGATCTTTAATTCAAGTTCAAGTTTATTTCCATTCGACATAAAATCATCAAACAATTCGTACAATGAAAACACGTAGATACAAACATATAAATTTCAAAAGAAATACACACACACACACACACACACACACACACACACAAAACAACAACAACAAAAGCCGATTCATCAATTAATGTGAACGGGGGGTCAGCAGAGAAGAGCAATAAGCCTTGTAAATCGCTGACCCCTACAAAACATAAATACTGAGTAAAATATAATCGGGAGTATAGAAAGGAAACTAAAGAGGAAAAGAAAAGGACAGGACAGAAGTACATATCAAAAGACATAATAAGTGCAATTAAAATAATCATCTAAATGAGAATTAAAGAGTAAACATTTATAATTCCTTTTAAAACTATTCAAAGACGGTCTCATTTTCAAATCAAATGGTATTTCGGTCCACATTAATGGACCTTTATAAAAAAAACTGTATTCTTAGAAATATTAGTTCTCACATGACATAAATGATAATTATTAACACGACGGGTGTTATAAGTATAAACATTACTATTCAATAAAAAATTAGAAAAAATATTGGAGGGCAATAAACCTTTTGAACACATATACATAAAATTTAAAGATTATATCTAATGATATAATATATATTCAAAAGCTTCAAATGAAAAATAGAGATGAAGTCTTACCAAATACCGTAAACTGAGTTTTACTTACATTTATCACCAATTTATTATTAATCAACCAATTAGATTCCGGTAGATATTTTGATGGCTCACTTATCAACTAAAGCCATGTGGTAACATTTTTCATGAAATATGGTTCAGTCGCGAGGAACAACAAGGCAAATAAATGGTCTTTTTTTTTTCAAGAAAGCATAGGAAATCAGTGATTAGAAGAAATTCTGATTTATTTCTTGTATTTCTAACCTCAAAGAGGGGGTCGTATGTTGGAACTTGAAAGCAAAACAAGTACATGAGGCGCCGTGCCCTAGATATAATCATCTCCGATTCTTCACGCATAAATCAGTATTCTCTGTTGCCACAAATAATTACTTACGTAAGTACTGTGGGAGTGTATGCTTATGTGTGTGTGTGTGTGTGTTATGCTTATGTGTGTGTGTGTGTGTGTGTGTGTGTGTGTGTGCTGGGGAGGATGCTTGCGGCTTGCGTGCTTGGATGATTGCCAATGTGTGTGTTTGTCACGAATAAAGTGAATATCTTAGGATACATTTTGATAATTCTTTGTCCTGTAGGTCACTTTTTAAAATTCGTTCTATTGGATCCTCAACCAACCAAACCTTTTGAATATCATGTTAATAGGAATTCCCCCATTTATCTCTATGTTCAATGGTTCAATCGACAAAATGTACAGATATGCCGTCTCTGTTTCCTTTTACTTTCTATATTGTGTGATTCATTGTCTTGTAAATGCTTGTAAATACACTGCTTGATTCAGTTTCATAATTCCATCATACTTCGGCAGATATAGTCTTTATTATTTTCATTATACTTTGTAATGTTTCAGTCGTGACGTGCCCTGCCTTAACCCCTCCTGCAAATGGCGCCATTTCCCAGTGCTCTTTCATGGGCGTGGTCGAACCCACCACTTCACCGAGTCAAAACTACAGTGCCGTCTGCACGGTAGCTTGTAACACTGGCTTCACAATGACAGAAGGCTCTGCGCAGAGAACGTGTCTCTCTACTGGATCTTGGGAAACTTCTCCAACAACTTGTTCAGGTAAAATTTGTCAATCAAAAATAGTAAGTCTCAAAATATCCTCAAAAGTCCAAATAAAAATATATACTCATAGTTTTAATACGACATGCACTACATTCAATAATTTGTCATTTAGGATTTTCATATTATAAATGATGACACATAAATCATGCCTGCATTCATAAATCATGATTGCATGAATAAATCAAAATAAGTTTTCTGACGTTGTAGTAAATTTAATGTAATTGTTGGGGACAGACGACTTCAGGGTCGGTGTGTTACTGTCCCTAGGAACTCCTGTATCATCTGTATTATTTTCTTTTTTGAGCGTATTTCTTTGTAGTATTTGTTGTTAGACTTTTCCACTGGACTTCATATCACCAGTAACACGAGTTTCTACATTCTGTGTTGTATTAACATGTACAGTATACCAATGCCTGTCCACAAACATTGTAAGTAGCAGTATACATAAATCTGTATAAGCACTAGCTGTAACGTCAAAAGGAAATACTGAATGTTTTAGTTTTAGCACCATGCTTTCAAATCCATTCAAAACCTCCAGTTATAGAGTTATTCGAATTTTGGCACTTACTGTGACTGTCTTATTGCAATGCTATCCGTTGCCTAAATACCACCTCAAATTTCTATTTAGAAGATAATAGAATCATCCAAATCAATCGTCACTTATCCATTCATTGAAAGGGTCCGTTTGATTCAATCAAGCACTCATTCTAAGCAAATTTGGCTTTAATGAAAAGTTGATAGGGCATGAAATGAGCAGTGATCGCTGTGGGACTGAAGACGGATTTGTACCTCCAGGATCTTTAAGAAAGTGAATGTGGACATCATTGCAGCTTTGGAATGGAATGAAGTTAAACGGGAGCAGTAAATATCCATTCGTTGGGCGTGGGGCATACAAGAAAAGAAAAACAAAACAAAACAAAAACACAAGTTATAACAAGTAATTAAAGGGCCTTATGAATGAATGAATCATTAACGTTTTCCCGTGACAGATGAGATACAAATATGAATAGGATTATTCAACATCAGTAAAATCATCAGTCTTTTTGTTTATATCCTCCAATCAGATATCACGCCACCGGTAATTACCTGCCCCCTTGATGTGGAACTCATAGCGGAAGCTGGAATATCATCAGCCACTGTTCATTGGGCCAACTTGTCCCAGCCCCAGGTACCATCAGCTGCCATTTATTTGCATACGTACGCAAGAACATAGCCTACATGCACAAACATGTCTACGCAAGCCATTATGAAACAAACCATTATCAAAATACTTAATGGGGGGGGGGGGGGGGTTGTTTCATCAATATAGTCAGCGCTGACTATTTCAGTAAAATCCTTGGTTTTGATTGGCTGCGATGCTCTGGTCACTGACTGTTACCATGGTGATTGTCAGCGCTGACAAGTTGTTAGCTTTCATGAAACGGTCCCCAGCTCACAAATACACCAATATATTGACAGTTTCAGCCTCAACGTACGAACAAAATCACAAAAACAAATACTACACAATATTTAAATTCAATTCCATTCAAACTGTATTTAATTCAATCTTTTTCGTCTTTATTTAAACTTTATCTGTCTATAACTAATGATTATACAATAAACATACGGAGTACGATGTTAAAGAAAAATATGGAAATCGAACATTATTGACACTCCGTGTAAACCTTTGCAGTGACCCAAAATACAATAAAAATTCGTATATATATTTCATATATGTAATTTCGTGGAAATGTTGTCCCCATGTGTTAATGATATTTGTGTGTGTGTGTGTGTTTTCTTATGAAAGTGGACGTGAGTATTAAGGGTTACTGAATTACAACATGATGTTATTTGAAATTTAACTGTATTGTTCTGCAGGCAACAGATCGAGGGACTGTCATAGGTACACATGCATACAGCATAGACTCAGTGCAAGTGGCGGGAAATACTAGTAGTCTGCCTGCCTCTCTTAGTGAAGGGGATCACACTGTTGTTCACCGAGCAGTGGACAGTGCTGGAAACTCCGCTACGTGCTCACAAAATATATGGGTCAGAGGTAAGCAAGATTCGCTAGTGTAGAAGACCTATTAATGCGTAAATTGGGGCATTGTTGTGCAGCTATTGACACTCTGTCATACCATTAAGCCCATGTCATGATCACACGAAATTATTTCATGTCCTTAATTACACATTAATTTAGTTAAACTTCATGAAAATGACATGAAGTATTCGGGACAAACGACAGTATATTTACCAAATTAATGTTCGACAAAATCTACATGATATTGTGTCAAATAACGAGGGATTGTGTTTGATTCCTCCATATTTACATCGCTTAATCTTATACCACTTTGGTACGACGACCAAAGTTGCCGGTAGGTATTTTACGGACATCATTTGTGACCCTGCACCACAAAACAAACAAAAAGTCGCCAGACAGGGATTTTTAGGTAAGACCATAATATTCTGAAAGAGCAGACTTTAAGCTTTAAAATGATGTATAACTCAAATCAAATGGACTCTCCTAACCTATCTAAATAATATTGGAAAGAAAGCACAAACTCAGGAAAAGCGGGATTTGAGAAAAGAGGCTGTAAAGTACAGTGTCTATTCAAGCGCTTAATCTTTACCAAACCGTGTTGGCTGTGCGATGAATGGGACAAAAAAAAAAAAAAACAGGAAGTAAACCACCCAAGTAACAACAATGAAGGGATTATCAGATTAAACTGAAATTAAAAACGCCTCATTATAAACACATTCTGTCCATAATCAATGCCAACTTTCAAAGCAGTAGCTTATCTTTTCAAAAGTTAGTAGAGTTGAAAGTGAATAGTGTGTACAAGGTTTTTCAGAAATGAAAAAGGGACTCTAAAGACACACAATAATAATCACACTATTCTACCAAAAATGTTCAAGATAAACTGCTAAAAGACACAATTTCCCGCCCGATTTATGATCCCAAATTTTAGAGTAATGTAAAAGAAGACTTGCTCTTTCAGAAAATATGAAAAAGTCAAGATCGGCTTGGTTGACCCATTTCACTTATTTTCAGTCCTCACGCAAAATCAGTGTGTGCCACTTTTTGTTCGTTTTGTGATGCACGGTCGCATTTGAGAGCATTTTAGAGTTAAGTATATAATAATAATTGATAATTGATATGATTTATATATCGCCAAATCCACTCTGTAGAGTGCTCTAGGCGCGGAAGGAAAAGAAAGTGAAGGGGATGAAGAACATAAAATATTCAAAATAATGAGTAATCAAAAGGAGGCCTTAAACAGGTGAGTTTTTAGACTGCTTTTAAAGGAATCTGATGAAGAACATTTTTTTTTATGGCTGAAGGTAAGTTATTCCACAAGTTGGGAGCAGCATGACCAAAGGCACGTGCGCCCCATATTGTAATGAATCTTGGAATTATAAGAGAACCGGAGTTGGATGAGCGTAGAGATCTAGCAGGGAGGTCATTATGGAGTAAATCAATGTTATACTGAGGAGCAGTGCCCTGAATGCAATGGAAAGTCAGAAGTAAAATCTTAGAAATAATGCGATCTTTGACTTGTAACCAATGAAGTGATCTCAAAATAGGGGTGGGTTTTTTTTTTTTTTGATAGATACTTTATTTTCTACAAATCAACATACATAAGTTACATAATCATGAACATGTAATATACAAAATAAATTCAACACAAAGTCGTTTGACTTGCATAAACAACGATATGAAAGAAAATTGATGATATAATGTACAGAATGCATGTCTATGCAGCAGTGATTACAATAACAATTGTAGTTAAGAAACGATTATGCAGAAGGCCGCCATTATAAGCATTGCTTGAAAAGATGGCCGGCCCGAGGAAAAGATAGGGACGTAGTAGATTCGTAACAATACAAATTCTGCTGCGAAGATAGCGGGGGGAAATAAACTATGATGTGTGATGGTGGTGAATATGCGTGCAGGTGCTTGAAAGTGCATACGCTGGAATTTAGAATAATAAAATTGGTTTGCTGGAAGGGGGGACGATATGCGATTTTATTATCGGGAGACCAACATTAGTCATATAAATTGTTTGTTTTTAGTTCGTATTTGAGATATACTGTAATAAAATGTACTTTTTTAAGTTTGTTTTGAATGAAATCAAGAAGGCACACTGTTTCAACTCCTCAGGAAGAGTGTTCCATGTATCCGGACCGTGATGTCTGATCGCCTTTTGAGCAAGTAAAAGCTTTGGATTGCTTAAATGAAAATCATGGGAACGACGGGTAGGGTATGAGTGAATATGGTCATTGGTTACTAGGGCATTATGAAAAAAAGGTAATAAATTTCGAGTGTGTTTATACATTAATATAGCAGTTAGGTATATATGTATATCATTTGATCATCATGATGTGAGTGTGCTTCTTGGATAGTGTAATGATGCGTGCTGCCGCATTTTGAAGCGGCAAACAAAAATGGAAGGTTACACACAGGGCGGTAATTTTGGAGTAAATCTGGGTCTTTTTTTTTCAAAAGAGGTGTTATATATGCACATTTCAAACATGACGGGACGTTACACTGATCAATACTTAGGTTCACAATCATTGAAATAATAGGAGTGAAAATGGATGAACAATATTTTATCAATATGTGGGGACTGGATCTAAAGGACATGACTTTGGAGGTAATCTGTGAAGGAGAGATTGGACCTCGTCGGGATCAGTGGGCTTCAAGGTTTCAAGGGAAGCCGTCGTGAGGGACTCCTGCGCCGATTCGTCTGGACAGAGACTGTTACTGGCGGTCTCTACCTTATTCCAAAAGTAATTAATGAAAGTCTCGGCCATTGCAGAACTGTACGTGTGGGATGGTAATGGTGAAGATTGCTTCCGATTGAGAAGGAGGTTGGCAATGGAGAAGAGCCGTTTGGAATCTTCGCCACTGGCTTCGATGAGGCCCACATAGTGAGATCGCTTGGCCTTCTTCAGCAGGGAGTTTACCACATTCTTCTGAGCACAGAATAATTTCCTGTCAATTTCACTTGTACCGTTGGAAAGCCATTTGCGCTCCAGTCTCCTACGTTTCCGCTTCGCCTCCGCAACGTCAGAGTTGTACCAAGGACAGTCAGTGCGTTTCCTGATCTTCCGAGTCTTTGCAGGAGCATGTATATCGAGGAGTCTGCCGAGCGTTGAGTTGTACTTTTTCTACAACGCAGTCCACACTGTCAGTTGGGGAAGGTATTTGCAGCTTGCAATATCCTCGGCGAATGCTGTCCTGTTGATTTTCTTGACATTCCGGCAGGTGAATTCGGACATAACACGAGAAGGCTTTTCAAACTTGAACAAGCAGGAAACTGCAGACTGGTCTGAGATACTAGAAAAGACCTTGAGGCTGGAGTAGAGAACATTATCAGAGTTTCGCACCATGATGACATCAAGAATATGACCCTATCATGGGTTAAAGATGAGACGAGCTGGGAAATGCCATGACCACTGATGAGATCATTGAACCTCAGCGTATTTGAGGATGAAGTATTGTCAAAATGGATGTTCAGAACCCCCGTGATCACCAAAGGTGATGGTTTGTACACAGTCTCATCAAGAAACTGTGAGAACTCGTCGAGAAATGTTGAGAAGGAGTGATTTCCAGGAGGTCTATACACTACGACGATGTCCACACAGGAGTGTGCATTCGAAACAGTTCCATACATTGACTCAAAGGTAGTGTATTTCCGTGATGGATTTATGACAACTTGAAGATTGTCCTTGTAGAGAAACCCAACTCCGCCTCGGCGCTTGGAGACCCTGGGACAGTGATGGAAGGTATGGCCACTCGGACGAAGATCGGCAATAACTGCATCATAAGACGAGGACAACCAGGTTTCGCAGATACATGTGAAGTCTAAATGGTGGTCGGTAACAAAATCTTGGAATACCGAAGATTTATTACGTAGGGAACGGGCATTTACAACACCTAACTTTAAAATATTATCAAAGCAAAAATGACCACCTCGTTTTCCCCTATGTGTCTTCCGCCTTTTGTTGATACCGAGAGAGACAATCCGATTCCAGACAGAGGGGTTATCATTGCGCCAACTAGTTGAAATATGGCTTGAATTAAATGAACGAAGGGTTTGTGTATCATAATTATGAAAATGAATGTCGTGAATTCAATGAGTGGTCGATTGTCGACGATACCATTCCACCACTCTCAGGGCCAGGATTCGGATTTATATCTCCCGATATCAATAACATACTCTGAAATGTAGCCTCTGAGTTGGCATAATAGCGTACATGGGTACCAACATATTTCCCCTTTGATGGAAAGGATTTTGCATGATGTACATTAACAGTATGAAGGCAGATAGTAGGCGTACATGTATCTAAGCAGTACCCTTGACAGCAATAGCACAACAGGATCACAGTAAGTACAAAGGCTATAGAGGTGACTGGCTTCATTGTGAGTGACATACAGCTGGTACTCAGTGGATTAACAATAACACTGAACAGTAACAGGATCAATGAAAATACTTCGAGCAGCAAGGCACCAGTAGCTACATGTGTAATGCACACAACATGGCTGCACACGCTATGCATATAGAGTAAGGCCACCCTCAAATAATTCAGTGAGCACTGTAACAAAGTAAGCTTACCAGAACCACAGATTTGTCTAGTTGATTCTTTACACGAACAGAAACCAGATGGTACACAGCACAAGCATAAACATTATACAAAATCAGCAAAATATAAGACAAAAGCAAGAGCAGTGTGGGCGGGCATTCACAAGGCGCGCGCAACCCGGATGTGTCCAAAACGAGTTGATCTGGTAGGACTAGTATAAATCCCTCCCCTTTTCTCTTTCTTACTTCATATCAAATTATCTCTCTTTCTTTCTTTTTTCCTTATCATTCTCTCCTACGAGCATCATGTTGGATCTCTCTCTTCTGTTGTATTTATGTTTTGTATCATCGGTTACCAAAATTAATATAGTCAACCTTTCGCTTATTGTTGGAAACAGTTCTGTATGTAATTATGTTACTGATGTAAATATGTGTAAAGAAATGGTTAATGTCATAGGAAATAGCCATGCTATCTCGTGTATATATCATAACGTCTTATGGAATTGCTGAAAATATGTAAATGTAAAGCAAAGCCACACAAAGATTAATAAATCAAATCAATTCAAAATATTAAACATCTCTTTATATCCGGCCTCGCTAACAACCAGTCGTAAGGTGCCCACCACTCCAAATACCGGACGACGGTGCGGCCACGTTGACAGCAGGGCAGGGGAGCTGCGAAGGTGGGGTAGTGTATGGCTCAACCTGTATGATAGCTTGTGACTCTGGGTTCCAGATGTACCCGGGATCGGGCCCCACGATGGAGAGAATCTGCGACTGGTCAATGTTATCTGGAACGACAGCTGGGCTCTGGACAGAATTCAATCCAGCATGTTACCGTAAGCGTGATGTACCACAAGTAATGTTGTCACAGGAATTAATGTGATATTAAGACGTGAAAGTTTGGACTCTTCCCTTTTATTCTTTGACATGATTGGGTTTCCTTTTGTATCTTAACCCTTTAAAGCCCAAGGGGGGGGGGGGGGCACAATGTGCTCCCTAACGTATTTTCGTGCCACTCTTGCGGCTTTACCTAATTGCAACCAAATTTGGTGACTTTCCCTAAAAGTTAATGGCAATAATTTTGATAAAAATATCCCTATGTCCGATATCGCTGGTTGGCAACTGTAAACTAACAACCATGTCATGCAGATGTTGGATGACTTTTTGTTTTAATATCAGTTAGCAATGATATTATAATATTGGATGATTTTTATTTATTTATTTTTTTTGCTGTAATATGCTAAAGGACCAGAATGTGAAGTAATTTCGGTCGTAAGTTACCTTGAAATTGTCTTCTTATTATTTCCTTTATGACATAGGCATTAAACAACAGACATAATAGAAATCATTGAAAATACATTTTCCAAAGACTCCTCCCTTTTATTGATTTTTGTCATTTTCACACAGCTTTTGCCTGCAGTATCATTTGTTCATCGATTATCAATCTGCAAACTAAAAATTCCAATATTGTGGAAATATGAAATGTCATACCAATGTATGCAAGCAATACATTATGGATCTCATATATTTCTTTACATTGTATTATGAATAGCGCCCAAATTTTGTTACCTTGAAAAATTTCAACCATAACAAATAATGGAGGTTGACTTGCTTCCCCTTTGTGGCAAATATGAAAATGATTGGTATGAAATAAAGACAAGCTGGCAGGGATAAAAAATATAGAGAAAAACATTTTAGCAAGTTTCCTATGTATTTCTCTATATCTTGGTAATGGGCGATCTTCATAAATTTCAAATGTTGTATCATAATCGTAGAGTTTGAGTTGCTCTTCCCATGTGGCAAATATGACGGTGATGCATCATTATGATAAAGAAGTTATAGATAGGGGGCACAATGTTGCCCCCTTTTGGGTATGCAACGGGTCAAAATAGGGGCATTATAGATAACACGCACATTTGGAAAAGAATTGGTGGGGGATGGTAAGGACGTCAGTGCAGCTGTATATGCCTTACCTAAGAAGGTTGACAGAGCAGCTCAGATGGTCAAATATAAAAGAGGGTGATGATGATGATAGCTTCTTGTGTAGCGCCAGAATCCACCTTTGAAGGGCGCTCGTGGGTGCTTGATCTACACTGTAGAATGTTTGAATTTTAACAGTACAATCAATATTTTGAACTTGAGTGAATGTTTTAAGGAGAACGGTTTGTGGGGAAAAAAAATCAATGCGCTGACAATAACAGGTCTACTTTCTGGTATTCCCATGTTCCAGCTGTGAACTGTACTGTTCCTTCAGTGACCAATGGTCGATCTTCAGACTGTCCCTCTGCTACTACCGAGTTCAGAACTTCGTGCCAGTTCTCCTGCAGTGCAGGATACACATCGCCCTCTGGAGTTGTCGCCGTTTCAAGAACCTGTCAATCAGATCAGTCCTGGAGTGGAGACGATTTTCAATGCACTGGTACGTGTCGGTGCTACAATGAAGTCTCACAAAGCTTTTCAGTGTATCTTATTATGCATTCATGCCAAGGATTAGTACTTCATCTGAGATTACATTCACTTTAAAAGGGGAAAATAAGTCATCAGTGCTTCGAAGGGGATGAAGGTGCTGTAAAATTGTATTACCAAGGTCGAAAATTCATCAGAAACCATTTATAATAGTTTCGTTTGAGTGGAAGGCAAAAAGTTATGTTACCAGCTTAATGATTTGTTAGTGGTCTGGAAAGCACCGGAAAATTCAAAATGGTCAAGTAAACAGTAAAATGTGATTATTATTGGTGGGTCTAATGATATCCAATTGTGTAGAAGACTAAAGTATAGAGAAACCACCGGGACACTTAAAATTGCAAGCAGGAATTGAATATAATTCCAAAAGGATTTACCGTCTCTGGCGAAATGATTGGAAAGAACTATGTTTTCCACATACACCGTTATTCTAATGTTTAATGGTCCGGTTCGGTTTGCCTATGATGGTCTTCTGCTGGTCCGATAAGCCGTAAGTAGGGGTCAGAATTTCATCGGAGGCCATTAGAACAGACTATACGAAATTTCAAATGGTTCCTAATACTTTCATATATATAGTCATGGACCAACATCAATCAGTGATGGATATTACGTGGTCTTATAGACATCACTTTATTAATGATTGTATTGAAACCTATTGGGTTAGTAGGCACCAACAGGATTATCGAAACCTGTTGGACTATTAGAACCCAGCTGGACCAATTAACAAATAATCATTAAGGCATATTCTCCGTCCAAACCAAATTTGACCATTGGAGACCAACATGACCGACGCAAAGGGAATGTGAACAGTCCATTAGAAACCGAATCTATTTATTTGTGAAAATTGTTTATTGGATTTCAAGTTTTTACAAAGAAGGTGGGACAAAGACAGCTGTATGTCTCGCCTAAACTGTGGCAACCCATCAGTTCTCAACTCAAAGTACAATTGAGGGGGTCGGTGCAATAGAGTGCTAACCTATATAGTGCTCACAATAGTCATTTTTATATAATCGCTGTTAAATGTTTGGAAAGTCCATACATTGTACATTAATAAAACATGAATGCATGCATTTTTTACCATCTTATTGGTTGAATTCAAATATGATATTTTCACGGAGGTGAGAGTGAAGGATAAGGATTATGAAAATGCATGTAACTCATTTTTTTACATAAGTGTGGGCTAGCACCGACCCCCTCAATTTTATGATGTCATACTGAAACTGATTTAATTATGAATAAGTTTACCATAAATTATCATTTCCAACTTAATCAAAAAAGATGACTGCGACATATTTTTGTTCCCATGCAAGTTGAGCAACAAAATTGATCACAACGTAGTGGATACCAGGAACTTGCCAAAATACGATTCAACACTTTCATATTTAGGATAATGAAAGTAAAAAAAACAAACAAAACAAACAAACAAAACAAAAAAACCACCAACAACAACACAATATTCAACGTGTCTTTGTCATTCAGTACGTTGTGATTGTCATGAGTGAAACTCAAACCATGTATGGGTTTGTAATCATGAATTTGTTAAAGCCTTCAATTTCTTGACACATGTTACATCATGATAATCATGTAGACAATATTTCTGTCTTACAACGTTGCCAGTACATGCCACAATATGTGTGTTCAGAATTTCCCCTGTGGGATCTCATGTATTTACCCTAATGGTCGAATGGTCAAGGAGGCCTAATGCTTTCTAATGTTCCAGCAGGGCTGTAACTCTTAGTACTTTATAGGTTAGCATATTTTTTTTTTGTAATGTTCCATTTAGAATTTCAGTGGACAAGATCCGAATAAGGTTTTGACCCGGATAGATAAACATTAAATTTTTTCATTGGTTGTTTCTTTTGACCACTATGTTCGAAAAGTTTGTCTGTTCACCGCATGTAGGTACAATCCATTATACATGTAGGTCTTACTATTCCATTTGAGGTTTCTTTGTTAATAAACAAGGGCTCTTAACAAAGAAAATGTTCAGCTCACTTGCCGGTGACACTGTAAAATCCACCCTGGGTCTTTGATTTAAGTTCCTGTGATGCTCACAATAATGCGTGACACATGGAAAATTTCGTCGATCTCATATCCCAGAACCGAAGACATGCCCAGGCAATTTCAGCGTCTCCTATGGCTCCGTGACGCCCCAGGAGTGCAGCGGTACAGATCCCGTCCTGTTTGATACCACCTGTACCTTTGTCTGTGATGATGGTTTTCGGCTGGAGGGACCGGGAAACATTGTATGCAACACCAAGGGTCAGTGGACTCACCCGTCAGCTCCAACATGCACAGGTTAGAATCTATTGGGTTGGACAATAAGATGGTCTTTCATTAACTCTGAACTATAACGGTGACTCCAAAAAATAGACTAAATTGTTCGTAACATCCAGATTTCAACACGTTTGCCTTCTTCAAAGCATTTCCCTATTCCCCAAAATAGTAGTGAAGACTATTCCAAGGAAGTTAAAAGTTTATCTGAAAATAAAGAATAAACCTTTTCAAGCAAAAGAGTTAAAAGTGATCATAACAAAATACGAAATTAGAAAGGTCAGAAAATAAGTTATTGCAAATTTTCGCTAATTTTCTGCAAAACATCCTTACAATGAAAATGAATATCCAAATAGAGTGTTACTTATGTTAACAACTTACAAATTGACATATCGTTTGTTATACAATCTTGAAATTTCTTTGTTGTTGTCCAACTACAACTAAACCCCTGTCTCAAATCAGGAAATATCTAACTGATTAAAGAACAATAAGTGGAGAATTCTAATTGATGACATCGCCACTTCTAAAACATTTGCATGCTCATATCAACTGTTCACAAATTACTGTTTTGCAAAGATAAGCGAATCATTAAACCTTCATAACATCATAATTTGTGATCCTATTTGATTAAATCTTCACTGATGTGATGTCAAATTCGTTTTGTTTCAAAAGGTTCTTAATTTAACTTTTGTTTTACATGCAGATCATAATTATTCACAGCAATGTACTGAGCAGTGTGATGAACTCTATCGTAATAAAAGTCATACCATTGGTAAATCGATGTAATTCTTGTTGTGTTTACTCCCATAATCAGATATCCAGCCCCCTAACTTCAACTCAAGCTGTCCCTCTGAGATCAGGATCTTTGCTCCCATGGGAACCACATCGGGTATAGTCAACTTCCAGGATCCCATTGCGAGTGACAACTCGGGAAATGTGCATGTCAGCAAGTAATACCTCTATTTTTGTCAGCCTTTAATGGCACATTATTAAACCTTACCTTTTACTTGTCAAGTTATATTGACATTCGTATGATAGATCGTAAGATTATTAATGAATTCGCATTGCAAAAAAAAAAAAGATTAAACGAGGACTTAACCACACATAAAAGAAAAAAAGATCTTTGTAAGTTATTAGGATGTAACATTGCGATTCCGTCTTGTCAATGCAGGGCTAATTAAATACGAATACATTGTGACTTATTTTCGAAACATTTTGGGGCGTTTCATGAAGCTTTTTGTCTAGCGAATTGGTCGAACTAATTTGCCGTCAGCCAATCAGATATAAGGTTTTCAGCAGCTTACAAAAGCTTGTCAGAAAAAAAAATATCCAAAACGAAATACCCCCTGATTGCGGAACAAAGCATTGTGGATGATAAAGCCTGTCGACAAATATCGGAACAGTAGAAGTAATCGAAAGAAAAACAAAAAGAGGTGTCAAGTCGATATTAAAGCAGTGTCCGTATCTTTTTTTTAAATAGAAGAGAAAGTAATACAAACTGATAAAAATTATGTATACTTCAACTCTGATCCCAAAACCTAACCCTAACCCTCACCCTAACCCTTACACTTACCTGAATCCTAACTCTAACCCTTACCCTAGCCCTAACCCATAACCCTAACCCTAACTCTAATCCTAACCCCTAGTCAAGCCTCATCCCTAATCCTAGGTTAACATTCTGTTTGTTTGTGTATGTCAATCCCTACAAAATATGTGTATGTATTCTGATCAGGGCATCCCTCCTGTCTGTCAGAGTGCATTAAGGGAGAATCAATTCAGGTATTGCAAGGAAACTTATAATTTCCCTTTCATAACTTCCCTGGTAATCCACACAGACTGAATGATCATTATCGACCAGGAAGCTTATTTCCGGAGGGAGAAACAGTCATTGGCTACCTTGCAACTGATGCTGCTGGGATGACAACAAGATGTGAAATCATCATAACGGTGGAAGGTGAGTATTTGCATTATTTTAATGTACCCCTCCATTATAGCTACCCACTTCTTGTCCTGTGTGTTGATACGTTCAAAGTCCCTATCCAAAAGCTGCTACAGTACGCAATTATAGGATAAAGAAAATGTGCCTTAGAAAAAAAAAATGTTTATGTCTACCAATAATTTCAAACAATCCTTATTCTTTAAGATTTTGCGGATTTAACACGTTTTGGAACAAAATGTCATGTGGGTCATTTGGAAAGCTACACAGACAGAAAATATAGCCAGCATGACCGTAATCAACGACTAAAGTGCGAATAAACATTAATAGGGTTTCTGATTGGATTCTACTGGATGTAGCACCCCTTTGGAACAAATTCGAAATAAATTTAGCACCTTTGTAACAATATTCATTTTCATTGCCTGCTGTCTTTGTTTCATTTCAATATTTCGAAGAGCTTATTGTATGAGACTAACATAGATGAGTTTCCTTCAGTCAAAACGTCCAATTTTATGAAAAAAAAAACACGTTAGCACCTTTTGTAAAGGAGCTCCGAATATCTATGAACCTACGTATTTTATGTCTCTTGATTTATTTCTATCAATTTGCTAACTGTTTTTGCATAATGGTGAGCTCACAAGTGGTTTGATAATGTGTTATCACTTTGGTTAATGTTTTCGTCATTTGTCAGCTTTTTGTGCGTGTTGGCACAAATCTATTCAAACCCTCAAAAACAATCATCATGGATATATTAAGAGTCCCATTCGTTTTTTGTTGGTTTTTTTTTTTGTGGTTAACGGCTATCTTACACATCTTATGTTAGTCCATAGATGCCCTATACAGCAACCTCTTCTCCATGGCTCAGTGGTCAACTGCACGGACCCTCTCTATGGCATTAGATGTTCTTTCTCTTGCGATGAAGGCTACGATCTGATTGGACCATCTGCTGTGTCATGTGACCTGTCAAGCGATGGAAGCCCTGCATGGGAAGACGCTCCTCCGGTCTGCCAAAGTGGGCAAAGTTTACATTCTATTAGCTCAGTATTTGATAGATACCGTGGCCGCGATTTTTAAAAGCTCAAATGTTGAAAAAAGAGGTTTTCAATAAAATGGCTTTTAACTCATCAAAATCTGATGTTTCTCGTCATGTGAGATATTAAAGTGATAGTAATTCCAATCACCAGCAAAGTCACTTTCGAGATATTTTAATTTCATACTTCCGATTAAAGAGAGGGAAGCAGGCTCGCAATACTCTGTTGGAACTTATATCCAATAGTAAAGCTCCAACACGCTGACATTCACGCCTCCTGGCAAGCCATCCAGTGATACCTCATGTGGGTTTTATAATATGTGACCGTGCACCTCAAAACGAACATAAAGTCGCACACACTGATTTTGCGTGAGGACTGAAAATAAGTGAAATGGGTCAACCTAGCCGACCTTGACTTTTTCATATTTTCTGAAAGAGCGGATCTTCTTTTACATTATGCTAAAATTTGGTGTCATAAAACGGGCAGGAAAGTGTGTCTTTTTAGCAGTTTATCTCGAACATTTTTGGTAGAAAAGTGTGATTAGGCGTGTCTGTAGAATCCCTTTTTCATTTCTGAATAACCTTGTCCACACTCTTCACTTTCAACTCTAATAACTTTTGAAAGGATAGGACTAATGCTTTGAAAGTTGGCATTAATTATGGACAGAATGTGTTAAAGAGGCGTGCTTAATTTCAGTTTAATCTGATAATCCTTTCATTGTTGTTACTCTGGTGGTTTACTTCCTGTTTTTGTCCCATTCATCGCACAGCCAGCATGGTTTGGTAAAGATTAAGCGCTTGAATAGACACTGTACTTCAGAGCCTCTTTTCTCAGTTCACACTTTTCCTGAGTTTGTGCTTTCTTTCCAATATTTAGATAGGTTAGGAGAGTCCATTTGATTTGAGATATACATAATTTTAAAGCTTAAGGTCTGTTCTTTCAGAATATGGTCTTAACTAAAAATTCATGTCTGGCGACTTTTTGTTTGTTTTGAGGTGCAGTGTCACATATGTGACCCTGCACCACAAAACACACAAAATGTCGCCAGACATTGATTTTTAGTTAAGGGCAGATTCTGAAAGAGCAGACTCTAAGCTTTAAAATGATGTATAACTCAATTCAAAGGATTCTCCTAACCTATATAAATATTGGAAAGAAAGCGCACCCTCTGAAAAATTTTGAACTGAGAAAAGAGGCTGTGAAGTACAGGGTCTATTCAATCCATAATCTTTACTAAGCCGTGATACCCGTGCCATGAATGGAACGAAAACCTCGATGTAAACCATTGTAGCAACAACAATGAAGGGATTATCAGATTAAGCTGAAATTGCGCATGCTTGATTAACACATTCTGTTCATAAGAAATATTAACTTTCAAAGCAGTAGTATCATCGCTTCAAAAGTTATTAGAGTTGAAAGTGGAGAGTGTGCAAATGATTTTCAAGAAATTAAAAGGGGCCTCTAGAAAAACCTGATCACGCTAATTTACCAAAAAAAGGGGTTGTAGAAAAACTGCTGAAAACCTACTTTCCCATTCAATTTATGATCCCAGACTTAGGGATAATGTAGAAAATAGCTCTTTCAGAAAATATGCAAAACTCTAAACTGCCTCGGTTGACCTGTTTCACCTTTCTTGAGTCCTCACATAAAATCAAGGGGTGCGACTTTTTGTTCGCTTTGTGATACACGGTCACATATATGTTTGTAATCATGTTCATGTTCAATCAATTGTTCATACAAGTAGTTATCATTTACAAGTATGATGCCATCTACATTAGAACACTAAAAGTGAATAATGACCTGACAAATCTTTTTTTTCTTTAATAATCAGAAACTGGAACAGTGTAGTGATGTCTTACCTCCAACTGTCATTTGCATAATATTTATATGTATTTTGCAGGACATTTTGAATAACTCCAATCATATTTTAGTTCTGTATTGCATTTAGAATAGTAAAGATGGTTGTAGTTGAGAAAATTAATACACGTTTGTCTTGCTTGAACCGATTACTTTTGTGTAAAGTATCATGAGATCGAAGCGATTGCTTTAAAATGAACATGTGATTGATTGAAATATTTTAATCACTTCGACAGCGTTTATTACAGTCTTTTCTGTTTCTTTTTTTATTCTATAGATAAGAGTACATGCTTGTGAAATATGCAACGAAATTTCCACAGGAAAAGAAATAAAATATAAGCGCTTATTGTATAAGGAGAATGTATTATGCGTACATCAACCCATTTTCATGGAAGAACATTTACGTTCATTATATTTAGCTCATTCAGGATTAGCCATACTACAGGAACAAAATTACCAAGTGGACACAAAGCAGTTTTACCCCTTTCCGTTATACCTGGAAAAGAGGATCTATCTCCATCCCATGGTTACTTATCTGTCATTTTTTTTCGGGCGGAGGGGGGATCGAATTTGCGTTCATGCTCAGTCGGGATGAAACACACACACACACACACACACATACAAAATCCTTTACCATGTGTAGACAACAAGCAAATTGTTAACTTTTTTCCGTTTTACCTAGGAAAGAAGCAAAAGTTTTAATCTATCTGTGTGCCAAGGCTACTAATTTCGTGGTAGAAAACCATCCTTACAAACGCCCCCCCCCCCCCCCCCCTTAGTGTGAATTAGAGAGCTGGCAAAGCATATACAGTTAGCTTCTGTTATTCACCTGTTGTACAGTTTTAACTTGTTCCGTACGGGAACCTGGTTGGCCTATGTATTAAGTCTATGGGGATATCAGAATTCATTGTGGAACGGTTGCTCCCCTGAGTCGAAGAAAGTGAAAAATGCTGAAAGTTGAAAGACCCAGATTTCCACCCTGCCAATAAACTTGTTTAAACACTGTGAAAAAACAGTGAAACATGATATTTACGCTACCAAGTTACCATCATTTGTTATTTTTCCTTGCAGTCCAAACGTGCCCCCCTCTCCTCCCCACAAACCCCGCCACAGTAGTAGGGTGTGACCCTTCGTCTCCAGTGCCGTATAGATCAGAATGCACCATGCAGTGTCCCTTCGGCTTTGTTGGTGTGGGTGAGATCCTCAAGAGGTGTCTGGCTGATGGGGTGTGGTCAAGCACCAACTTCACCTGTGACCGTGAGTCTCTACCTGATCCTATCAAATGTATTACGCTTTAGTACATGTAATTGTATAATAGATATCAAGTTTTGTGCATATGTGTGTCTGTGTATTTCCCTTTGATGGTCTAAGACAAACCTTATTTTTGTCACTCAATGGACAATTGAACCAAGGATCATTTCATGCGGTAGTTTTTGACATTCTCCATCAGGTGTGTTTCAGTGCATTTTGATATGCTTCCGTTATAGACATCTAAAGTGGTCTCGCTTTACATCCAACTGAACCTTGTGGCGGTTCAGCTTATTTGTATAATTGTCCCTTTGCCAACTGAACTAAAATAAACTTTACATGACCAAAATACATTATTAATGCTTTCCCCGATGTTTCTGGCAACCTTTTGTCTAGTATTCCTGATGATATTTATGTGGACAAATCAAGTAATCTTTTTGATGTATACACAAATCAGTGGTTGTCAGAAACTTATGGTCATTCCCTTTGGGCAGTGACATCATTTTCATAGCCGAAATGTCAGCAAGAATGTCTAGCGATAATGTAATTTCGATTAAAAAAAAAGCAAGAGATCCGTGGAATCACTCCTTTGAGGCGAAAAAAGAGGAGATAAGGTAAAAGCCAGACACAAGGTCAAAGTTAATTAATTCATGACATGAGTGCTATAAGCTTCTTTCTTCAAGCATAACAAATCTTATGCAATAAATAAACATTAGGGGAAAGAATATTCAAATGTAAAACTGTTGACTAAGATAGGAAAATATTTTCAAGCTACCTCCTGGTACCGTCTGAAACCTTTTACCGGAAATAGTAGGTTAAAAAAATAATGTCAATTGCCCCTGTGCAGGTAAAACTTGCAGTCCATTGGTTGAAACAGATGTCATCTCTATCACACCCTCCACTTGTCTGTCTGACCCACGTTACCAAGACACATGTCATTTGGAATGTCAAAGGTCAGGCTTCCAGATATTTCCATCTGAATATGAGGAGACAACATGCACTGGCATACAAATCTGGAGCCGTGACATAACTGTGGCAAAATGCAAGGGTGAGTGATTTTATTCTGAAATAATTGCATTACTTTCACTCGTCCGTGAGTGGATAAACTTAGTGATAGTAACAGCAATTATCATGTAATTGACCATACTTTGTTTTAGAGTATAGTCTTCAGATAACTTTAAAAGAGAGAGAGAGAGAGAGAGAAATATGAAGATGAGGTTATGATTTCTGGTAAAAACATGTTGATGTACTTTTTTTTGTAGGGAAATTTAGGTAGCCTGACATATTCATGGTTTGAATGTTCCGTTTTCCCTGAGGTTTGCCTAATTATATTTTATACATAACCCTGTGGAGATGATTGTGGCCATCTGCAATCGTGTTGAATGTTTGGTAAGATGAAGTGTTAATAAAATTTAAAAAAAATTAAGAACCAACGAAAGGACAGATAGGGCCTACAGAAATGTGGAACTTGGAATGGCATGTATGATTGCTTTTTCTTCATTGTAGTTTTCGTTTTCGTTGTTATCAGAGAATAATGTGATTTTAGTAATTCTTCAAAACTATTTACTTACCGTATGCAAAAACTCGATGAAGTCCTCTCCGCAAAGTCTATGCACGAAAAGAGAATGTCGTAGGAACCAGGTTATCATGTGCGTAGGCGTTGAAATATCAAAATGTGCCATTACCATTGATGTAGAGCAGACGTGCATGTGCTCGGAATGCTATCCTCCCCCAGATACTCAGCCACCGACGTTCGTCCAGTGTCCGTCAGAGGTTGTGGTCTATGCGTCTAGGAGCTCGGACACAGCGCTCGTCAGCTGGAATGTCACTGCCATTGACAACAGTGATCTCGAGCCTACCTTGTCTTGTGACCTTCAACCCGGGGTCATGACCCGTGGTATATACCAAGTCAGCTGCAGTGCTAGGGATGATGCTGGTAATGAAAATGACTGCATTTTTGGTGCCGAAGTCAAAGGTAAGCACTACTTGCACTTTTGTCTGCGTATTTGTTAGAATCGATTGGGAAGATTACTTTTCATCCAGTGCCATCTCACTGACATTCGTTTGGGTTAGTTTGTCGCTTGGGCATGAGCTAATGTGATGGGGAAAATAACAATTTTTTGACACATTATTTCAGATATGCCATTGACGAAGAGCTACGCAGTTCTTCTTTTTTTTTCTTTATCATTTTCTTTATCATCTTTTCTTAATTTCGTTTTTTTTTTTTTTTTTGAAGAGCTAATGTATGTCTCCCCAGATCCGCGGCTCCAGACATTATTTACCTAAGAATGTATACACTCTGTCCCTCCAATATGTTATGATTTGGACATCCAAACCATCTTTGTGAGGAAGTCTAGACTCAAAAACTTATATTGTGAATTGTGACTTACATACTGAATAAGATGTACCATACAACATAATACTTGTAATTATGATATCTTGTATATTAATAACGTTAACAAGAAAATGTATGTCCCTGGAAGGATGCAATACGAATGAAATGGGACGAATGGCATACTGAATATCTCGACTTTGAACTACAGGAACAACCTCAAAAAGCCAGTATGCAAACTGTAATACACTTGTATACTCGGCTTCAAGCACAACTAATAGGAAGTTATCGTAGATCATTAACAATTTCATATGAGGGTTTTGATCAATTACGTGGGTTTTTTCTGTTGTTGTTATTGTGATAATTTTACATCGATATTCGCCAACATATTCAGAATAAGTTTCCCTCTTTCATCACAGTTTATTTTGCCATTGTACCCTCACGTAAACGTATGAGTTTGAATGGGACCTAATTGTCAGGCGTCAGTATGTTTGATTTTTTTTTTTCCAAGTTCGACGTTGCCAGAGGTTAGTCCCACCAGTTCATGGCACCATTGAAGAGGCCTGCAACGACACCTTTGGGGGAGAATGCACAGTCTCCTGTTCGGCTGGATACAAGCTTATTGGATCGAGAAGAGGGAGCTGTGAATTTAATGGCACTGATACCTTTTGGCACTTTTGGCCGGATCCAATCTGCGAAGGTAATGGACAACCTAAAAAGGAAACAGCAACGGGCAATGCTGTACATTTCCAATGCCTAACATTACTCTATACTGCATGAAATAAGCGTTACAATTACTGAACAGTCAAAAGGACAGCATTATCAATAACAACATTGATATTGCCTTAGACAAACTACTCTGCTTTAATGATAAAAATGAACACACACACACGCACACACGCACACACGCACACAAACACTGGCTTTTAGTAGCATGATAGAGACCGTAGGAACTCAACATTACTCCGCATGACTTGACAAAGTCAATTTTAAACATTAATGAAACACACTTTAAATGTAAAGCAGTTTTCCTGAAAAAAGAAATGCTTCTACAAAGAGACAAGAAGATTGACATACACAAGTTAGATAAAATCTTTAAGAAAAAGTATGTCTGACATTTTTTTCAAACTTCAGATTCAGAGAAAAAGAAGGATTTAGACAACAGTAAAGACAAAAATGTGCTTTTCCGCACTAATCAGAAAATGACCTCTCTTTTTTTTCGCAGTTGGCGATGCGAGTTTGTATGTTTCATTGACGACTTTGTGAAACGTATATCATTATGGCACTGCCTGACACTCAATTCTATTAGTTTCATAATAGATTCACTTTGAAAAAAAAAAGACTTTCATAAAAGTGCCACAGTTCTCTATGTTTAACTTCATAATTATAAAGAACAGAAACGTCGAACAGGATACATTCCCCCAACAGAAACAGCGAATGTGATAGATTCGGATTGAATATACGTAGACTTAAAAACAAGAATCAAATGAAATTATCTCCTAGCAAAAGTCAAATTAAAAGAAAGCGATGCCTTCCAACATATATAGTAAAATAAAAAAACAGGCATTGTTGCAGTGGTATTATACTACGGTCATCACTACGGTCATATTTATGTATTAAAAGAACGCCACTTGAGACACAGTCATTCGCATACATTTGCCACAATTTTCACAAAAAGTAATATCTCAAAATGCAATTTTGTAATTAAAAGAAAATCATGAATTTAATCGTAGAAACATTGCTTCCTATCATAGAAATCCAAATTGTAAATATCACTACATTTGATTTGGTTGTATGTGTATAAAATAATTCTGAATGAGTGAAAGAGCATCATGTCTGTTGTGTTTACATCACAATAGCAATTGGAAGTTGTGTAAAATGTGTGTCATTTAGGAGTGTTTTGTCATAATTATTTTAAACATTTGGGTACCGTTTATTTCTCATAATGTTGAGTATCTTTTATTGTAACTAAGTTGATAGTGTGTTCAGGCCTTGTGCAATTGGACGAGCTCTCATTGAAATTCAAATGTACCCGTCTACGTTTGTTTTAATGGCTGTGCAGGCACAGATTGGATCTGCAAATGATGATAACACGATTCCTGATCTACTGTATCTTATATTTCTGGGTTTGTTTGTGAATGTACGTTCAGGTTAATATTCTATATTTATTTGTATCCCTTAATATTTTCTACTTTAAACCTTTGCCTTGTTACATGGTAGTGATGGGATGTCCCCCACTCCCACTGAACCAAAGCATTCTGGTAACACCTACTGACTGTGCACAAGCCAACAAGGTTCCCCTGGAAACCGTGTGTGTACTGCACTGTGACCCAGGTTTTACCTTGGAAGGTGACGGTCAGCCGTTGACCTGTCTTACATCAGAGGAGTGGAGTCGTCCACTGGACGTGGAGTCCCTACTTTGTGCTGGTGAGGTTCTTATTCGCCCATGTGTACGAATGTATTTTTATATATGTTTTTCTTATCTTAAAGGATTATGTATAATTCCACAGAACAGATAACAAATGGAAAAGCTTAATGTGTCGTATGTGGGCTGTTACAGAAGGATACTATACGTATAAAGCGGTAATATAATGGCAGCATGGATAAATATGATTGTTTGCAAATACTACATTGAAATTGCATTAGGATCAGGTACGTGTACTGTTTCACCTGCCATACTACGAAACCTATCAGGTTCTGTATAAAGAACAGTATCTATATCAAACCTCAGATCGCACCCCACCTACAAACCTCTCCTGCCCATTGGCACCCATCATGGCTGTCCGGAAGGAGTATAGTGGAGTAGAAGTGACCTTTGACCTCCCCTCTGCGGATGATGCAGTTGACGGAACAAATCTTCAGGTGACGACGGAGCCACCTGATTTGAGAACCCCGTACACCTTCTTGGCGGACACCTTGTGCCGATTCACGTTCACAGACTCATCTAACAACAGTGCCTCCTGTCTTTTCCACGTCTTTGTCAGTAGTGAGAGATTCAAATTTCTCTGTGGTCTTTTCCATACACTTATTCCTATGATTCAGAAACCAACACTGTCGTTTGGAACATATTGTACATTGTGTCTGTGTTATGAAATAAAGAAAAATAAATGAATATGCATATTTCAATATATCATGGTCATTAGTTTATGGCTATCTGCCTGCTTTTGTGTCCTGTCTGGTTATGTATATTTTGTTACCCCCATGTCAAACTCATAATATTTTTCTTGTGCATTCTGTTGGAAAGAAAAAGTGAAAATCAAGTTTGAATTTGAATTTGAATTTGAATTCAATTAAACTACCCATAAGATGTCAGCGTTACGTGCTACGTCTTTAAAGACACATTGCTCCTACCAAGGAGGTGTAAAGATTGTACCCTTCTTTCAAAATTCATGTGTTTTCATATTCATATTCTTTTTGATATCGTTAGTAAAATGTAAAACAAAAAAATCTAAATTTTAGCAGATTTTGAGTATTTTACTGTTTTTTATTTCTTATTAGATATTTCTGTGTTTTTTACCTTTTGTTTTTTAAATGTATTTTTTATGAAAATATGTTAAAAGACAAGTTCACTTTCATAAACATGTGGGCTGAATGAATGCAGCAATATTAGTAGAACACATCAGTGAGAGTTTGAGGAAAATTGGACAATCTGTTCAAACGATATGCATTTTTGAAGTTTCTGCTCACTCAAGGCTGGATGAGAAGTCTACTATAGCTTGTGATGTACATTTGTGCATAAATGTTCTTTTTCATGTCTTGAGCAAATATAAGACAAAAAAATTGTGCCACCAGAAAACAATTCTTCAGTGTTTTATTGTTTTTTTGAATTTCTTATGTATTTTTTGTTTTTTCGACTCTATGTTTTTCATTAATTTTTCGATGAAACTTGTCTGCGACATTGTTCCGAACAAGAAAATATGTTATAAATTGATTTTAATCAGTAAACCCCCAAATGATCATGCTATTATGAAATTTGCCTGTCAGCAACAATTCGCATTGAAATTGTATACAAATTCTCGTTTTTGAGCAATTCTTGGTCGGACATGCACGTACATAATTATGCGCAACTTTGAAACCGCGGGCCCGGGCATTGCAAATTTGGTGTCAAAAGATGCGGGAGACTCGAAAGAAAAAAAGTCATGAAACGTCGCGGCGATTGCTTTTCGCGATAGCGATACATCGCGCGGCACGTTTGGGGGGGGGGGGCTCGGAGCCCCTCCCCCCGGCCTAGATAGGGTAATGTATCAGAGAGAGACTGCCAACCCTGTCCATGTATGTGCCTGTTCAATATATTTCAAAGTGCAGTGCAACAGGTGATCAATACGAGTTCTTATAGTAATAGACAAGTGCTACTTATTATGTTATTTACATGTATATGTAATGTGTCTTCTCAGATGAGGTGCAGCCAATATTTGAAGAGTGTCCACCCATCATCAACGTCACCACAACATCTCAAATCACTAGCATCCCCTGGGAGAAACCCTCCTATCTAGCGATACCTGGTGTAGAGCTCAACATGGATTGTAACATGCCTAATCCTGCCCGGCTGCCCTGGGGGGAATACCAGCTCGTGTGTCAGGTCATTGACCCTCAGAGCGGTCTCCATGCAGAATGCTCGCGGAATTTTTTTGTAAAACGTGAGTAGATACACAACTTACACACACACACACACACACACACACACACACACAGATTCTAGTTCACGAGCGTAGTGCACACTGCGCAGTGTGATTGCGGGCAGCATACACCTTTGATGAAAATCTTCAGTTTTAAAAACCATAATTATGGACATTCATGACTCTTTTAAAATTAACTCGTTCCTGAACCTTCATGCTTCTAAACTATTATTTGATTATCTTCATGATTTTCTCTATTGTCTTCAGCTATATCGTGCACTCCACTGCGTACACCAGCCCACGGGTCCCTTGTATGCGATACATTCTTCTATGGAAAATCTTGCAGTATTATGTGCCAAGAAGAACATGATATTGCTAGATCAAGAGAGTTCAAAGGAAACTCTCTGTATATTTGTGGAAACTCTGGTCGATGGTCTCCTTCAACTTACGTACCAGATTGTTCAGGTAAGGAATTGCTAAAATGAAACACAAGAATTAGCCAAGTCACGGAATCACTTAAGCGCTCGAGTGCACGCTTTTATCACATGCACGTGAATAAGGACAGGTATAGGAAAGTGCCATTTTGTTAAACCTTTCATGTTTTCACATATGTGTGAACAAGGAAAAGCTTGTGACGGTTTGTAGTAATCTTCCTTTCCCCCACCTTTCACCCTTCTGTGCATGATTTATCTTTACATGATTATTAATTGTGCAATAACAAACACACGGGTTTCTGACTTTCCCACATTATATATTTTTTAATGTTTTTGTTTATTTGGTATTATAATCATCATTAAACCTAGTAATAATTTTAAAAAAATGTCAGATCAAATCAAAGCAATTTACGATTAGCCAAAACATGGTGGAGAGTCGGTGTAATGTGTGGAATATCTACAGTAGACATGAATACTCCACATTTTATCAAATAAAGGAATTGAGATATTAACAGAGGTATGGACGATTTCGTCTTCTCGGAAAGACAACGTTCAGTTTTGATAGTGCGTTGATAACTTTTTTTTGGATCTAGTTTCAATAGGTTGTCATCTAATAACCTACAAGCATCCAAGAGTCATCCCAAAACTGAATCATTCTGGATGGGTTAAGACACACCACACATGTTTTGGTTTGTGTAGGCCCTACGCCCTTTTGCATCTGTCATGGAAAAGCTCTACTCAGAGCGGAAAATGCTAAAGAAAAAATAAATGAATGACCTTGTGTTATGGAACATCTCGTACATGATTGCCGTATCTTCTCTCTAAACGTTTGTATTTTACAATAATGTACCTTGTAATGAATCGTGTCATTCCACCAGGCACTCGTATAAGGCGTCTTCCAGATCCAATGGTCCAATACGTGATATCTCTTGTTTGAATCCGATGTGCCTTTGTTCCTTGTGCACATTTTGACTTCTCAGTCACCCAGATTGTTATCAGTAATGAGTACCTACATAACAAGAATTTCAATATCATTTGATAAACAACCATCACTTACGACGTAGTAATTAAACAATAAATATATTTTGATTTTCGGTCCCCTTTTTGAACTTCAATAGAAAAGAAAAAAGCAGAGAGATTCAACCTACCGCTAGAGATCATGTACTATGCCGATTCATGTCAATCCGCTGAGAGCAATACTCTTCCAGCTCTTAAGGAAAAGTTCATTGACATCATCAAGGCCAGTCTTTTCCAAGAGATCTGTACCGGAAATCAGAAGTGTAGAGCAGAGAATGTGAAGGTGGAGTGCGGGCAGGGTAACAGTCGAAGGAGACGAGATGCTCCCGAGCTAGCGGCCGGGACGGTGTTGTATGACGAGAAGAACAAGACCACGTTAACCGCTACCATATCAATGGTAAGTTACAGGAATGTACTCTTTCTGAGCTCTTCATGACTGAACATACATGTGTCCATATGTACATTTCATATAATAGAAAACAAAGAACACTGGATGTCAAGTGTTGAAAATTCAACGAAATAAAATCGCATGTACTTTATTTGCTAAGTAAAAATACAATAACAGAGAAATGTGTACATTAAAGTGTTCGTTTATGTTTTTATCACAGTGCAGCCAGCAAATGTTATATACGGTAATACAAAGCTGGTCGTATATTATAAGTCTTATTCTGAGCTTACGATTGAACGTACACGATGCCATGTCAAGCGAGACAGTTGAAATGGAACTTCTATGTAAAAACGTTGTGTGTCATTTGCTCAACAGGTCCTGCAGGGTCCATCCAGCGATACCCCATTGACAGATGAAGGAGATTCCCCTCATCACCATCACAAAAACCTGGAGAGATTGGCACATGATATCTATCACCGAATCAAGGGTGTCGTCTTTACTGGTGATGAAGAGACCAACTCTCGTCCTACCCCATCCCTCCACCTCGGATCTGCATCCGCAAAATGTGAAGTTGGCTTTGTCGCTGATGACACGTCACATATGTGTGGTAAGGTTCATTTCATTTAATTCATTGAATATCTTCATTTCCAACTTAGAATTATTATAAGTATACGATCTTAAAGATGAGTCGTACGGATGATGTTTTGAAGTCATCTGCAGATTCTTCGTGCCATAGTGGCAGCAAGAGGGATGCTTTTGAGGCATATGTTTATATTCGTTATTTGGTTCTGCAACATCTGCTAATCAATATCACAAATGTTTTCAAGCTTAAGGCAAGAAATGTGCATGTAAATGTACTTTGGTGTGCTTGTGGGTTGGCGATATGCCGACCTCTTCTCCAACCCTTAAAGGGAATACTATTAGTGCTAAATTTCCGCTTGCCATGATAGCGCACTGACTCTGATAATATCTCAATTTTATCTGCATCAATTTCCAGTCGCCTGTCCAGCAGGTCACTACTTCCGGGGCAATCCTAGCCAGGGAGAGTGCTTACTGTGTGAGAGGGGTACCTACCAGGACCGGCAGGCCCAGACAGAGTGTAAGCCTTGTGGTGACGGAAGAGGGACCATAGAAGAAGGGGCGAGGTCTTTCTCCCAGTGTGTGGGTGAGTCCTGATTATGTGACCGTGCATCTCAAAGCCCACAAAAATAAATCATACTCACTGTTTTTGTGTGAGGGCTCAAAATAAGTGAAACTGGTCAATCTAATTAATCTTGCCGTTAATCTTGACTTCTTCGACATTAGTTTAAGTTTGGGAACATAAAACGAACGGGAAAATGTTTTTAGCAGTCTTTCTAAAGAACACTTTTGTGTAGAATAGTGTGATTAGGTGTGTCTTAGTCTAGTGTCCCCTTTTCACTTCTTCACTTTCAACTCTAATAACTTCGGCAAAGATGATGGTACCGCTTCTAAAGTCTAAATTATTACTGATGGTTGGAAGGTGTGGGACACAATCAATTTCAGCTAAATCTTCTAATCCCTACAGTTGTGTTACTATAAAGTTGTACATCGTTTGTTCTGTCCCATTCACTGCACAGAGTACAGCCCGGTAGAATGATTAAGCGTTTGAGTAAGCCCTATACTTCAGAGCCTCTTTTCTCAGTACACAATTTTTTTCATAATGTGTTCTTTTTCTCTAATATTCGGATACGAATGTTGGAATAGTCCATTTGAATTGAGGTATATATCATTCTAAAGCGTCTAAAGTCTGCTCTTTTAGGATCTGCTCTCTGATGGAGATACTTTTCTGGCGACTGTTTGTTGCTTTTGTGATGCAGGGTCACCCCTTCCACAGAAATGGAGCCCCACCCTCTCTGATTGGGGCACTATCCCATTCCGATCATGCCAATAATAATTAAAACCTGACGTGCATGGACGTGTGCCCCTATATCAGTATATCGAAATCCACATGCCACCAAGCCTGCTCCTAGAATGTAATTTGTATGAATAAAAAAAAAATGCTGTGTGTGAAGACCTGAGAAATTAATAGAAATTCAGAAATGCTGATATTAGGCCCTACTGTCTTCAAATTTGATCGAAATACTAAGTAAATGATCCACGTTACTAATTAAGAAAAGATTACTAATCAAGAAAATTGACGTAAATTTGACGTACACTGGACAACACTGGCCATCACACATGATTAGGACCTATGCACAGCTCTGAAGACTTCCTAAAAAAAGAATATGTGCAAGAAAATTATCATTCTGAAGCAGGACATCCTGTTCTAAGGTTCATTTTGGAGTTTGTTAACTCACACCAACTCAACCTGTCGGCTATCTCACCCTGTCTTTTTAGCATTGTGTCAGCAGGGCTCGTATTCATCCTCCGGATTAGAGCCGTGTGTCCGATGTGAACGTGGTACTTATCAACCAAGGTCTGGCCAGTCCTCTTGCTTGCCTTGTCCGGCCGGCTTGACCACACCTACTCACAGCTCAGTGTCCATCCAAAGCTGTCAAGGTCGGCTCATTTCTTTCTCCATAGCTTCTTATTATCATCTAAAAGTCTCATCTTGTGAGACGCTCCTGTCGGTCACACGTTAAATTTCGCTAATGCATTGCAGTATCATGATATGAAATATGATCGTGAATTCTGAATAAGTTCTTGCTTGATCAAACTAAAGTTTGGAATCAGTGGTGTGAGGGACTCGAGAGGGGAAAACAATTAACTTTGTACAGATGTTGACGATGTCCCCAGGGGACCCCTATGGAATTACAGTCTTCATAATCACAATTACATAACACAGTAACATTCAAGGATCCTGCAGCAATCGCTGAATCCTATAAAAGACATTTGAAAATAATGTCGCCTGGGTGGAGTGTTGTGGACGGTAAATGCGCTGCTAAAGTGAACTAGATGACTTAGTCTCATTTTTTTTTTCAAATTTTCCATTTTTCACCATTTTAACTCTCCAGGACTCAGTCGAGTACTTGATCATTTTGGAGGCTAAACAAAGTATTCCTTTGGTTTAGGACAGTTACAGTATATTCATGCTTGTTATTCTATTGCCTGGTTTTGTGTTTTTATACCCACTATAGAACCATGTCCAGCTGGCCATACATCTAGCACTGGTTTCCAGCCATGTTTTCCGTGTCCACTAGGATTCTATCAGCCTCACCAGGGACGCACAGCCTGCCACAAATGTGGTGACAGCACAACTACTCAAGATGTTGGCTCAACATCCATCATGATGTGTCATTGAATGTCTTTTACCTATTATTATCTTGCATATCATTGGTTGCCATTCGCACATCAGTTGCATGAGGGCTTCCGTTGATGATCCATCCAAGTGTATTATATGCATTATCCTCCATAATGTATGGATAGTCTAAAAAACCCATCATGTAACTACAGTACCTTCTGAGCAGTGGTAGCTGATCTCTATATGTGACCCTGCACCTCAAAACAAACAAAAAGTCGCCAGACATGAATTTTTAGTTAAGACCATATTCTGAAAGAGCAGACTTTAAGCTTTAAAATGATGTATAACTCAAATCAAATGGACTCTCCTAACCTATCTAAATATTGGAAAGAAAGCACAAACTCAGGAAAACTGTGAACTGAGAAAAGAGGCTCTGAAGTACAGTGTCTATTCAAGCGCTTAATCTTTACCAAACCGTGCTGGCTGTGCGATGCATGGGACAAAAAACAGGAAGTAAACCACCAGAGTAATAACAATGAAGGGATTATTGGATTAAACTAAAATTAAGCATGCCTCATTAACACAGTCTGTCAATAATTATTGCAGTTTTCAAAGCAGTAGCATTATTTTTTCAAAAGTTATTAGAGTTAAAAGTGAAGAGCGTGGACAAGGTTTTTCAGAAATGAAAAAGGGATTCTAAAGACACACCTAATCACACTATTCTACCAAAAATGTTCGAGAAAAACTGCTAAAAAAACACACTTTCCTGCCCGTTTTATGATACCAAATTTTAGCATAATGTAAAAGAAGACCCGCTCTTTCAGAAAATATGAAAAAGTCAAGTTCGGCTCGGTTGACCCATTTCACTTATTTTCAGTCCTCACGCAAAATCAGTGTGTGCGACTTTATGTTCGTTTTGAGGTGCACTGTCACATATGGCATACCATGACTAAAAGCATTAAGTGTGCCCGATACCTTTATAAATGGTTTGTGATTCATCTTAGAGTGCGAGAGTTCATGTACAGTGGAATCGTTAAATGCAGCTTTGCCATCTAATCATTCTCTATATTTTACATAATTATGTCCATACTTTCCCAATTTTGTCTCACGACTGTAAATTCACACAAATATGAAATACTAAAGATCTTTGTTAGCCCAAAACAGTGAATGAAGTGTAAAGTGAACCATATTTTCTGCCTGGTGTTTATTTGCCACATAATCAAGAATTATGTTATGAAAAAGGCTCATTGTCAGAGGTCTTGACAACATTGATGTGTTTACAGATAAAAATATAATAATTTAATCAATATCCTTGTTTTGTTCAGAACTTAGCTTCTCAGAAAAGATAATACTTACTGAAATGAGATTTACATGTACATTGGGAGTTCGTAGGTCTTTTGACAATATGTTATCACCATTATTGATTGTGTTTTAACCTTTGCACAGGTCTTGAAAGGCATTTGAGTTTATTTTCACTCTTCTTTCAATTCTGATGGCATATTATCGTTTGTCTTTATCTGAAATACTAATAGTGATCGGCTATACTGACCACACTCACAATATATCCTTACCATCCTTCCACTCCGTTTACCCGCAATCTCCATTCTGTGCATCTTTACCGCAGATTGGGATTATCTTCGCAGTCCTTATGGTGTATCCTTTTCACAGTTGTTGTTTTGAGAAAAGAATTGGAAGTGGAGTATTAGTTTCCATTCGTATGTAGTTTAAATCATATTGGATCTCTTATTTATCATGGATACTTCGTGGATACTGTGAAAAATGCCTATATCTAAAGTACTTATTTGTCCTTTTTATATTTCTGGATGCCGTCCTGGAAATGAGTTGAATGTTTCAATAAAGTCTCTGAAAGTCAATTCTTATTTGAATTTCAGAAAATCAGAAACGAATTGATTTTTTTTGCCTTTGTTTTATGTCTCTCTTTGCTTTCTATTTAAAAATTCAAAGGGGAAAATGAAATGGAGGAGAACAGATAAAACTTAATTCTTGAAAAAGTTCTCAGTTAATGTTCACTTTCCAGGGTAATTAAATCGTATCTGACATATGCCACAGTGTCACAAGTCATAATCAGAAGTTTCCTGTGATTTGAAATGAGTTAATGAATAGTGGATTTCATTTTGTATTCTGCAATCAGATATATTGACCTTATTTGTCTGTGGCATTTACTCTAACAAGTACATTTTGTGCGGTTAAGTCTACATCTGATTATTTATGTTGTAGAGGACACTTGACTTTTAATGACTAAGCTGTTGATGGCAAACAGACTTTTAGCTTGGAACATACATTACTAGAGACTTTTGGGTTGTTGTTGTTTTTTTTTTTCGTTTTAGATAGTACACTGTATGTTAGTTTCTGGAATATTTGGTGTAAACATGACGAATAACAGCTGTTATTGTTACCATGACCTTCAACGACTAAGATTTTCATTCCATTGAAACGCATAACTTAAGTCTGTCACATTTGTCACATTCAATGCTGTTTAAAAATGTGCATTTTCAAAATATAAACCTTTACCGTGGCAACAAGAGACAACGTGAGAGAATGACTCATACTTGATTTGCAATTGAAATTCTAATTGTACTTAGACAATATACCTCTACACTTTAGTATTAAAAAAGAAATTAGTTCGTTACCCTGGCAGACATAAGAAAATAACAATGACCTTAACTGCATTTGAATGAGTAATTCGAAATCTTGAAATCTAATTACCTTTCCTTCCTTACATTCTTCCACAATCGATCATATATATATATATATATATATATATATATATATATATATATGTACTGAAAGAAATTGGACTGAGACGGACAATGCTCTCGATCTTGAGTCTCCCTTTTAATCAGTCAAGCTTTCGGCCAGTCATCAGGCCTTCATCAGGATCTACCAACAGAATAGCTATTATATAAGCAATCTGATGTGTCGTAATATAATGCAATGACATATAATGCCAATCTTCTGAAACGTTCCCTTTGTATACACAAATCAATCATTCAATTCAATACAAAAATCCAATCTAACATCATCTCATCGACAAAAAATACATCATTAATAAAAAAATCATATATAAATACATTCTTGTACCAAATCAGGTGGTGGAGTTGATGATGGGATCAAAGAAAGACCTCCGTTCATAGTCCATGTGTAGTAGGTCCATGCTCTAATTTACCAAAATGACAGATACCAGAAGAGCGCCACGTGCAGTTTTGACTCGCTATACGACGCGCTGCTGTGATCTGAGTCCCCCATTTTTTATGGCAATTGATGGACAAATAATTGCCCAACATCGACGTTATTAAGCATTGAATTGATCAATGTTTTAGTAGAAGCAATGCTAAAAGAAATCATTCATCCATTCATTCATTTCATTCATTCATTTCATTTCAAATCATTTTATTTCAAAATGAAACTATTTTTTTTTAAATGAATGAATGAATGTCATTCATTAGTAGGTTCGAATACTGCTCGAGTACATAAGCCTATGATTTTTTTAAATCGTGGTTACAACTGAAAACACTAATAAATTCAGTGTTTATATTCACGTCGAAGAAGGGAAATTTGTCAGTCAGTTGCAATGAAACATCTTGACGGAAGAATTTCATGAATTTGAATATTACTTTTTGTGCGTGCACATTGTAACTCACAATTATTCATGAATTTGATAATTAATATTCTCACCCCCCCCCCCCCCAAAAAAAGGAGGGAAGCGGAAGAGTCCGGAATGTGAGTACACATGAGAGAGAGAGAGAGAGAGAGAGAGAGAGAGAGAGGGAAGTGTAGGCAGACACCTGCACCCTTTGCCACACCATCATCTTACATAAATCAACCCAACTCTCCTCACTTCTTCAGGTGATATTTTTTATTCTATTAAATATTAGGTCTTCTTTTTCTTTTACTTTTACTTTCAGAGTACAGCTTGGTCAATTTACATATGGGTTATAAACTATTGATATCATTACGCCCAGTGAGGAATACATGAAACGGTAATTTGTCGAAGCTCTAATAAAGAAGTCTTTTGTAAATTTCCCGGAAACTAAGCATCTCTGCAGATAACGAAACAATTGCAGGTCATAGTTAAAGAGGGAGAGAGGACAGGAGATTTAAAAAAAAGAAAAAAAAAAACAATGCTCATCTAAGGGCCCAGCTAACAGTAATGTGTGGATGTGTAGTGGCTGAGATTAGTCGATCTGTTGCAAATACTTGTAACAGAAATAACTACAAACAATGCAGGTTACTATACCAAAGACTGACCACTCAAATTTGGTATTATCTGTGTTTCTTTCTGTTTTAAAGGGTCAATAATCACCAAAACTTCTGAATGTGCCACCCTTCCTTGAAATATCCCAGAGGTTCGGCTCTGAATGTAGTCTTACGATAATGAAATCAATCCAGTCAATCGACAAGGATTCAAAGGGGCTACTTAACTTCTTAAGTGGAAATTAAAAGGTAATTGCAATTATGTTTTATGTTGTGTTTATGCTAAAATCTTGGAAGTAACGAAAGGCAAAAGACTTTTGCTGATCCGACCAATGCAACACAAACAAAAAGACGAGTTATGCGATGACTGGGATTACTGTAATTTGTGGGTTTTTTCCAGATATAACAAATGCGTTTTGCTTATGCATTGCATATAACTTCTCTGTTTATTTGACGGAAATGAAAAAATAAATTTGTACTTGAATTTGGATATGAATGTAGGCCTACTTCACATGAATTCGATAAAATTCGGCCAGGTTTTTACTGACATACCAATGGACTAATCTTTCAGCAGCAGACGACGTGACATAGCTAAAAACCAACATCATAAGAGCAGCCATTGCTTCTGAAGAAGAGGTTAGATTATTTGGAATTAGTCTAATTGTGATATTCTTCGGAAGAAAAATAAGACACATACAACGCTACTTCATACACCAGCGCCCAGCTTAGAAACCATTACTGGAAAGGCATATGTGTATCTACATTTTTTAGTAGGAAAGAGCCATCGCATTTTCGAGTTTGAAAGCCCCCACGACCCGGGACAATGGTGTATGTAAATAAAGAGAAACCACCCGTCGCGGCCGTGGGACTGAACATAATGCAGACAGTAGCAAGGCCAAGCGAATGCTGACAATGGCTTTGTACAAAGTGTTCGGAGCAGGCAAGTGCTTGAGAGACATAGAATTTTACCTTTTATTTGTGACCGTGCACCTCAAAACGAACATAAAGTCGCACACACTGATTTTGCGTGAGGACTGAAAACAAGTGAAATGGGTTAACCTAGCCGAACTTGACTTGTTCATATTTTCTGAAAGAGCAAGTCTTCTTTTACATTATGCTAAAATTTGGTATCATAAAACGGGCAGGAAAGTGTGTTTTTTTAGCAGTTTATGTCGAACATTTTGGTAGAATAGTGTGATTAGGTGTGTCTTTAGAATCCCTTTTTCATTTCTGAAAAACCTTGTCCACACTCTTCACTTTCAACTCTAATAACTTTTGCAAGGATAATGCTACTGCTTTGAAAGTTGGCATTAATTATGGACAGAAGTGTTAATGAGGCGTGTTAAATTTCAGTCTAATCTGATAATCTCTTCATTGTTGTTACTCTGGTGGTTTGCTTCCTGTTTTTTGTCCCATTCATCGCACGATGGATTGTCGTAACTGCTGATGTTTTTAAAACAGATAATTCAAATGGCTTAGATTCACTTTGCATTGGTGTGACTTTCATTCCGGCTATTGAAATATCAAAGCAAAACATTTTCATCTATGAATCTAATGTGCATTGTCTTTAGGACATACTGTGCCTGTTGACACCATTCAGTGACGTCACAAATATATCAGTCGTGTTCCGGCGAGTCTCTGTAGGTTTTCTAAATAGAAAGGAGAATGAAATCATTTCAGCTTTTTGTTTCACATGTCTTTTCCGCGAGGTCGCAAATTGAAATAACATGGGATGGCTTAAACTCTATTTGCAATTTCATGAAATGCCATTCATATTCATAATCTTTGGTTACAGTTTGAGGACAACATTTGAGAACAAAATATTGATATGAATAAGATATGACTACATGACAGAACCGGTCTAATGTCGCAGGAGCAAATGCCACTGAAAACCCAACTAATCACAGTTAGCACTACTGACGTCTTCAACCCGGAGAGCGTCCCTCTACTCACTCCTCCACCCTCCCCGCGACCCGTGTCGAAAAAAAAGACTACAAAAGAGAACGACTCTTCACGTGTACAGGCACCCTCTCGTTGTAAAGCCCCATTGTTTGACTGCACCCTCAGTTTGTCGAAACTAGGGGGTTTCCCTCATGACGCAAGAACGAAGAGCGTGGTGAAGGTGACCATGGCAATGACTTTGTGAAAGGAGTGCTTTCGACCTCTTGGCCTTGCCTATTGTGCGGAAAACCATTACAGGGATAATACAGACAGATTGAAAGAGGGGGAGGGGAGAGAGAGGAGAAAGGAGGGAGAAACAAAGGGGAGAGAGGGCGAATGAGAGAGGGAGAGAGAGAGAGGGAGATATATATATATATATATATATTTCATCGAAAAAAAGAAAGAAATCACTTCAGCTGAACAGTGAAAATACCAGGTGGACAGGTGCAGCAGAGAGGGTATAGTGTTTACTAACGTGTAGGAAGCACGCAACGTTAAAGGACAAGTTCACCTTCATAGATATGTAGATTGAGTGAATGCAGCATTATGAGTAGAACATGATATCATTGAGAGTTTGATGAAAGTCTGATAATTCGTTCAAAAGATGTTTTTCTTTCACAAAAAAAAAAATCCGTTTCGAAGTTCATTCTCAGTCACGATTGGATGAGAAGACTACTACAGCTGGTAATGTCACTTGTGTAGAACGATATAAAGAAAATATTAAAAAATTCAACATGTTTATTTTTACTTTTTTCACATAATGAAAGAACACTTGTCTTGTCTTTTGAAGAAGGCGTGAGGAATATACCCTTTATATACGCCAGTGACAACTCGAGGAAATGTGCGTTTTTTTCTTCAAAATTTACAATTTAATGAAATGTTCTATATACTTTCAAAATTAAAGTTTTGAAAGGATTGTCTCATTTTCCCCAAACTTTCAACAATGTGTTCCCGCTGCATTCACTAGATCCACACGTGAAGATGGACTTATCCTTGTCGACAAAAGAGAGAAGGAGAAAAGGACGGAATATATTAGCAAACGACAGAGATCATATCTAGGATTAGGTTGTTGAAAAAGTTTAATAAAAAAGGACTTCAAACTTAAGATTCACCAGAAGCGCGTCGTAAATGTTGAGAATGCCTCACTGAAGATAATGTACACAGAAAATACAATATTCATCAAATACCACGAAACATTTATAAAGAGATAGGCAGAGAGATATAGAGAAAGAGAAACTTAAATTATGAGACATTATACGATGTACTTGTATGTCTTTAATTTGACTGCATATCATTTCAGCATGTTTTGATGATTCTGAGCCATCATACATACGCACTGTGGAGAATTGAGAGGGGAGCTAGGAGTATTGAATCCTTTTCGATAGTGGTATGGTTGATTAATCAGGGAGGTGGTTGTTTGGATCAGTGGTGCAATGGAGGGGTTTGCTTGGGGTTTTGCCCGGCACCCCCTAAAATGACGTCATATATTTCGGCTAACTGTCTACTAAATTATTCAGATCGTAATCGTTGCTCGTTTGAGGACGCAATTCCAAATGTATTTTCTCGTATATCAGCAGTTGCATATTTCAAAAGCTTAGTTATTCTCATGATATCTTCAGCGTGGGGGTTGTTCCACTCCATTATACATTATCTGAAACTGACTTTACGACGCCTTTATTATTGCCATGTTGAACGAATCTTATCTTTACTCACTGTCTATGATTATGATGGGTGCACTGTGCATCCCCCTCCTCCCCGACACACACACACACACACACACACATACACACACACACACACACACACACACACATACACACACACACACACACACACATACACAATATGAAAAGGGTAATAGAGTAGCTAGCTACAAATGAAATTATTGTTTACCGTCAGGAGCAGTGATTTTAAAAAAAAAGTTAACGGAATCACATGTGATGCATATTTGTTAGTCAGTTGTATCACAACATCCTTCCTTTTAAAAAATGCAATAAAACCTAAAAGATAAGGAGATCTATTTTTCCTACTAACTGTAGACGGTTTAGTCTACTCCTAACTGTAGACGGTTTAGTCTACTCCGAACTGTAGACGGTTTAGTCTAGAGACAATTTCTTTTAAACTATCGTTCACATTTTGTTTAATTCACAATACTTAGCACTAATCACATAAAATTATTTTTTTACACTGGTTGCTTCTATCCCTAAACTCACATTTTAGAGCTATTTTGAAACACTAATGCTGGCTTTTTTTGTCTCTTCCGCAAATATGTAATGCCCTTAAAATCCGTTGAGGACGAGTTCCGAGTATACTCGGGCAGGTGTCTATGGGAAATGTGTGTTGTAGCAAAATCAAACCGTCCTCAATGGGTTAATAGTTTTACATTCCTGCGTCTTCACGAAAGGGCACAAGTTATAGACTAAGTACAGTATCCATACATTCATGCGTTGTATAAGACATCTTTTGCGTGATCGTTGTGCGCATGCACACAAGGGTCTGTGAGTATGCTTTATTGGAACCAATCAGCGATCAGGCAGAGTGCCCCAGTACACTCCACAACAACTTTCCAGGTGGATCGCACGGATTCAGAGTCGTAGGCTAGCTTCGGCGCGCAACGTGACTGTATGTGTGTACCGCTGTTCTGAAGGTGCTGTGAAAAGAGAATTCTTGTGTCGACTCTGACAAACTAAGACCATGCAACTGCGAATCGCCGGGGTTTATACCGTCATCCTCCTGATTTCACTGGCCATCACGAATGCTGGTAAGGAGCCCGTCATATAATACTCATACAAAACCTCGCTTCTTGATACAAATAACCAAAAAAAAAAAAAAAAAACACAAAAAAACAGAAGACATAAAAAAAACACGTTAAGAAAAGAAAAGTCTTGTCTGGAGATACTATTGCATCATCAGTTCTTTATAGTTTGTGTACACAAATGTACAAATATTCAAAGCTTATATTTTTGCTGAGTATAAACACTACGGATCCGCTTATCATTGCATGGAGACCCCGTCTTCTTTTCATGCTGATGAAGATGTGCTGTTTTGTCGAAGTTGCTTGTTTTGAGGGGATTTTGGTGTAATTCAGACAGAAGGAAACACCATGGCCATAACATTTATACCTATCTTATGCTTTCTTTAGTTCCTTATCTACATGGCGCTTATTGTACACTCTTTGAACTCTTTTCATTAAATCTTAAACTTTCATTTAGAGTTATCGGCTTTTAATGTGTGTGGGTGTGTGTGTATTGAATAAAGGTTGACAAAGAATTCGTTGTTTCGTGTAAATACTGTGAAGCAATTCAATTATTTGAAGAATTTGCTTCCAACATGCGCTAACTCCATTGAAAATGATGAATTTAGCGCCTTTTGGAAGCAAGCTCTAAATTGACAGCCTATGAACAGAAAACTAATTAGCTTTTAAATGTAAAATTCAGGTAAAGTCTATCACTTGAATTCCTACGGATTGTGCGGTTGAAAAAAATATATATATATAATATATGTATAATCGTTTCAAACCCAAAATATCCTGGTCACGTTCAATTAGACTCTCCGGAGAAGAAAGACGCACTGTCTGTATAGCGTGATTGTGTCCGTGGTGCCTCTTACTACCTTTTCCCGATACCATAAAATCTAGCACATCAAGCAAAGCAGTTTCGGGAACTATAGGAGAATAGATAATTTCGCTAAATACTGTAAAACTCAGGTAAAGTTTATCACTTGAATTCCTACGGATTGTACGGTTGAAAAAAAAAAGAAATATCGTTTAAAACACAAAATGTCCTGGTCATATTAGATTAGATTTTCCGGAGAAGGGAGACGCATTGTCTGTATATAGCGTGATTGTGTCTGTGGTCCCTCTTACTACCTTTTCCCGATACCATAAAATTTAGCACTTTAAGCAAAGCAGTTTGGGAACTATAGGAGAAAAGATAATATCGCTTAGTTAATCGGGATGCCGGCGTTGTTTTGCAAAATTTCAGAAATGATGAAATTACTTCTGAAGGAAATAGATGTATTTAGGCCTATATATGTTCGCTGCGTATAAAAAAAAAGGTATCCAACTTTAGAGGGCTTCTATTTCATAATTGTCAGCTATGGAAGGCTCAATTTTGGTTGTGAGGAAATAGGAACTCTTCCTCCTTCCATTAGTACATGTACCTAATGATGTTGACAAATATCATGCATGACTGAGAACATGAACTTTAAAGAAAACAATGACAATTTGCCCTTTTTCCAAGTTTGAGTGCCACATGAAGGAACAATGAATGTCTCACTGGATGGATGAGATCTGCCAATGAAAGTGGTCAAATGAACAGGCCAGCCTGCATGACTGCAGGTTTGTGTTTAGGGTTTCTTCTAACCTTTTATGGTCCATACCATTCAGCATGGCCTTGTTGTTGATAACTTGGTCACTCCTAAACGCATTATCCGTTTTCTCCCTTCATTTTCAAAACATGATTTGTCGCTACGAGCTATGCATTGAATGTGAACAGTTGAAATGGACTGTGTAGGTTGGCCTTGTGGGAGTGACCCAAATTTTTGGACAGGTGGCCATGTTGCAGAATATGGACCATAAAATGTTAGAAGAAACCCTGAATACAAGCCTAAACACAAACGTGCATTCGTACAGGCTGGCCTGTTTATTTGGACACTTTCATTGACAGATCTCCTCCATTCAGTGAGACATGCATTGTTCCTTCATGTGACACTCAAACTTGGAAAAGGGGCAAATTGTCATTGTTGTCTTTAAAGTTCATGAGCTCAGTCATGCATGACATTTGTCAACATAATTAGGTACCAATAAAAAAGAGGAAGAGTTTTTTTTTTCTTTCCTCACAATTAACATTGAGCTCTCCATAACTGACAATAAAGAAATGGTAGCCCTCCAAAGTTGGATTACCATTATTCTTTTGATACGCACTGTATATTACTTGAAAAAGCTGCATCGATCAGCTGAAATAAATGCATTGTTTGACTGCAATCGCACAAAACAATGTATTGTTTTTCAACGTCAACTCAATAAAAGCAAATAAACTACAATGACAAATCAAAACTTCATGTGTCTGTAAATTAAAAGAGTACATATAAATGAAGTTCTACAGTAATCACTTGCAAATCAGTTGGAGAGCCGATAATCCCCAAATGAACGTCAGTGCTAAGAACTAGTAATTTGGTCTTGTTAAAACATAATAACACGTATGATTAGCTTTTTAAACGCTTGGAAAATGTACTTCGTTTTAGACACAAAGTGCATAAAAACACCAATTACTATTTTTTTTCCATTTTATTCATTACATTTGTTTGTTTGCATGGTAAATACTTTATTTTCTGCAAATCAATATATACATAGATTGAATAATCGTGAACATGGGAAACATACAAAGTATATTTGAAACAGAGTCGTTTGACTTGCATAAACAACGATATGAAAGGAAATTAATGATATTACAGTACGCATGTCTATGCAGCTGGGATTACAATAGCAATATTACAATTTGTATATTTAAGAAGTGATAATGCAGAGGGCCGCCATTGTAAGCATTGCTTGAAAAGATGGCCGCCCCGAGGAAAAGGTATTTAGGTAAATTGGTAACAATACAAATTCTGCTGCGAAGATAGCAGGGGAAAATAAACTCTGATGTGTGATGGTGGTGAATGTGCGTGCAAGTGCTTGAAAGTGCACAGGGGCAGATAGGCTGGGATTTAGAATAATAAAATTGGTTTGCTGGAAGAGGGAATGACTTACGATGTTGCTACTATCGGGGGACCAACATGAGTCATTTTTTATTCGTGCTTAATTCGTATTTGAAGTTTACTGTGATAAAATATGCTTCTTTAAGTTTGCTTTAAATGAAAACAAGGAGGCACACTGTTTCAACTCCTCGGGAAGAGTGTTCCATGTATCCGGACCGTGATGTCTAATCGATTTTTGAGCAATTAAAAGCTTTGGATTACTTAAATGAAAATCTTGGTAACGACGGGTAAGGTATGAGTGAATATGATCATTAGTTACTAGGGCATTATGGAAAAATGGTAATAAATTTCTAATGTGTTTATACATAAATATAGCAGTTAGGTATGAATGTATATCATGGGCCTTTAGAGTTTTTAGGCGATAAAATTTAATATGGGATCAGTGTGAGCCAAAAAAATTGAATGTGTGCATATACGAAGAGCCTTTTTCTGAAGAAGAAAAATTGTGTTCAATTTGGTTTTGCTACAGTTGCCCCATACAATATTACAGTACATTACATATGGTATTTTATTATCAAGTCATACAATGCAGAGTACTTTTTATTATCATACAAATAACACGAAATGTATTAGTTTGTTGTCTTTTTTTAGTTTGATAAGATTCAAAGGTAATTAATTTTTATCAAAGGACGTAAAAGAAAAGAAAATAGGGACCTACATAATTCCCCGTTCTTGCTCTTTCCCTCTGGTCAATTCGTTCTTTTTTCCTTTTTTCCTTTTCTACAAGTTCATTTGAGTAATAAGACATCTTATTTTCCCATTTCAAACTACCTTAACAATAATAAATAATAATAGTCAGTTCTCAGAAACGCATAATACCATAAGATAGTCTCTATGCGTGTACAAAATAATGAAACAAAATCTATCACATATTTCTCTATTCAAACATGTAATTAACAATTGTCAAAAAGGTGAGTTTTTAACACAGATTTGAATTAATCACACAAACACACACACACACACACACACACACACACACACACAGACACACACATAACCACGACATCATGCAAAAATCTTAATGATTGAAGTTGCATGCCACATGGTATTCAACAAGGGCTTTCACATTCCATAACTTTGAAAGGACTTCTACTACTTTCCTCTAAATTGCACCTTGGTACATTATTATTCTTTCTGCAATTACTTGATTCACGTAGTACATTTTTTGTCATTTCTCCTTTAAGCACAAGCATTGATTTATATCCTCTTTTTAGCATCATTATTCTTACTATTTTCCAGCTCTAGTCATTTCCAATTGTAAGCTATTATGGAAGCCATCAAGACCAGCATCATGCCAGAAATAATTAGTCGAAATAAAAACAAAACAAAACAGATGGGAATTAAATTATATGTTTCTGACCAAAGGTGCATAATGCTTTTTGATTGCACCCGGCTTCTGTAGAAACAATATGGCATGTCGTGTCTTGTTCAAAGGGTATTATATTTATTCATTTTTTTTCAGACGCATGGAGCCGACGTCGTCGTCGTCGTCGAGCGCCGCCCCCTCCACCGCCTCCACCGCCTCCTGGTGAGTATAAAAAATGAATGTCATATTATGTTTACGCATCTATAGTAAATAAAGATATATAGATATACTCATGCCCATTTTATACTGAGTACTCGATGTTAACATGATTGTCTAGTTTGTTTAATCTATGTCTATATCTGTATCATTATCTGGATAATGTTTGAAGCATTTATATATTTGATTTCTTCCATTTCTTTCCTCACAAAGTCAGGAAGAAAGGGGAGACTTCACATGCAAGAAAACAAAACAAACAAAAATCCCTGGATCTTTTACTCAATGAACTCCTGAAGTTGAGAACTTATCTTTATCGATTTTTCGATTGATTGTGGTTTTTTTTTTACTTTTAAATGAACCTCCGCTCTCAAAAAGTACTCGTCCTGCAGTGAAGTCAAGTACGACATTAAGGAGCTCACGGCAAGAAAAAATAAATAAATATGCAAATGATGTAGCATGCAACACTTTCAGGCACATTGTGACACACGTGGGTATCAATAGGAAACAAATCAAGATCTAATCTTTGATGCAAAAGAGGCGTAACAATGACAAGGGAGAAAATGCCGATATGCTCAAATACAAACATAGAATATACTCTGAACGTGCTACCTATACATTGTGCGGTTGTTGTGGTCGATATGAGACAAATTTGTGATAAAACAGTATACAGTCATTTCTATCATTGATTGGCGGTCCTTGATATACATTGTACACATCTTTATTCTCGGCTTGGCTTGCCGAAGGCTTCTTTACCCGAGAATACTGACAGAAACACAGCTTTAATGGCTGTTGAGCCAAGTCATCAAAGAACTTGACTATGAGTCTTTGAGATTTCTAGCAATGAGAATAAAAACATTTCCTGATATTTTATATAATATAGAATGATGTTTGTTACTATGTGGCATGTTGAAACTGATTGATAACGAGATTCGTTCTTCATGATATGGATTCTTTACCCAGACACAACACGTCCCGTTTTTACGTCTTGTGTCGGAAATATCGGCACTTACTACACAACATCCACTTCGCGAGCCGTGTATTATTCTACACCAACAGCTACAGACAACAGAGGATGGGTCTCAGTCAGGTTGGTATTTATAGTTTGGGTGCGTTCGAGCACTCTAAAGCGAACCAAAGCGATCTGATCCAAAGCGTACCTTACCGAATTGTGCCAGATTTGAAGCGTTCGAGCGCTCTGTCGAGAAAGCGTACCTCACGAGTTATCTTCAGAAAAGGCCACGCATTTTTTTAGGAAGAATGTCATCCACCTGGCACTTGAACTACTTACAGCTGTCCCGAACAAAGAGAATGATGTATTTGCATTGTGACGTATGGCATGATACGGGCATGTTTTACAGCGAACTTTTGGTTCGCTTTTGGTACGCTTTTGGATCACATCGGGAAGTGGTCCACTTTTAGCTCGGTACAGTACGGTACGGTACACTAATAGGAACGTTCGAGTGCTCCTCTGGAGCGGGTTCGGTACGGTATGTCAGTTCTCTTTAGGTGAGCGCTCGAACGCACCCTTTTTTCTTCTGTGCTGTCTGCGTCCTCTTTCCTTTCCTCTTCTTGTAACGTTTTCGATAATAATGCTAACTCCTGGCAGTGTTACCATTTTTTTTTTCTCCTCATGAAAATAACGTTGTAAGTGGAACGGAAAGACGGCAACAACATTTCTAAAATATGGTAAAGCACAGAAGGACACCACCTTCAGTATACATAACAACTGAGAAAGGAACATTTGCAACAATAACATAGCAAATGCATTTCTCTGAATATCTGTCCAAGTTTGTGTTAAAACTATAATGTGAGTATTATGTATCGAATGGGTGTGTGAACCCTGTGAAGAGTTAGTATTAATAAATGAGAGTTTCATATAATCGATTTTACGCCAATATACTGAAATGTCAGTATAATGTATGCAACGCAGACGTTCTCAAAACATCATGTTTCAGCTATCATGGTGTATTTTGGGGGAAAATAAACAGGAGCAATATTCAAAAATAAATCGAATACAAGGTCGACACTAATATCACTTTATAATAAACTCAGTCGGGTGTCAGGGGCGAGTTCAGGCTCTACTTTCTACCAGGGTTCCCACACCGTCCAGTACCGTGCTACGGATAGTGCAGGGAACTACGCAACCTGCTGGATAACATTCGCAGTGGTTGGTAAGTAACTACAGTGTAATCAGTGGCGTATCTAGGGGGGGGGGGCAAGGGGGCACGTGCCCCGGGCGCCACTCCTAGGGGGCGCAAAAAACGAAAAAAAAAGAAAGAAGAAGAAGAAAAAAAAAGAAAAACGAAGAAAAAGAAGGGGAAAAAAAGAAAAGAAGAAGAAGAAGAAGAAGAAGAAGAAGAAGAAAACTCGCCCGGAAAGGGGGGGGGGGGCAGAAAACCAAATCAAACAAGATAAAAACAAAACATGATGACGCGGACAAAATGACCATGTTTATTGTGTTCACACAAGAATTCCCTGTTCTGTAAGCTGAAATACAAAATTTTCGGCTCGATAGCCAACATTTATATAAAAAAGAAGGTAAGAACAAAACGTGATGATGACGCGGACAAAATGACAATGTCTATTGTGATCACACATGTCATTTTATATTTAGCAGGCAAAATGTTTCACGGAGCAGCGAATGCAATATCTTTAGTTCTGATCAAAAGAAGGCGCCAACGGGAGGGGCGCAAAAAACAACAACAAATCAAACAAGATAACAACAAAACGTAATGATGACGCGGAAATATACAAATTTCGGCTCACTCGCTCGTACGATTTAGAGTATTTTTTCAAGTCCTCAGTTTGTTGGTATAAATCGTTGTCTATACGGCCGTCACATCTTGATTAGAATTGTAAGATTTAATAAGCAAAAAATGACAAGAGTTCCATGTTTTGTAAGATGAAATACAAAAATTTTCGGCTCGCTCGCTGCGCTCGCTCGCCAAAATTTATCAAAAAAAACCAAAACAAAACAAAACAAAAACCCCGTGACGATGACGCGGACAAAATGACAATGTCTATTGTGTTCACACATATCATTTTATATTTAGCAGGAAAAATGTTACTCGGAGCAGCAGCTGCAATTTCATTCGTTCTGAAACGATTGGATCAAGAGGACGCCAAATGGTTTCGAACATACAGGGGGGGGGGCGCAAAAAAAGTCAAAAAAGATAAGAACAAAACGTAATCATGACGCGGAAATATACAAATTTCGGCTCACTCGCTCGTACTATAAAATAGAGTATTTTTTCAAATCCTCTGTTCGTTGGTATACAGTAAATCGTTATCTATAAGGTAGTCACTATATCTTGATTAGAATTGTAAGATTTAATAAGCAAAAAATGACAATAGTTCCATGTTTTGTAAGATGAAATACAAAAATTTTCGGCTCGCTCGCTGCGCTCGCTCGCCAAAATTTATATATAAAAAAGTGATAAGAACAAAACGTGATGATGACGCGGAAATATACAAATTCGGCTCACTCGCGCGTTCTAATTTAGAGTATTTTTTAAAGTCCTCAGTTTGTACGTATAAATCGTTATCTATCAGGCCGTCACTATATCTTGATTAGAATTGTAAGATTTGATAAGCAAAAAAATGATAAGAATTCCATGTTTTGTAAGCTGAAATACAAAAATGTTCGGCTCGCTCGCTGCGCTCGCTCGCCAAAATTTATCAAAATTCATTACATTTAAATCACTCTCAAAAGACCCCTTTTAAGTGCTTGAAAAAGCATATCATGTGCACTTGGTTTAAAGTCCCTACCGGGATGGGGTTGGGTTGAACACTTTTTTTCAGAAATTAGGATCGCAATTTTCGCGCTTGCCCCGGGCGCCGTTTTCCCTAGATACGCCACTGAGTGTAATCCAAACTGTTGTAAATGGCATTGTAGTTGATTTGAGCCCATTCTTTTCAACCGGGCACGGGAGATAAGGAAGTAAATTGAAGACTAAAGATAACAAGAGATGAAGACCTGATCTCGTTCTTTTTCTAGCAGGTCCTAGAATTTTCCCCCTCCATGAAAGTGTAAATGAGAATTCGAAGACGTCAAGGACTAGCCTGGAAATTGATTTACTGGTATATGAGCTTTTTATCAACATTTTGACTACGGAAGTTTTACACTAGACCTTTGCTTATTCTATTTCAATTGCAGACGTTATAGGAAAAATGTAGAATGAAGCAAATCTTGCAACTGATTGACAAATTGCCCTACATGGACTCAAATAAACACTGAAATCGTCAGTGTGTTGGTAGTAGACATGATACAAGCCATGGTCGTACGTACTCGAGCAGGATTCGAACCCAAGACCTCCTGATCTCCGGACAGGCGTCATCTATCTAGTGGTTTTGCAGACAAGTTTGAACATGCTTCCTCCTTTCAACCCTTAACCCCAACAGTAATTCGGTGTTCATCTGTATCGGCGCCATCCCACGGGAGTGTGGGGTGCTCTAACGCTCGGTATGTTGGCTCAACCTGCACGTTCTCCTGTTCGACTGGCTACTACATGAGTGGCGGATCCTCGTCTAGAACCTGTCAGCAGTCAGGCATCTCAGGTGTCTGGACAGGATCAGCGCCCTCCTGTGCACGTAAGGCCGAGAGGACTTGCTAACAGGTCAATTATTGTCCAACTAACGGACGAAAAATGTTTGCTCTCCTCCAAACTTACAACGTGTCACGTTGTCTCCGGATATATGCTCTTCCACCGAAATTCTTCAAGTTTCTTGTACCAAAGGCAAAATATTACGTGCTTTTACATAGTGAGTTCTGGCAGAGTGAGGAGGATATCTGACTATAACATAGATGAAATGAACATGACGCATGTAGCCATTATATTTTAAAGGCCACTTGCACCCATTGAAACAAGGCCCCTGACTGATATCACCATCGTTTGATTTGTAATTGATGTAACAACGCTCAAACGCTGCACCATGATTACCTTTCTGCTGATCAAGTAATCGGAATGGGTTGCAATACTCTTGGTGTAAAATTACAGGTGACATGTCCTAGAAAAAAAAAACATTCGAGTAATGCATTATAGGAAATATTATATATTGTGTCTAAAGATCATGTAAGCAGAATTCATAGGCACTTACTTTAGCCTACTTGGCCTAGTCATGGTACCCGATGACGAGCGTGCCGAGAATGCCGTATCAATGTAGTTCACAATCATTGTCTAAAAGACAATCTTATCAAATAACAGCTAACGTGAATGTTATCATTTTCACGTCAATCCAGGGGTAACCTGCCCGTCGCTGAGCGCCCCACCAAAAGGAAGTATAAGCTGTACAGATGGCCGCTACTACAATAGCAGATGCACGTCCTCCTGCAACCAGGGGTACACTCTCCAGGGTTCCGATTCCCAATGGAACTGTTTGATTTCTGGTTCTTGGTCCAACTCCGGAACGACTCCGACTTGTGCTGGTAATCAAACTAGAGTTTAACACTGACGAATTATGGCAACAATATAAAGATGAAGACAAAAATCAACAGAACCAAGCTTTGAGCGCCCATGGGATGAGAGCTTTCCAAATTAATTTTAGTTTCGTAGTCTTAGTCTAGATTTCCAATGTAAAGGGGAATTCCAGGCTAGTGTCACATAAATTTATTTGAATTAAAATTATTTAAAAACTTAGTCAGAAAAAAAGAGTAAAGTGATAAGCAAATTAATGAACATTTGGTCGAAATCGGATACAAAATAAAAGAGTTATGGCATATCAAAAATTCTCCTATTTTTGCAGAACAGTTCATGAAGAGTTGATATGAATATGCCTATATAAATGAGAAAGCTTCTGATGATATCACTCCTATATTTTCCATTGGTCTTGTAAAAAAAAAGAAATATTCATTTGTCCTTGTTCATAAAAGTGTAAAGTATAATTTCTTATTCTTGGTGGAATACTTCAAAATGATGATCTCTCATATATCAAGATATGAGTCTGGAGTATTATTGCCTAAATGAACAAAGGGCTGGAAATTTTGAATTTTTATGTGCAAATGGCAGGTTGTGATGGGGTGACATACACTTCATTTCAATTCATTTCATTTATTTTCCACATCCTGATAAAAAGCACTTACAGGAAAAGAAAAGAATACAGGAACGATACATACACAGTACAACATTGGAACAATAAAGGGGAATAATGTGCAACTTACAACAAGTTCACAACAGATAAACACAATATAAAAGCAATCATCTCAGTTTGTGGGGGATCAGCATAAACCCTTGGTCGTACTGTGGCTGATCCAAAATATTACAGTAAAAATAGTTACATTAATGCAATACACACAAGAAAACTATACTGCAAAAGTACACAATACACATAATAAGGCAAGAGTTATCAAAGTGGCGTGCTTATACACTGAATAAAACTTGAAATTTATCGTAAATCTTTATGAACAAGAAATATTTTAAACTTATTTTAAATAATGAAAGTCTATTGGACAATTTTATTACATTTGGCTAATCATTCCATAGAACAGGTTCCCTATATAGAAAGGTGTATCTTGAAATGCAGTATTTAAAATTTGTGATATACAATCTATTCATCTGTCTTGTATTGTAATTTTTCTTATTTTGGATGAAGGAAGTATCAAGAAACCATACCAAATTGCTGTTCATAATTTTATGTTTACATGAAAACAGCGAGAAAAAATTGTTCATATCAAAGATCGTTTGTAAGTAATGTTCTTTGAATAAAGTATCTGTGTGGTTAAAAGATTGGTTTATTTCTAATCATACGGATTGCACGCTTTTGTAAAATGAAAATACGCTCTAAGAGATACTTTGCACATTTCCCAATTGTATGTTACAGTAAGATAAATGTGGCATAATCGAAGTGTGATATAACTTTACAAGAATTTCAGAAGGTAAGATTGCACGTATACTATTGATTGCACCTATTGCTCTAGAGACTTTACAACATACTTCATTGACATGATATCTCCATGTTCAGTGATCATCAATAATAACTCTAAGAAATTTGGTAAAACAAACAACTGTAATTTTAAAATCACCGATCTTAACATCAAAATCATGTAATCACTTCACTACTTGCATAAGTGTCCACATTGACTGTTCTAGAACTGTTCCGTTGAAAATAAGAGTAACTTCATTATTCCATAACCTCCTTACTTTTCAATCGATTTCGATCGAAAGTTTTTGCTGTGCTTAATTTGTTTTTACTCCTTCATTTCAAACTAACTCTTAACTTGTCCAAATGCCCGTTTATGTTCCTGATCATTACAACACAAACAAACAAAGACTGAGGAATAAGATTGCACTGTAATCCTGATCCATCTGAAATGTCCTTAATGTTGTAAACTAATACCAGTACAGATTTTCTAATCATCTTTCTTTATAGTCATTTGTATTCTACCAATTAATCTACTCATTTATTTCTTTAGTTGTCCAACTATCATACATTTAGCTATCTATCTATCTACCTATCGGTAATACAGCGTTGATTGGCTGCACAGTACAGTATTTGTCCCCCACCACCACCACCAAAAAGAAAGAGAAAAAAAAAATCGGACTTTCTGCAACGTAAACCTTGAAAGTAGTAAATAAATAAAAATTCAGTTTTAGGGTTTGAAACTTTAAGTTATCGTCTATATCCTGTATGAAACCTCACAGTCACAGAGAAATTGGAATCTTTGTTAAAATCATGTCAGAAATCCCTTCCCTCAAGTGTTGCAAGGAGACGCGTCGTTCGTTACCTTGTGTTTACGACTTACAAATACCAAGTTGCTCTTCGTGTTCTCTCATAAAAATCCCTTTTGAAAAATGAGTGCTTGCTCCTTTTTGTTATCAACTAGGAAAAAAAATAACATCAAAAAAGGATGCAGATGTCTTAGTCTTGCCCCCCCCCCTCCACTTAGGTGTAAAAGTAAATGATCACAGACAAATATGAAATCTTTCACTCATAGGGGACTGAATTGAGGTATTCTTCCTGCTTGTTTTTCTGTTTTCTGTTTTCTTTTCTTTGTTTTCTTTTCTTTTTCCGCTCTGTCTTTTATTTTCATCGAGAAAATCATGACAGCGATATGTACATAAGTTTGTTTTTTTTTCAAATATTGATGAACTGTTATGCAACCAAAAAAAAATGCATTCATTATGTTGGTTACCCTGTCAGTTGTGAGCAAAGTGTGCTCATTTATATAACGAATGCCAATAAGCATCCAAGTGCTAAAGTTGGGAGAAATGGACCCATGACATGCATTAAAAAAGATCAATTTTTTATGCATGACCACATGGACCAAATTGAACGGGGATTTCTGCAAAATGTAGGCAACAATTTTTCAGTTTCGTGTCCTGAAATATGATTTACATTGTTTATTCATTTGGAAAGTTAATGATGCGAAAAAAGGCTATGGTTTTTTATTTGTTTGTTGTTGTTGTTTTATTTTGTTTTTGTTTGGTTTGGTTTGGTTTGGTTTGGGGGGGCAACCTGTAGATTTCTATGCCCGCCAAATATACAATAGGCCGTTTCATAAAGGTTTCGTAAAGGTTTGGAAACATTGTAAGTTGTCAAAGATGAAGTTACTAAAGCAGAAACCAAGAAACACTCGGTTTTTTGGGTGTGTAAGTTGTTGCTGCAGTAACTGCAATAATGGCTTTTTGTAATAAATAAAAACGTTGCGATGAAATAAACGTAAGGGACCGGGTAAAACCCCAGCAACACTCTGCACAGGCAACAATAGAATGACGTCAATGCCGAAAAATTACAGTTATGCGTCTCCTCTGCTAGGGTGCATAATATGAAGAAAAAAGTCGTACTTTGAAACCTTAATTGTATTCTGTGCATTTAAATGCATTGACATTGCCAAAGGTCATGTGGAGTCATTTTTTTTTTTTTTTTTTACAAATGTACAAGCGTCTCATCGAAAAATGCATAAACGTTTTATTTTGACGGGAATGTACAAACCAATTATCTCAACTTCATTACGTGCCAATAACAAAAACTCGATCCTTATCAAAAACAGCGCATGTACCGATGTGTTGGCTCAGTGAGTAGAGCGGCTGCCCTCACAATCGGGAGGTCGTGGGTTCAAACCCCGGCCGCGTCATACCAAAAGACGTTAAAAGATGGGAGTTGCTGCTGCCTTCTTTGCCGTTCAACAGTTGAAAAGGTTAGAGCAACGTCGATCTGGCGCTGCTCAGTGGCTGCCGGGCCCACGATCAATTGGGCAAAATTAATTTCCAGTCTTGGACAATAAGATTTGAAGTTTATATCCAAAAACAATTATGAACTTCTACCGTTTTTATTTTCTTGAAAACCGCACAACTGATATTTACTGAAGTTGACACATAGCATCCTAAAGACGTTAGGATCTCAATTATTCACTCCCACTCCCACCCCTTGGGGAGGGGGAAGTTGAAGAGTCAAAGTCCTTAAACTAGGGATGGTTTTCTTCTTTAAAACCAAAGAAGATGGAGTGAAGGTAGTGCTATGAAGATTCTATTACGATTCTAGTACCCTATAAGGATGCTACTGGTCACTTTGGTAAAAATATGTCATAGATTTCTCAGACAGATGCTGAAATGTGAAAATTCTCAAGATTACACACTGTAAGTGAGATAAATATGTATTATGACTTCCCAACATCCATGGGATATAACAGATCAGACTACCCAGTGTTTCGTATAAACAACCAAAGCGTTAAAATCTGGATACCATTTAAAGTAACCTTAACAGTTTATTAAAGGTCCCGTTAACCTTTGGGAACAGTGATTTCAAAAATGTTCAAGATATCACTTTTAAAGGGTGTGTACAGTTCTGGTCGAGGTGAAGATTTAGCTTTTAACGTTTTGTGAGATATTCAGAAACCACTCTGTGAGATGTCAAAGAGCATGCAGTTCTAAGGGGTATCAAAAGTTTATTCGATGAAAATCGGTTTTGAAATGGCTGAGATATCCAAAAACAAGGTGAAACAAAGAGATACTAATAAAGTTGGGGCATGTCGCCTTTTATTATTAGCACTTTTTTGGATATCTCAGTCATTTGAAAACCAATTTTCATCAAATAAACATTGAATCCTTCTTAAAATTACATGCTCTTTCATATTTCATAAGAGGCTTTTCATTATCTCACTTAGGAATGTTCAAAACATGAATCCCTACCTCAACTAGTACTGTACAGTCCATTTAATGCATATGTGTAGGTCAGTTGCTTCACAAAACAATATACCATATTAAATCTTAGCAACTAAGCCTAAAATATAAGGAGATATCACTATTTTTCTCATTAAACCATAACTGTGGACAATTTAGTCTGGAAGCATTTTTATTAGAACTATTGTTCACATTTTATATATTCAACAATACTTTACATCGATTAAACTTGTTCAAATTTTTGCATTGGTTGTTTCTATCCCTAACTCACATTTTAGAACTATTTTGAAGCAATGATGCTTGATTTTTGTTTCATCTGCAAATGGTAAATTATGCCTTTAACATTCCATTTTGATCACAGACACCATGGCACCTTCGTTCACACATTGTCTAACATCACAGAGTGTCTACGCCCCAGCACTGGCTACGAAAGCTACGGTCACGTGGTCATCACCTACAGTGATGGACAACTCTGGAGAGACCATAACTCCAGTCAGGGTTCAAGGGTCGCCTTCCGGGAGCCAGTTCAGTGAAGGCGTCTATCACAACCAATACCGTGCAGTGGACAGTGCGGGAAATGAGAATAGCTGTTCATTCTCTATCACAGTGGCAGGTGAATGACACTGCACTAAAGCTTTGATCATGCCGACCTTGATCATGTTTATTTTTGTGAAGATGTTATAGTTTCGGTTGAGGTGCCGATTTCGATCATGTTTATATCTGTTAAGTAGACTTTACGAGAGTAAAGTTAGTCGATTTTGAAATGGCTGAGATATCCAAGAATATTGTTTTTAAAAAGTGGTCTTAGTAATGTGGGTCCCATTTTTCAGCCGTTCAAAACTAGTTTTCATCAAATTTACCTTGAATTCCTTTGAGAATTGTATGCTCTTTAAATGTTTCATTAATGATTGGTTTGTACTTAAATCCCAAAAGTTAAGACCTGAAGCCATATCTTAAACAAACATATACTGTCACTGCAACGTTTGATTAAAAAAGCAAAATACCACTAACATTAAATGCCTGGAAGTCAACATCAGGATCAAGTTATCATCCGCTCACGCAAGAGTAGGCCGACCTTACAGAGTACCGAAGCGTGGCGCCCTAAGCATTCATCGCCGTGGTAACTGGTTCTAAACAAGTTCTAAACATACCTCACGTGGCTCGAATATTTTTGGAACATAACGGGTGCTAACAACGCTGGTATCTTGTTCCAGCTCACTGCATAAAGCCTTGTGCAAGGAGTTCTTGTTTTACAGAAGAAGCGCTCAGCTGGAACAAACGACTGTGACATCATCACTTCGGTACTTTCCACCCCACTCTGATTACAAATCATGCTTCCCTTGAACAGAGAGGCATCGAACATCGTTAAACCTACAAGCTCACATTTTTTTTTTTCTTAACAGCTGCTGCAAGAAGGAACTGTTTGCGTAACCAAGGGAGAAAAGGGGAAGATAAACGCATGCTGATTGATTTCAGATTGATTACAGTATATGATGTGGCAGGACGAAATTGAACCATGCTCAGATCATTTTTTTTTTCTACATTCAGGTCAAATTGACATGTTTGATATTCTGACATCATTTTCATACACTACTATTCATAGAGATTCAGTTGATATTATAAGACTTTTTCTACCTTCAGAGGTAGTTTCCAAGAAGTTGGTCTTTTTCGATTTGAAATCACAAAGACATAATATCTAGTAAATTCCTCGGAGGTCGTCAGGGTGACATGCTGTATATTGCTACTTGTACAATAGTTACTCATTTTGTCTGCTGTTTACACATTTAAATTCATACAATGTGTAGGGAATGCGTTCTGCTTACATTTCAAATAGTTATTCTGCCGACACTTTGTTCTACATTTCCTTTTTTTTTTTTGTAACGAAGTGCTGGTGCTTTCATTCACCGTACGCACGTTTTGTAATTTCGTTTCTCTCCCCTTAGTTATCCATTGTTCTACACAGTCTGCGTCAATGCCCCTACGTGTCATTTGTCCAAATGGAAATATCCGTGGATCTGTCTGTTCGTTTAGCTGCGATGTAGGGTACGGCCTTCAAGGTGAAGGGTCAACAAAGTGTGAACTTCAGGGGTCAAATGGAGCCTGGACACATGGAACTCCATCTTGCCCAAGTATGTTCAAAATTTCTGCCCATCAGAGCGATGTGAAAAAAAAGTTTTACTTGAATTAAAACGTAATAAACATAGACTTTCAAGTGTTTTTAATTCTTTTAAACATTCTTTTAAAACCTCCACTTTTTTTCACGGAGTGTATAAATAGAGGGTATGTTTCTTTTTGTACTAAACATGCAGACATGAACATGTTGTTGTCCCTGTCTGGCTATGTATATTATCAACGACTTGCATTTCAAATGTATCATATTGTTTCTTGTACATTCTGTTGGAAAAAAGTGAAAATAAAGTTTGAATTTGAATTATAGTCATGAGTTTTATTACCCTAATTTGTCACACAAAATGTAGTGGCTAATGTGATCTGTTTGGATGACAGTTCTGTGTTCATTCATTCAAATTTTGGTATGTCAAGTTAAAACATAAATGTTTTGCCTGTTCTATTTTTTTTTCAAAGTGAGAATGATGACTTCTTGACAACTGAATACGGTCAAAAATGGAAGTGTAACTTTTGAACCAACAGAGTCAGTCTTCAGCAAGTATCGAAACGCATACAAAGTGTGGCGTTATATGCAATATTTGTCATGTTTAGCCAAGAAGTAGTGCATCAAACGATAAAACGGACCTAAATGATTAATTACTTTACACAGGCGACTTTTTCCCCTTTTCCTTTGGTGCTTGAAAACGCCTGTTTGTTATTATTTTTCAAATTCAAATTCAAATTCAAACTTTATTTTCACTTTTTCTCAACTTTTTTTAACCTTAGTACACTCATTCTGTCAAATGTTCATGAAATGTTGTTTTCACAATTGACCTTTACCTATCATTATTATCAGTTTTACAGTGCCCGAGTATTTCACTACAAAATGGGACAGTTGTGGGCAACTGCTCCAGAGATTACGGCACAAAATGTCAGTTTTCCTGCGATACTGGTTATGAGATCAACAATGATGAGGTGACATGTGCCGCATTTCCAGGAGGCACATCCGCATTCTGGGCGGGGGCAATCCCGTTTGCTCGAGTAAGTACACAGTTTGAGTGTTTTGCTAAGAAGTTAAGTCAATCTTTTAAGCTCATCGTAAAGACGGTATGATATGTGAGTTTCCAATGATGTTCTGATAATTATAAAGACTACAATTTGCAAATGAATGTGACTTGCTCTTTCAGAAAATATGAATATTCAAGATTGGCTAGGTTGACCCATTTAACCTATTTCCAGTCCTCACACAAATTCACTGCGTGCGACTTTCTGTTCGGTTTGTGATGCACGGTCACAATTACATTATATCCTGAAATTATGATAATAAAACATTGGATTCTGTCATGGTTACATTCCAGGAATAGTCTGTCGTAAGCCCCATCTGTCCGCTGCACTTCAAATGGTGGAAACCAGCGCCTGTCCAGCTGGCAATGTTGTACCGTCTGGAAATCAGTGTCAGTTTTTCTGTGCCCAGGGTTACTACCTCCAAGGAAACACTACTGCCACATGTCATCATGATCGCACTTGGAGTGTAAATACACCATCTTGCCATTGTAAGATATTCTTTTCGAACTTTTCCTTCTTAAATAGTGAAAATGTCGATGTTCATTACCAATGTAGGCCCTGCTATGTTGTTAAATTGTAAGGTCACCGGAGACTAACCATGTTAACAACATTCCAGACTCAAAAAGAATACTGGTATAGCATCATTGCTAATTGTAGGATTCCTCACCTGCTTAATTTTCACCTTTTTTTGTTTTATGAACCTTCCTTGGTGAATCTGTTTGTAAAATCAATCTCAGGACCAGTACGAGATCAGATAACATCATCAATGTTTTGTTTTTAATCATGTTGCTTTACAAATGTCATTTCATGTACTAGTAATAGCACAATATAAGAGTTTTACTATTATCTTGAATTGACACTAGGATTTCATTGAACATGTGTCCAACTGTTTCATGCTATGGGGTAATTGGAGTAGGAATGTACATTGAAACCTGTCCATAGTGGCCACCTACCTTTACGGCCACTAGAGACAATTTCCTCCAAGAAGATAACTTTGTCTGTAGCTTCCACCTGGCTATAAAGGTCACCTTTTTGTCTCACTCGGATGACCGCTATAGACAGGTTTGAACGATGTAGGCCTACATGTATAAAGATACGGATTATATGAATTTTGACGATTGCCGTAGGTTTTATATTCATGTGGAATCAGAAAACTTTTGTTAATTAGCTATGTCCTCTATTGTTTTGATTGTGTCCAGTGCAAATGGAAACGCAATAATTACCATAGGAATTCTAACTATGTGTGTATCATGATCGCACACGTTAGGCCTACACACTCTTCGTGTGCAATGGCAGAGGTGTTACAGTACAGTGTAAACCAACATGTTCTTTGTTTCTCATGTTTCTGCCAGTGATAACCTGTTCTTCTGACGACATCCCGGCCCCAGATCATGGAAAGAGGGTGGGATGCTCAAACGACAGAGAAGATTACGGAACATCGTGCACCCTAGCCTGTGAAGATGGCTATGAACCTACGACACCGGTTTCAAAAACGTGTTTAGATGATGGTGACGGGGATGGTGAAGGAATTTGGACAGGAAGCGACATTTTCTGCACAAGTGAGATAGCAATAATGGATGTTTAAATGGCAGAGGGTCTGTTGGCGTGCTGATGAAGTGCTGAGTGTTTGGAAATACGTGAACGTATTATGTGTGTAGATAATCACGTTTAATCAGGAATGTAGATGAGACTACGAACTAGACATGCACAAGTCTCAACTGCAAAGATTCGCCGTTAGTTTAAGATGGTGGTCACATTATCAATCCCTCTCCTTCCCTTGCAGAAGAAAAAAAAATCAGTTTATAAAAACCTTGCATTATGGGACCTGTCCAATGGACAAGCTTTTGACTACCAGACAATAAACAATGTACAGAGTAGTGTTAGCCCAATGCATGCATTAGGGAAATTATACCGCGATTGATGAAGCTCAATGCTGCTTCCAATACAATTTCTACTCAAACGAAAGCCTCAACTTTGCATTGTATAATGATGTAGCTAGGTTCACGCTGAAGGTGTTGGCAGCTATATCCCCTCTGCTTTCATGCTGCATGTTTGTTTGTTGTCTAGCTTTTGCCTTAGACAATTTGTTGGAGGGTCGATAACTATAATAAAGAAATATGAATAAGATTCTGACAGAAATTGAGAGCCCCTCGGCATTGTTTTGCAGTTGATTCAGTTTCACAATACCCTACCATATTTGCCAGCTGCCTAATATCTTTATTATTCTGGATGTATTTTTGTGATGTTTCAGTTGTGACGTGTCCTGCCCTAACCCCTCCTGCGAATGGCGCCATTTCCCAGTGCTCTTTCCTGGGCGTGGTCGAACCCACCACTTTACCGAGTCAAAACTACAGCGCCGTCTGCACGGTAGCTTGTAACACTGGCTTCACAATGACAGAAGGCTCTGCGCAGAGAACGTGTCTCTCTACTGGAACTTGGGAAACTTCTCCAACAACTTGTTCAGGTAGTGTAAATTAAATCAATGAGTCTTAAAGCGCAATCTCAAAAACAATCAAATACTATACATTATGAAATTCATAAGTTTTTAAAACATTTAAATCTACAATTTACTCTTCATCTTCGTGCAACTACCATCATGATTCATGATTCGTGGTTCATGGTTCCTAAATCAAAATATTGTGTCTCCTGACTTACCGGTACGTTTCATTAGTGAAACATACCTGTATGTTGGGGGGGGGGGGGGCATATTGCTCATAATCAGTTAAAGAATCGTAGGGTCAGTCTTATTCTTTCTTTTTTTTTTTTTGATCCTTCAATCAGATATCACGCCCCCAGTAATTACCTGCCCCCGTGATGTGGAGCTCATAGCGGAAGCAGGAATAACATCAGCCACTGTTCAGTGGACCAACATGACCCAACCCCAGGTAACAGCAGCTCCCGTGCAAGGACGCACACACGAATACACACATTATCTTCTTGGCTAAAATGAATATTTTGGAGAATAATATTTTGTCCGTTATTCTGATATTAAGCGGTCACATTACTATACAGTGCGTATCAAAAAAAAAAAGTCCAAATTTCGAGGGACGTTGTTTCATAGTTGTGTGCTCTAGAGCACAAATTATGCTGCGAGAAAGGGGGAACTCTTTTGTTCTTTTGATCCCTAATTGTGCTGATAATTAATGTCATGCATGACTGAGTACATTAGCTTTAAGGACAACAATGACAAGTTGCACTATTTTAAGTCTCACAAATGAATGAAATCTGTCAATGAAAGCCATCAAAGCTGTCACCTGTTTATGTTTAGGGGCCGGTTACCGCTCTTTTACCTCGTGTGGTTCATAACCTTCAACATGGCAACCTATCCAATCACTTGGTCACTCCCACAAAGTCCAACCCACACAATTCAATTTTCTCTGTCCACATTCAAAACATGGTCTGTCTCTCCCAGCTGTATGAAATTGTGCTGAACCCATTAGTGTTGTGTTGGAACGAGAAAACTAACTGTTGGGGATGGGCTTTGCCGGAGTGACCATGGTATCGGCCTGGTAGCCATGTTGAAAGTTATAAACCGTAACATGTTAGCAGTAACCCATAGCAGATATGATTTCTTGGAATCTCTGTATGTTGTGACAGGGCTCTGGGTTTTCAACTCCTAAGCAGCTCTTAAAGGTTATCGAAATTTGACATGATGAAACTTTGAATCTAAACTGTCGTAATTCTGCAGGCAACAGATCGAGGGACTGCCATAAGTACACATGTATTTAGCATAGACTCAGTGCAAATGGGGGGAAATAGTCTACCTACGTCCCTTACTGAAGGTGATCACACCATTGTACACCGAGCAGTGGACAGTGCTGGAAACTCGGCTACGTGCTCACACGATGTGAGGATCAGAGGTAAGTAAGATTCGCTTGAATAGGAGACCTACCAGTACTGAGTTCTTAATAGTCAGTTAATAAATGCAGCTTTGAAGCTCTGTTGTGTACCACTATGGCATGTTCACACCAATACGTTCTCTTGTGGAGTTCATGTCCCTCGACATACAGCAATTTCGTTAAAGTATGGTGAACGAGACATTAAAAATCAAGAAAATCATATAAAATAAGGTGTCAAAGCAAAGGGAATGTCTCCTAAAACAGATTTTTGATGTGACTTATTAAAAAATATATGCGCGCCACTGAGAAATCGCGAACTCGGAACAGCCGTCTTTTTCGAGCCGTAAAATATGACGTCACGAAATGAATAAAACCCTTTACGAGTGCAGCGGGAAATCGAGGCCGCCATTCATTAGGCACGTATTTTTTGGTGAGCGGATGCAATATCTGGCCTGTCTTTGGTCGCATCTGTTTTCTCGGCTGAGACATCAAAACGTCAAATTTTTACCATATATTGTACGGAAAGACTTTGAGTTTGACATCGAGAGTGAATTGAGTGATGACAGTGACAATAACACTGATAGTGACAGTGGCAAAGTCGGGGTGGTAGAAGAAGCGAGGGAGAGGAACGGATATGGAAGGCCGCTGCGGACACAACTCGTTTGGGGCATACATGAAAACGGGCATACGTATGCAATTGCCTCTCCATACGTATGCCCCAAACGAACCACGTCCACAACGGCCCTCCATAGACGGAGCTCACTGTGTGGATGGAGTGCGTAGCACAGAGCACATTTCGTGACGTCATAATTTTGGTCGCCAAAATTTCGCCGTCAGATCGGGTTCAGGTGGTCTAAAAAGGGTCTCAAAACACCATCTCTACATCATTGTGGAGACGTTTTTACCGTCTGAAAGTTAATTATTCATATTCCTAGAGACTTAAGCTTTCCAGAAATGTATAAATTACCTTGTTTATGAATATCGTCCTTTTTTCTCGTTCACCATACTTTAAGATTCATGAACTTAATAAAGATTCCAAGAAAAATGACAGTCTTTTTGTATTTCAAAAAGGCTACAAAATTATAGATCTGCGAAATTTCATGTAAGCTAGGGGTGTGATGCCTTTCAATGGTTACTGTTATTAAAGTTACACGTACGCCACTTGTACATGATAGCATGACAACCATAACCAGCAAGTATTTAGAGTTAACTGTTCACTGAACTGTTTTTCTCCCTATACCTCTCCTTGCTACCAAACAGTCATACGGTGTCCTCCAGTCCAAATACCGGACGACGGTTCGGCCACGTTGACAGTAGGGAAGGGCAGCTGCCAAAGTGGCGTTGTGTATGGTTCAACATGTACGATAGCTTGTGACTCTGGGTACCAGATGTATCCAGGATCAGGTCCCACGGTGGAAAGAACCTGTGATTGGTCAATGGCATCTGGAGAGACCGTGGGCTTCTGGACAGGTTATAGTCAAGCATGTCACCGTAAGTATGACGATGTACCAGCAATAATCTTCACCTCCTAAAAAATGTGGAATAGGAAAGACGTGAGCAATCATCTTATTGTCTTTCTTTTTATTCTTTCTTTTTATTTGAGTGAAGAGGAGAGGGGTAGGAGGAAAAAGATGTGAGTACTACTGCATTTTTTATTACTTTCGCCAATGAGTTTTAGAGAGCAGCTCTGAAAGTTAAATCCAAAAGTAACTTCTATGTGTATGCATTTTTAAGCGCTTACGTCGAGAACATTATTCTGATAATAAAACAGTGCTTATTTCTGTTATTTTCGTGTCACAGCTGCGAACTGTACTGTTCCTTCAGTGACCAACGGCCAATCAGCAGACTGCACCTCTGCTACTGTCGAGTACAAGACTTCGTGCCAGTTTTTCTGCATTCCGGGTTACCCTTCACCCACTGGAGCAGATCCAGACGTAGGGCACTGCACTGCAGTTGACACGGTTACAAGAACCTGTCAAGCAGATCAGACCTGGAGTGGAGACGAATTCCAATGCACTCGTACGTGCTAGTGCTGCAGTGAAGTCTCACAAAGCTTAAATTCATGAGCTAAGATTTATAGATTAGTTACACTTCAAGTTTAAACTAAGTTTAAACAATATAACAAAGAGGGATGTTAATGCAGAGGATAGATTTGGCTTCTTTGACAATCGTTACATTAATTTGATAAATTGACGTCGATTATTTCAATAAACGTTCATGTGTTGCATTTTATGATCACTTCATTTGGAAGGTTGATTTCTTCACTACATTAGCAGAAGATAGCCTTCTATGCACAGAATGCATTATTGGTCTAATTGTGGCATACTAAGATTCATTTCATGGTAAACAAGGGCTAATTACAATCACTGAAATATAAGCACGGAAAAATTAATTGCATGATTTGGCAGTGATATTGCCTTGCATATTTTCAGTTTCAGTGCTTTCAATGCAAACAATATGGTGCAGGGCATTGTAAGAGTAACGAAACTGTTTTATTCCAGAACCAAAGACATGCCCCGGAAATTTTGGCATCCCCTACGGCTCCGTGACGCCCCAGGAGTGCAGCGGTGGGTATCCCGTACTGTTTGGTACCACCTGCTCCTTTGCCTGTGACGATGGATTCCGGCTGGAGGGACCGGCGAACATTATCTGCAACACCGAGGGCCAGTGGACACACCCGTCAGCTCCACATGTATAGGTAGAGATCTTTTGGATTTGACACTGATATGGGCGTATAAGACTGTTGAACTAAGCACATGTCTCCAGTAGTTAGCCCCCATTATTAGTATCATCCAGATTTTGACACACAAAACATGTCTGCTTGCAGGCTTTCATAATTTGTTCCAATTGTCTACATGTTCATCTTTAACTTGCCGGTGATCTGCAGACCATTAGGTACTGAACAATAATCGACTTTATTGTGATGTACCAATAATTTGACAATGGATTTAATGCTTGCTATGTTTACTCCCGCAATCAGATATCCAGCCACCGAACTTTAACTCAAGCTGCCCCCCTGAGATCAGGATCTTTGCTCCCAAGGGAACCACATCGAGTATTGTTTACTTCCAGGACCCGATTCCTAGTGATAACTCGGGCAATGTAGATGTCAGCAAGTAATTATGCCTCTGATTTTGTTTTGTTTTCTCTTTTTTAGCTTTGATTTGAAATGCTTTCTAGAATGTTGCTGATCAGAGAACAAAGCACAGTGGATGACATGCTAGTCGACAAATAACTTCATCAAATTGATGTTTGAGCAATGTTTAATAACTGCCAAATAGAAAAGACGGTGTGTTTTCTTGTAGCAAAGAATAATAATGTTGTATTTCGTAAATTGATACCAAGCTTTTAAACTTCATTGTTTGTTTGTGATCCAGTGTGTCCTTTGTTCAAAGAATAAAATTATTTCTTTTTATTTGTGCATATTCATTTGAATAAAGTGCAATCGGGATATTAAAATTAGTGTATAGATGATGGTATCAAATTTTATTGTTATTGGTTTTCTCTTTTTTTATTTTATCGAGGGGGAGAATCAATTCTTATATTCCGGAGTTATTTGCAGGTCAATATGGTAATATATATGTGACCGTGCACCACAGAACGAACAAAAAGTCGCACACAGTGATTTTGTGTGAGAACTGAAAATAGGTGAAATGGGTCAACCTAACCAATATTGAGTTTTGCATATTTTCTGAAAGAGCAAGTCTTTTTCTATATTATACTAAAGTTTGGGATCATAAAACAAACAGGAACTTGAGTTTTCAGCAGTTTTTCTCGAACACTTTTTCGTAAAATAGTGTAATTAGTTGTTTCTCAAAGCACCCTCTTCCCATTTCTCAAAAACCCTGTCCATACACTTCACTTTGAACTCCAATAACTTTAGAGAGAATAATGATACTGCACTGAAAGTTAGCATTAATCATGGACAGAATGTGCTAATACAGCATGCTCAATTTCAGCACAATCTGATAATTTCTTCGCTGTTGTTGCTCCAGTGGTCAACATTCTGTTTTTTGTTCAATTCATCCCACAGCTGGCATAGCTTGGTAAAGATTAAGCGTTTGAATACACCCTGTACTTAAGAGCCTGTTTTCTCAGTTCATACTTTCCAAAGTATTTTCAATATTTAGATAGGTTAGGAGAGTCCACTTGAATTGAGTTATACATCATTTTAAAGCTTAGAGTCTGCTCTTTCAGAATATACTCCTAACCAGAAATCCATGTCTGGCGACTTTTTGTTTGTTTTGTGATGCAGGGTCACATATATATATGTACATATATATATATATATATATATATATATATATATACTCGTAAGTATTGGAACAAGTTCACTCGTAGCTTCATATTATATATATATATATATTATTTATTGTCAGATGTTTTATGTGTCTCAGAAGAATGCTTGTAAGTGCCGTAATCAAATATAATGTAATTTTCATTTTGCTTGTTAAAAACCTCCTACGTCTGTCATTAGCATGATTATGGAACATGACTTCATCGCCTCCCTCCTCTATTTTCCTTCCGTGTCTTCCCCGGTAATCCACGAAGACTGAATAATCATTATCGACCAGGAAGCTTATTTCCAGAGGGAGTAACAGTCATTGGCTACCTTGCAACTGATGCTGCTGGGTTGACATCAAGGTGTGAAATAACAATTACAGTACAAGGTGAGCTCATGCATAAGATACATACTCCTCGATTTACATTGTAGAAAACTTGAAAAGATCTTGTCCTACGTGTTATTTATAACTGTTAATAGAATGTTTATTTGATTTCCATCAGTTTTCGCTTTGTTAGTTTTGCAAACTGCTTCCTACACAATCTCAGCTTAGACATGAATTAATCAATATTACCTTATTTGGTTCACGTAGTCATAATCTTCCATTCAATTTATGCGCATTTGTAAGAGTCAAAGCAGAACCTTAAAATTAATGATTCATATAAGAGTCGAAATACTATCCAAGTGATTTTAAGGCAATCTTACACAATTTGTTGTTAGTCCATAGATGCCCTATACAGCAACCTCTTCTCCATGGCTCAGTGGTCAACTGTACGGATCCTTTCTATGGCAGTAGATGTTCTTTCTCTTGCGATGAAGGCTACGATCTGATCGGACCATCTACAGTGTCATGTGACCTGTCAAGCGATGGAAGCCCTGCATGGGAAGACGCTCCTCCAGTCTGCCAAAGTGGGCAAATTTTACATTCTATTGTAGCTCAGGGTAGCGTGCAACAGCCGTTATATACGAAATTGTGCTGAATTTATGACGCGGGGTCATAATTGTTCACATTGGCATGATACCAGTTGACCTCTTTATTAACAAATGTGATGTGCCCGAACATAATTGTGGTGTCATTTATATATTCACGTCTGCAAATATTTAGACATGATGTTAACATCTGTGCGATTTTTTTTTTTTGGTCTCTTTGTTAATAATAACAACAGAAACTGGACCAGTCAACAGAAGTCATACTGCAAATTACCATTTGCCACATGTCAGTGAGAAAGTGAAGTTGAACTCCCAAAATATTCCAGTTCTGTTTTTTCTTCAAGGTGAAAGAGATATTTGGATATGGTCGACTGGTATCTAATAATGTTCAAATAGTGAAAGAATTAACTATTTACGTATTTCAATATATGTTTATGTATTTATTTGTATTTATTTATTTGAATAGTTTGTTTGCAAAAACCGATAAGTCCATTTTTGGCGATTTTGAAGTACGGTCTCTGTCATAAAGTACAAAATAATACCTTTTAAATGATATATAGGTCACTTCATAAAAAGGTACATTGTTTAAGTTATGGTCAAAAGAAGCAACATTTTTCTTATTATTCTCTTTTTTTTCTGGACCTTTAATGGCAAATATCTCCATTTGACAAATGGACTTATCGGTTTTTGCAAACAAACTCTTCATTTGTATTGTTTAATTTATTAATTTATCTATATTCATTCATTCGGACTTTCATGTATTGATTTTGTTTATTCATTGATTTATTTTCATTTTGTTTTATTCATTTTATACTGCAAGGTTGGTTGTTTATTTTTTTTTAACTGCATTCCAACAGCGTCCTGCAGTAATGACAAAGATCATTCTACACGAAAATACAAATTTACAAGATACAGCCAAAGATAAAATAGTACACTACACAAATCGAGAGTGGATTAATGAAGAATAACTTTATGTTAATAAATAGGACTTTAGCGCTGTTACAAATCAATTGAATCACTAAGGATTTGGACCATTGTATGTGCGGTTTTTTAAATCCACAAACGGATGTAAATGTTTTAACATTTGCAGGGAATGCATTGTGCAAACTGGCTCCGAGTTATGCAAGAAGAATTCATTTTATATTCTGTCCAGCGGAGGGGGGGGGGGTGGTTGAAGGGGGCATATCAAAGAATAACGTGTTCTATTACTAACATTTTGTTTACATATTAATAGTTGTAAGTGGGAGTTAGATTATTTTTACATTTCAAAAAGAAGGACATTATAGAAAGATTATATCCTGCTCAACTGATTGCAATTTCAGCATTAGTAACAAGGAAGTTTGAGACGTATTATAATCTTTATTCATAATCATCCTTGCATATTTATGTAAGATTTTTTGTATCTTATCCCTACGGATTTTTGACAGCTTCCCCAAAATGTATTACTATTATCAACATAAGGTAAATCATTTCAAATTACAGATTCTTCATCAATTTGAAAGAGAACAAATGTTTAATCCTCCCTTTGCAACCTATTATCTGAGAAATTTTGCAAGATAACATTTACCCTACGAATTTATCGTCTTTCTCCCTTGCAGTTCAATCTTGCCCACCTCTCCTCCCGACATACCCTGCTACAGCGGTAGGGTGTGACCCCACGTCCCCAGTGCTGTATAGATCTGAATGTACCATGCAGTGTCCTCACGGCTTTGTTGGTGTGGGTGATACCCGCACGAGGTGTCTGGCCGATGGAGTGTGGTCAAGCACCAACTTCACCTGTGACCGTGAGTCTTTACCCGATGCTATGAAACTTGCCTACTTCTTTTTTATAGTTAAGTTTGTACTTGTATAGATTCATTCATCGCTGTATGTGTGTGCACTTTTGCTCAAATACTTTGTGAGAAACAACAGTTTATCGCACAGTAAGCATTTATATGAATCAAATTGAATATGTAGTTATTTTAGTTGAACATTCCGAGCATTCTTATTTGATGCATTTCACTGCATGTTGATACGCTTCATTTATAGCCATTAAACAATTATGAGTGTTTGTTGACATGCATTTTTAATGCTTCCACCCCAAAAGGTTTGTCTCCCAATGCATGTAGAATGTAACTATACATGGTACAACAAAAAATGCCTCTTCCGAGCTTTTTATTATACCTTTGTCCAGTATTCCTCGTGACATAGAAGAATCAAGTGTTATTTTGATACAAATTCATGGTGGTGAGAGGCTTGAGGTCACTTTGCCCCGGTACAGGCAGGCAGGCAAATCCTAAAGAAATGTTATTTTGAAAGACAAATCGAAAAAAATAAATGAAAACAAAACAAGCAAAGATGTGGAACATTTTTTTTTTTATACAAACAAAAGGGTAAAGGGTAAAAAGCCTAGTTACAAGGTCACAGATGGAGAATATGCCGGCCATAAGCGTTTCGTTTCGTGCATACACTTACTGATTTTATGTAATATGAGCACAAAGGAGAAAATCTAGCTACTGAACAAAAAAAAAAATAACAATCATGTCATGCTACCTCCTAATACCGTATGATGCCAGAAACCTTTAATGCACAGTGCAGCGGGAATGATTTATAATTGTTCCTGTGCAGGAAAAGCTTGCAGTCCATTGGTTGAAACAGATGTCCTCTCCATCACACCTTCCACGTGTCTCTCTGACCCACGTTACCAAGACACGTGTCAAGTGGAATGTCAAAGGTCAGGTTTTCAAATAGTTCCATCCGAATATGAGGAAACAACATGCACTGGCACACAAACTTGGAGCCGTAACATAATTGTGGCAGAATGCAAAGGTGAGTAGGCCTACTTTTGACGTTCAATTACATGTACTTTCACTTGACCGTTTGTGATGGACTTTATAGTGATACAATGATAACAATGAATACTTTATACATAATACAAGTGCCGTTTCTGTTTTCTTAGAGCTTAGACTCCAGGTCGCGTTCTTAGGAAGGAAAATATACAGAAAGAGATCATGATTTCTGGAAATGTGATACTGGTTTGGATGGAGAAATATTTGGATCCTGATATAATCATGTCTCAAATTTCACATTTTAGAGGTTAGAAATGAATCGCAGTGGAGATACGATCATAATTAACATACCGCATGAATGTTAATTTGTTGGATTTGAAATCTCAATCATGGTCAATTTCTTCTTTCTCTGTAGTCCTGGAAACTTCAAACTTGCGATAAATCCATGATAATTTCAGTAGTTCTTTTAAAGTTTTAGCCTCTTCTTTGCAACAGTCTGTTGAGCCTTTTTTGCAAGGTGTAGGCATTTTTTCAAGAAAATCAGAACAGCTCTAACGTGCTTGGAAATAATGATATATGTTATTGAAGTACGCTTATACCGCCACCATTGACATGGAACAAACGTGTGCTCTGTATGGACTTTTGCAGATATTCAGCCACCGACGTTCGTCCAGTGTCCATCAGAGGTTGTGGTTTATGCGCCTAGGAGCTCGGACACAGCGCTCGTCAGCTGGAATGCCACTGCAAAGGACAACAGTGACCTCGAGCCTACCTTGTCTTGTGACCTTCAACCCGGGCTCATGACCCGTGGTATATACCAAGTCAGCTGCAGTGCTAGGGATGATGCTGGTAATGAAAATGACTGCAGTTTCACTGTGGAGGTCAAAGGTAAGCAGTCGGACGTTTGTCTGCCCGTATACCATACCATGGATGGGGGCTAGCCGTTCCGTAGCTCCTTAGATCACTGCTTTCAATGAGTTTAAACACACACTGTCCCTCTGATAGCTTTTGATATAGACATCCGCACCGTCTCCGTGCTGAGGTCTTTACGACCAACCTTTACAGCCCAATGCAATAAACTTCACCTTTCACAGTTCATGGACAATCCCAAGCGGGACCAAGATTATAGTGATCTTCTTACATACGGATTTTTCGTTTAGGATTTTGTCCAATAACGATTTGTGTGCGTACTGAGGTTATTCTCCGTCAATTGTTATCATGACCGTTTGCGTGTGCTGCACATTTAACAATTTATTGTTATTAATCATTTTTTTGAGATTGCATTGCTATACCCTCAATTCAGTCACGGATGTGAATGGAACCTAACTATTAGTATGTTCCATTCCAGTTCGACGTTGCCAGTCTTTAGTCCCACCCATCCACGGCACCATCGAAGAGGCCTGCAACGATACCTATGGGGGAGAATGCACAGTTTCCTGTTCTGCTGGATACAAGCTTATTGGATCGAGAAGAGGGAACTGTGAATTTAATGGCAATGACACCTTTTGGTACTTTGAGCAGGATCCAATCTGTGAAGGTAAAAACAAATAAAAAAAATGATATAGCTGGCAATATTGTGTAATTCCTATGCCCAAAATTTCTCTATATGGCAAAAGATAATTGTCTCTGTCTGCGCTGTCAGAATTACAACAAATGAGAATGACAATAGAAATTAATACGAGATGAATTTAGAAACGAACATTAACATTAACATTAACATTGACATTAACATTAGGAAATGAAAAAAAAAACAACAACCAGGATATAAGTGGCACGATACAAATCTTACACAGTAACAGTTGTAGGTATTCCCCTCTGAGAATCTGCTGAGTGAATTTCAGACACACAGGTAAGCTGAATAACGCAAAGCACTCCTTCAATTGTGCCCCAAAATCCTCTGATTTGGAACGTTGTCACGTGTTTAAATATTTCGGTCCAAACACTTTACATGAATTGAATAAAATCCTTCAATTGAAACGACTTTTTTTTGTAAATGTAATTTGAGACAGAACATTAGCAGTCACTTGTTACAAATTCAACGAAATGGTCAAATAACAAAAGTGGGTATAGCCTTACTATCTTAAGTAGCGTGTGAAATCAACGGTAGATGTTAACATTGTAACGACTCAAGTGTTTATCAGTGTATATGCGCAACCCAAAATGGGGTATATAAAGAAACATATCCTATTTGGCTGTGTGTGTTTCTCTTGATTGTAATTGTCTATTGTGTTCATATAATTCAATGCATTCCAATTCGTGTACATGACAAGTGTGTGATTGTAAAGTTTCTATATAATATTAGATTATCATACATACTGCTTATTCATGATAAGATAAGTAACCAGTGATTAAGGTTACTTTGACGTTATCAAGGTTATTTTAACGTTGAGATCAGCATTTAAAGAAAATCTCAGAAACATTAACAGATAGCTCAATAACATGTAAACGTACGTTTGCGTGTATGTGCGTGTGTGTGTGTGTGTGTATTTGGTCAAGCACAGATTTGGTCCACAGAAGATAATGAAAGAATACCAATTAAATAAAAATTGTTCTTCGTTTGCTCCCTTTGGTTCTTTTGCAAATGTCGGTTCATATCAGCATTTACTTTACCTGTGTATCCATTTTGAATACCTTTCATGGTCCCTGGCAGTAATTGGGTGTTCCCCACTCCGATTGAACCAAAGTCTTCTGGTAACGCCTACGGAGTGTGCACTAGCCAAAAAGGTTCCATCAGGAACCGTTTGTGTACTTCACTGTGACTCAGGCTTGACTTTGGAAGGCGAAGGGCAAACTTTGACCTGTCTTGCCTCAGAGGAGTGGAATCGTGCACTGGACGCCGAGTCTCTGTTTTGTGTTGGTGAGGTTCTCATTCGGTCATCTTCCCAAATGCACCTGTATAAAGCTTTCCAAATCAGAAAATGGTGATGTTTATATCAACGGGGATTATTACACACGGGAAAAAAGATAAATGAATGTGCCATGGGTATCCTGTTACAGTATGAAGCTATTTGTATTAGAGGCAGTATTATTGTAGAATCAGTACATTTTATGATTTTTTTTTATTGCAAATATCTGATGAAAAATAGCAGCTGATTTGAACGAGATCAAAACGGTAAAATCTAAGGACTTTACAAAACGATTATAACAGTAAGCCTACTTTATTAGTACGTAATAAGATTATTACTTGAGGAGTTGCAATAATTTGAACTTTAGACAGTGTTGATACTTTTAGATGACAAACGGTGTCATACTTAAAAATCATGATTAAACGAAAAAACTGACATCGTGTCAGCAACCAGCCAGTAAACAAAGACATGGCGCTTGAGTTATGACTATTTAAATCAGTGTTTTATGAACAAAACTTAAATTCATCCACGTGCAATGTGTCTAATCATGGATTATATCTCCCCATTCGTGAACTCAGTTTCACTAAACATAATTTATATCAACTTGACACTTCAAAGATCGCACCCCTCCTGTTGTCTTCTCTTGTCCATCGGCACCCATCATGGCTGTCCGGACGGAATATAGTGGAGTGGAAGTGACCTTCGACCTCTCCTCTGCGGAGGATGAAGTTGACGGGACAAATCTTACCGTGACGACGGAGCCACCTGATTTGAGGACCCCGTACACCTTCGTGTCAGACACAGTGTGCCGATTCAAGTTCACAGACTCATCTAACAATAGCGCCTTCTGTGATATCCATATCTCTGTCAGTAGTAAGTCAGAGATTCAAATGTGTTGATCTTATGTCTTATTCGAATGCGTATCCCTATTGTAATGTTTTTAGATTGTGGATTCTGGCGGGGAAAACATAGTGATGAGATTTTAACAAAGCATTGTTCTGTTATTGTGACGTCACAAATTGCCGTGGAGTTTTCATCTGGGGAAGTTTCCCCCGATAGAATGTGCTACATGTAATCAAAGCCTGTGTGCCAGGCATTAGCAAGCTTTAGATCTGGGACGAGGAGCGCTATGACAACGCAGCCCTTCAGGTTGGAAATGAAAACTGCTGCCTGGCGCATGTGCAGAACACCGCTGATTGCCTATTGTAAAGTTATTATCGTCCTCCACTTTCGCGTCACAGATCTGAGGCCCACAATTCTTACAGTATGTCACGAAAAATGCATTCGTTTGCAGTTGATGATAAAAAGAATGAGTCCTTTCGTGTTAGCTAATATAAAATTTGCTATGTCAAGTTTCACCCTCTGATATATCCTTGTATCGTATCAGATGAGGTACAGCCGACAATCGAAGAGTGTCCACCCATCAACGACTCCATAACGGAATTTCAAGTCATCAGTATTCCCTGGGAGAGTCCCTCCTATCTTGAGATCCCTGGTGTAGATCTCACCATGGACTGTAACATGCCCAATCCTGCGGACCCACAGAGCGGCCTCTATGCAGAATGCTCACGGAACTTTTCCGTAAAACGTAAGTAAATACACGCACACACACACACACACACACACACACTCACACACACACACACACACACACACACACACACATACACACATACGCTCGCATTGTAACAATCAATTCGAGCTAATATATTCAAGTATCAGATACCACCCAAAAGAAAAATTACTCCACACTCCAGTAAATCAGTCGAGAAGTAGTAAGCTATACCCAACCTAATGTCGATAACCCCTTGGGTTATACTAAACTATTATAGCTACCAGTATGGAATTGATTAAACATCATTGCTCCTCTCTTTTTTTTTTTCCGTTGTCTTCAGCTATACCTTGCCAACCACTTCGGACACCGACCCACGGCTCTCTGGCCTGCGATACATTTGCATATGGGAAATATTGCAGTATTATGTGCCAAGAAGACCATGATGTTGTTAGATCAGGGAAGTCCACGCGAAAACATCTTGTATATTTGTGGAAACTCTGGCCAGTGGTCTCCATCGCCTAATGTACCAGATTGTTCAGGTAAGGAAGAAATGATACACAACTAGTACCTGCGATACATTTGCATATGGGAAATATTGCAGTATTATGTGCCAAGAAGACCATGATGTTGTTAGATCAGGGAAGTCCACGCGAAAACATCTTGTATATTTTGTGGAAACTCTGGCCAGTGGTCTCCATCGCCTAATGTACCAGATTGTTCAGGTAAGGAAGAAATGATACACAACTAGTACAGGCACGTGAATACACACGCTGAAAATACACATTCACATAATTACGAGTGCATACTAAAACATACACTTGAACAAACTCAACTGTAGGGTTTTTGTTTCCCTCCCCCCCCCCCCAAAAAAAAAAGAAAATATGTGTATAATCAAAATATTATGGTTTTAAAATTTATTATGTTATTATGAGAAAATTTTTTCACGCCCTTTTTTTTCCTCCAAAAATGTGTAAAAATAAATATTTGCTTATAAATCTTACTCCAATGGTCTTGTAAAACTGCTTCATCTTATTCATAATCTATCCTCACTTTATGATTCATATTGCCAGAACAAATAATGGGAAGATCGAATGCTCCTAAAATTTAAATTTTCGTGTATTTTTTTTCAAAGTTGGCATTCTATTATTGGACCGACTAAAAACTAATATCAAGTCAAATCAAACAACGGAACGGTTGGGTAGAATGTGGATGATAGTTGACGAAATTCATGGATTATAGATTCAGCCATGATAAGTTCCGCAGTTAAGTTCACATAGGGACTTTATCACTGAGTGTTTGTGCAATTCCTTATTTACAGAGAGAGCATTCAAGCATTCATTTTTTTTTTTTGTTACAGTGCAACAGCACTTTTGTCCTGTTAAAATCTGTATCTTAATAGTAATAAACCAACTGCCTGTAAGCGTCGGGTATTCGTCCAAAATTTCAACCACCTTCAAAGGGCTTACATGCAAAATACCTCTTATAGCTTATGCATGCTAATTTGCACCATGGCTTATCTCATTGATGGATTTGAAGTCACACTCAGGGCCAAAAACAAGAGGTAATATGTCATGAAACATTTTGAACATGATTGTAGTATCATTTGTGTAATGCACTTTAATATGTGGCAAAACGCGTCAGTATCAGGTTTTTTTCTGTTAATAGATGTATGCCTATAAGATACACTATCACAGCTTGATTTTTGTGATTTAAGTAAAGTGTGCAGTTAACGTGAGAGGAGAACGAGCTCAGCGTAGTCCCTAAAGTTAACAAACTTTCACTACTTTTGACCTACAGTAACATGATAATTGCTACGTCTTGTATGAACCTGACATGCCTGTGTTCCATTGTGCATACTCTGTCTTCTCAATTATCCAGAATGTTGTTAGCAATAAATATCCGCAAATACAAGAATTCTAAAATCGATTGTAGTTGGATATAACTTAAGTAAGTAAAATGGAGCCTTAGTATATATTTTTTTTCTTTTGTTTCCTGTTTTTCCTTTGACAGCCAAACGGAAAGCAAGGAGATTCAACCTACCACTTCGGATCATGTACTATGCAGATTCCTGTCAATCTGGTGAGAGCAATGCTCTTTCAGCTATCAGGGACAAGTCCATCGACATCATCAGTTCCGGTCCTTTCCGAGAGGTCTGTACCGAGAATCAGAAGTGCACAGCAGAGAATGTGGAGGTGGAGTGTGGGCAAGGGGACAGTCGAAGGAGACGAGATGCCCCCGAGCTAGCGGGAGGGTCGGTGTTGTATCAGGAGCAGAACAAGACCACCTTTACTGCTACCCTATCACTGGTAAGCAACAGGAATACTCTATATGATCGATACTTAGAGGTCTCCCCGTAGGTGCATGTATCATGTACACTGCAACAGTAACATTGGATGTCACGTGTTGCCTTTTCTTCCAAACATCACCTTTTTGTGCTGCAGCATTATACATTAATTGGGAAACTTGCACAGTTATGTGTTTGTGTATTTGACATAGACATAGATCCAGAATATGGGTAACCAACAATGTTATGTTGGGTAACGCTAATCTGTTTCCATTTTGTAGTTTTCGTTCCCATATTATGATGCAACTTTCCTAATTATGTGCTCGTGTCAGATGAAATAGGCAAAATAGATCTGTTGCATAATATATCTTATTCTCATTGATCTCCATTAGGTCCTGCAGGATTCATCCAGTGATACTCCTTTGACAGAAGAAGATTCCCCTCATCACTATCACAAAAACCTGGAGAGATTGGCACATGATATCTATCACCGAATCAAGGGTGTCGCCTTTACTGGTGATGATGACACCAACTCTCGTCCCACCCCATCCCTCCATCTCGGATCTCCATCCATAGACTGCGAAGCTGGCTTTGTTGCTGATGAAATGACGCATATGTGTGGTGAATATCATGGATGATATAGATAATATTATGCATTTCATCATTCTAATATCATCTGCTATGTCTCCTTACTGTAGCGACAACAAGAAGGATGTTTTGTTGTCAAGGTCGAAACGAAATTTCAGTTTTCAGTTCAGTGTATTTTTATGTTTCTCAAAAATATACTGTACATTGCAAGATCAGAGAGAGAGGCGTAGAGGAAAGCTAAAGCTAAAAGAAAGCTGGAGCTTGTAGGAATTGCAAATTTCCAAGGAAATAGAAAAATAAACTTCTTTGGATCACATGAGAAAACAATTGGTGATTCCTGTATTTAAACGATTCAGCATAATTATGAAAATAGGTGTACTTGGATTGCCGGTGAACTGTCTTTCAATAGATCTTGATGATATTTTTGCTGTATTTAGGGGAAATATCCCCTTGCATGTCATGGCGCACTGACTCTGATAACACCATAGCATTTATGTGCATCAATTTCCAGTTGCTTGTCCTGCGGGTCACTTCTTCCGGAGTAATTCTGGCAATAGAGAGTGCTTACCGTGTGAGAAGGGTACCTACCAGGACCAGCAGGCCCAGACTAAGTGTAAGCCTTGTGGTGACGGAAGAGGGACCACAGAAGAGGGGGCGAGGTCTTTATCTCAGTGTGTGGGTGAGTCCTGAAACTATACATTTCACAAAATAATAGAGCATCATTGTTTTGATGGCACTATTCTATCTCATTCTCCTCAACCGATTTCCACCAAAGAGCTAATGTGCATGAACTGTATGTCATTCTGGATACCTTTCCTGCCAGTTATAACTTGTGCAACTACTATCGGAAAGTTTTGGTACACTATGCCATCAGCAGGCCTTGCTTCTAGAATGAAATTGGCCTATCAAAAACCCAGCATAAAGCACAAGAAAGGGAGATCAATTATTGATACTGATACTAGGTCCTCCAGTTAGATGCACTCGAAATAAATGATTCATGCAACCAGCCTGACAAAGAGTTAAAACACTTGATGTAGCCATAATCACTTTCAGCACCGACACTCTCAGTCCTGATGCGACCCTAAACAAACAAACAAATAAACACAAACAAACAAACAAAAATGTAAAAACGAACTAACAAACAAAAGAGAGAAAAAAAGATCGTTGTACTGCAGCTACAGGGCATACTGTTCTTCGGTTCAGTTAGGAGTTTATTAAAGTGACACCCTATCTTTCTAGCCTCGTGTCAGCAGGGCTCGTATTCAGCCACCGGATTTGAGCCTTGTGTCCGATGTGAACGTGGTACTTATCAACCAATCTCTGGCCAGTCAACTTGCTTGCCTTGTCCTGCCGGCTTGACCACGCCTTTTCACAGCTCAATGTCCATCCATAGCTGTCAAGGTCAGTTCATTTTGTTTTTCATACCATTCTGTTATTTGCCGTTTACAGTCTCATGAAATGGTCTATACCATCATATCTGACTTGAATATTGCATGACATCAATTAGATAATATTATGAAATATGATAATAAATGTCAGTCAATCATTGCTGAATCTCATTCTTTTTGGTAATAATGTACCACATGTGGTGTGCCAAGACAGCGAAATGCATTGCTCAACGAGTTTAGACCCGCCTTAGTTTGTCTTTTAATCCTACCAAATTTCACGATTCAGGGACTTCTGCCCACGACGGCAGTCAAGTACTTGCACATTTTGCACGTGGAGAGCTAACAAAAACAAAATGGTTGGCTGATTTGTATGTCTATTACAATTGTTACACTCTTATTACACGAAATTATACTGTGGCTGCATGTCTCTTTTTTTCTATCGATTATTCATTTATTCCTATTTTAGAGCCATGTCCAGCTGGTCATACATCTAGCTCTGGTTTCCAGCCATGTTTTCCGTGTCCACTAGGATTCTACCAGCCTCACAAGGGACGCACAGTCTGCCGCAAATGTGGTGACAACACAACTACTCAAGATGTTGGCTCAACATCTATCATGATGTGTCATTAAATGCCTATTCAAAAAAAAAAGAAAAGATCACCTTGATAACATTCAGTGACAGTTAGATCCGTCCAAGTGTATTTTATGCCGTATCCTTCATGATTCATAAACAGTTTACTAACTCATATTCTTTGAGCAATGGTTAATGACCAGTACAAGGAACATCATGATTGAAATGTCATTATAAATATGGCCAGATCAGATTATTTTTTTATTCTTCTTGGGGCTGGAGAGTTCATGTACAAAGTAAATTCCGAAATTCAGCGTTGCAATTTTGTGTTTAATCACATATTATTCCCCATTATGTGTGACACTTAAAAATTCATTTCGCTCCTACAAAACCCCCTGTACTAAATATCTCTGTCAACATTAAAGGGAAGGTAAACCCAAAGAGCAATGTGGATTGAGTGAAAGCAGCAAAATTAGTAGAACACATCCGTGAAAGTTTGACGAAAATCGGACAATCGATGCAAAAGTTATGAATTTTTAAAGTTTTGGTGTTGGAACCGCTGGATGAGGAGACTACTAGAGGATATGACGTATGAGTGGACAACAATACAAAGAAAATATAAAGGAAATTCAACAAAAAATTCACTTTTCTAGAATTATGAAAGAGCAATGGACCAACCGCTTTCAGAAAGCAGGGGAAATAATTGCTACCCTTAACATATGTAAATATCAAGTTGATGGAATTTGTAATTTTCATGAAAAATGGATTTTTGTAGTATTTTCTTTATATTTTCTTGGTATTGTTGTCCACTCATACGTCATAACCTCTAGTAGTCTCCTCATCCAGCGGTTCCAACACCAAAACTTTAAAAATTCATAACTTTTGCATCGATTGTCCGATTTTGTTCAAACTTTCACTGATGTGTTCTACTAATGCTGCTGCTTTCACTCAATCCACATTGCTCTTGGGGTTTATCTTCCCTTTAAAAACAAAAACAAAATATATTGTATTGTATGTTGGAAAAAATGATTTAGCAGCGCAAGAAAGAAGAATATATCTTTTTTTTTTGTTCTTGTTCATATTAATTTCCTTGTCGACATGGACCTAATATTGAATGAAACTAAAATAAAGAATATCATAAAACAAAAAATAATAAGGAAAATAAAGTGTAACGTGATCCACTTTTTTGTCCGATGTTTATCTGTTACAATTGAAACATAATCAAAGATTGAGTCGATAAAAAGGTTCACTGCCAGACAACTAGACAAATATTATTTACAGGGAAAATCGTCCTTTCATCAATATCTGTTGCTTTGTTAAGAACTTTTGCTGTTGGGAGGAGATTGTTTTGAAATGGGATTTTGATTCCTTTTGGTTTACTTTTCTGAAATACTAATATCAATCAGTTGTTCCCTAAAGACGTAAAATCTCACCCACAATAAATTACTGAGCGTTGGTGGCGTTGTTGTTTGTTTGTTTGTTTGTTTGTTTGTGTTTTATGTTGTTGTTTTGAGGAGGGAAGGTGTAGGGAGTTATTGTTTCCAGTTCGTATGTTGATTAAAACATTATCATTACATGTACTAAACAACCTTAATCTCTTTGTCATCATGTATACTTCGTAAATGCCTTGTCCACTGCCTCAATGTAGTAGTGCACTTTAGCCTTACAATTCAATTCATCTATGGACATTCCCTGGGATAAGTTGAATATAGAAATAAAGTATTAAACGTTTTAATTTGTTTGATATCAATTTAAGAAGATCAAAGAACAAACGAAAAAGGTGGTGCTTTTTTGTACTGGACATTTTTTTTTTCTGTGATCTTTTTGAACCCTTCATCTCTCGCTGGCTTACTAAAGAAAAACTTAAGGAGGAAAAAGGAATGGACGAAGAATAGTAAATTTACAATAGTTACAGTTTCCTTAAATTTTTTAATGAAATGCCACTGAATTCTTTCATTTCATGTCATTTCATTTCATTTCATTTCATTTCATTCTTTCTTTCTTTTCGGCAAACATAACACGAAATGATTCAGAAGATATAACATAGGCATGTATTCGACTTCAAAAGGCAGATAATGGTTGACAAATACAAAAATTATACATGCATACTGGCAAATTACAAAGTTGTGTCCGGAGAAAATAAAAAGATAGAATTGAGAGGTCCATTGAAAACCATGCTTGTAAATTGTGAACCACATTATGTTTGTTTGGTGTTTTTTTTTTGACAATCAGCTACTTCATTCTTTTGTTTATTTCTTTTATACATATGCGCATTTTGTAACAATTATAGATATGTATATTGTACATGTACTTGTTTCAACCGTAGACTCAGCTATCTGAGCACATTGCACCTTTGATTTCTAAATCTGCCAAAGATGAATTCATAGTGTATTCTTTGCAGATGATTTCTGTCGTTGCTCCTTCAGTTCAAATTAGAGTTGTTAATTTTCTTATACATTTTGTTACGCCAATGCTGTCATCCCAGTCAGTCACACCTTTTATTGATGACGTACCTTTAAATGTGTAAATGTTTTAATACATGCATAATACGTTATTATTTCATGTATCAATTATTATGTATGTTGTGAGTTTGTAGTTAAACTATCTCTGATTTTGACATGTTGATGTTAAGTTGGCTTTGATCCATTTTATCTATGCAAAAAGGACATAGAAACAAAGTAAAACAAATGAAACGAAATGAAATATCAAAGATTAGTACATATTCTTATATATATTCTTTCATTGCTCTAATCCGATCAATGTTGAAAACAGTCAATATCTCCGTGTATCATGCGATGTACAATATACTTTTGCAGTGACCAATTGTCCCCGGAATATACACCGTACAAACATGGATTATCAAACTTTTGTTCCAGCTTAGCTCTCGTAGAATTAATAAGAAACCAGTCTTGCTGTTAATGATGGAAAGACTCCAACAAAAGCTACATGGAAATGAAAAGCATAATTTGACCGAGCTTTACAAAACTAACAAAACTAAAAATAAAAAATAAAACGGTGAAGTGGGTCAAAAGAATCAATCTTGAGTTTTTCACAATTTCTGAAAGAGCTGTCCTTCTTCTACATTATTCTTTAGTTTTGGATCTTAACATAAACGGGAAAGTGTGTTTCAGCATGTTTTCTATTCAACCTTTTTTTTTTGGGGGGGGGGGGAGAATGATCAGGTATGTCGTAGAAACCCCTTTTCATTTCTTGAAATTCTCTTTGCGCACTCTTCACTTTCAAGTCTGATAACTTTTGAAAGGATAACGCTTTGCTTTGAAAGTTGGCATTAATCACGGATACAACATGTCATTAGAACATGCTCAATTCCAGCTTAATCTGATAATCCCTTCATTGTTGTTGCTCCGGCGGTTTACATCCCGTGTTTTGTAGCATACCCGATATATAACTCGTGTTGATGTCGATCCTTATTATGACTCTATGTGTGATTATCAATCTGCACAGTCGTTGACAGACTCAAAACATGTAAAATCCGACTGTTTTACCCAAAAAAAAAAGAGAAAAGAAGAAAAGTTTAAGGTCTCTCACAGTTCAGAGATTGCACATTTGCACCCAGCCCAACTCGCCGATGAATGTTTGTGCATAATCCTGTAAGGTGCAAATCTTTATGGCGATCTAAAGTCGTTTTGTACCACTGTAGTGTCCTTTACAAAAGAATACAATTGTGTTCTGTATCGTGATGTAAATATGACTACCTCATAATGGGGTAGGGGAGAGGAGGGGGGGGGGTAACAGTAGAAATTCTTGATTATTACTGCTGGCGAGGAGTCGTATTTGCAGTCAATATTTGCCGACTGTATGCTTCTTTTCAGTGCTTTTCATTCCAATGATAGTCATATCAATAATGCTTATGAATGTAATGAAAAAAAAAATCAAGGTTTATAGGGGACTAGGCTCAGGTTCCTACGCATTTTCATAGGTCATAAATGTATTTGCAGATCGAAAAAAAAATCACATTTATTTCCGATTTTCCTGTAAAATATAACACAAACTAAACAATGTTAGGAAGGGAAAAAAGTAATAGATAATACTTGATTACATAAATGCAGTCAGGGGAGACATAAGCAAAGAAGTCAGCATGAATGAACACATGTTCGCATCTAAAATGTATATGATCTGAAGTTATACTGTTTGATAAAGAGTCTGCTTCACCAAAGCTGTTCTTCTGCAAATCTGTAAACATGACCAAAAAAAAACCGGAAAAACATAATAGACTGCATACAATTATCGAGTAAATGACAGGAATCAAGTAACAACATAAACAACAGCAACAACAACACAAAGCAATGCAACAATAAGAACAGTCTGTAGGTATATTGATATTAAGCACAGTGTCTACGACAAAAGAGTTCACAAAACAGAAAAGTCGAATGTTTATGGTATTGATTAGATTTTATCATTTTCTGTGGGGGAAACCTTCTGAAGAGCAAAAGCTTATGTAGAGAATAGGTCCAGAGAGAGAGAGAGAGGGAGAGAGGGGGAGAGAACTAATTAGAGTGAAACATACGTACAACACAACAATATAAAGCCTCATATTATAGCCTCCACAGACATACTACACAAGACAAAGAGCAGACATCAGATGACACTATGTACATCATTCAATTGAATTCTAAGAAACATCTTAAAAACAATTAAAAAATCCAATGGCACAAGCAAAGCTCAATCTTGCCCATAATGTTGCCTGTATGTACATTATGCTTAATTACTGGTTCACTTATTTACTTATGCTTAATGCTTGTATTGTGGTACGATCAATGAACTTTGTACATAAATGATTTCTATACTTTCTGCATATTCACAAACACATCCGTTCACATCATCTTACATTGCAAGTTGGAGAATTCCACTTGCCTTAGACTAAGACTATTTTTGCGAAGTCTTTTTTTATGCTCCTTTTCTGGTCTTTAATTTAAGAATTCTCTTTTTCATCGAACCTCATGAAAATCTGTTGTTTCCATAGATGTTCTCTAATCCTTGTAGAGATCAATGTCGCAATCTATGACTACTTTTTTTATATCTAGGAGAGGTAGGGGCTGGGAATCGCTTTTTATGCTCTAACTTGATAGTCACCCTAAACAGAAAGCTATGGCATGTTCGCATAGAAACTTCGAGGAAGGCTGCAGACATGACTGTGCTATCGCAGCTCGAAAGGTCGTGGAAGTTTCTTGTAGCCCCAGAGGTTCCAATGTACAATGTACAATGTACGAATGCTTTGGTTACCAAAGAAACGGCCAGACAACAACCATCTACATGACATTTTTCCAGTCGGCGTTTCTGATAGACCTAGCATTTTGTTTCCTCTCCAACAATTGCCTCCAGTGGCGGTAAACCTCACTGCCTGGGTGATGTTGCCTCTATAATGTGGTTGCCATGGTGACGTTTGATGTTTATCAAGAACTGTTGAAAGAGGTCTAACAAATATTTACAAGTAAAAAAGCGAAAAAAAAAACCTCACGTGTGCCTCGTCCGTCTCCACCACTCCCCCCTTTTTCCCTCTTGATGATCTTCGTTTTCCATAGTTGCAGACAATGGGGATCAAACACATTCACTCGAGCGCCACTGGCGCCTTCCAGTACCTATTAAAGGCCATAAAAAGATGAATTGCTTCCATTGCGTTCTCTCGTTGCTTTACACGTGCCGTAAGTTTGAGGATTGGCATCACTGTGCATTGTGCGCATTGTAGGGGATTGGGCAATAGGGGCATGGTAGGGGGATCCCTTTTTTTTTTCTTTTTCTCATTATAAATTGGATGAAAAACAACTTGACCTTGGTGCTCATAACGACTGGGATTATTACTGTGATGAACGTGTAAAACCTGCTTTATACTTTTCACTTCTATTCATCACATTTTGGACTATAAGAAGAATACTGCAAGTTACTGTAACCTATTTGCAACTGGAATACCCAAACCTTCATTTCGGGTTATCTTATTTTTTTAAGTTTTCAGCTTTCCCCTTTTTGTTTTGACATTCGTAGAATATAATTATGTAATTTGAAAGACGTCAAAGGGTAGCAAAAGTATGTTAGAATTATTTCTGTGATGAATTATTCTCTTTATAAACTCTCAATAGCCTTTAAAATAAACAATAAGTATAACAGACAGCAACAAACCTGCAGTGGGCTGTTTACATCAGTTAGAATGATGTAGAAATGAGAAAAAGATTGCTGTACCTTTCAAGGAATCATGGGCCATCTTAGGCCAAAAGCTTCAGTTGCTAAAGGGATATGCCTTTTATATACATATTCCTTCTTCATGAAATTAATGAGTTGAAATAGCACTAGATAGTAGAGAATATGGCGTGAACTTGGGAAAAAAGAATCTTGAAATTCCCAATTTGGGTGCGTTCGAGCTCTAAAGCGCGCCAAAACGAACTGAACTCAAGCGTACCATACCGTATCATGCCAGTGTTGGAGCGTTCGAGCGTCAGTACCTCACGAGCTATTTCTTGCAGAAAAGGTCACGTATTTTTTTTTCAGCATGAATGTCATACACCTGGCGCTCGAACTACAGCTGTCCCGAACAAAGAGAATTATATATTTGCTTTGTGACGTATGCACATGCTTTGCAGCGAACTTTTGGTACGATTTTGACACGCTTTTGGAGCACATCGGGAAGTGGTCCACTTTTGGCTCGGTACAGTACGGTACGGTACACTTTAGGTACGTTCTAGCGCTCTTCTGGCGAGGGTACGGTACGGTCACGGTTCGCTTTAGGAGAACGCTCGAACGCACCCAGGCCTGTGATCACAGAGACTCCAACTCTCCCGTTTTCGACGGGAGATCTCCCGCCGAAAGCCCATTTTTGTACAATCTCCCGTTCTCCCGTTTGAGATTTGATTTCGTCCGCCCTGGCTCTGTGTCTCCCGGTGGCAAGGATTTCTTACTTATTTCTATCGTATGTTGAAAAAAATAAGCCTAAGATAGCACCACAGAACATCTAGAATCCTAGGAACTTCGCGCTTCACATACATCAACTTGGAGTCCCCCGTTTGCTAGGGGTTTCGGGCGGGAGAATCTCCAGATCAGAAGGTGCTTGGGGCTGTGATCATTCCATGGCCACGGCGTCATCCAAAGGAGAGAAGAGAGAGAGAGAGAAAAAAAAAAGCACAGATTAAGATCGTCAACAAAACGAACACATCTCGATTCAGCACCGGGCATTAAAAAAACTGCCGGAAATACGTCATACCTTTTGATATCCACCAATCGCACTCACATAACACTTGCCTTCCAGTCGCCTTTTGTAAATACATTCTTCTTTGCCCAATTAAAGGGGGCGTACGACCCCCCCCCCCCCCATTTTAATTTTCATTTTTATTTCTTTTGTTTGAACCGAATAAAAAGAGGGCGCGCGTCCGGTGCGCCCCCTCGGGATCTTCCACTTTTGTTATACGTTAGTGATCGTATTGCTTTTAAAATTATATTTCAATTTCAATTTCAATTTATTTTCGTATTTCTCGATGGAAAATACATGGTATATAACAAAATATAATACAGAATGTCCAGCTTGGATATATACATGAAGAAATAGGAATACAAAAGTAATACATAACGGTCGATGTGTCATTTTCAATCAAAGTAAAAGCTGCGAAGAGAAATACGATGGAACCTACTAAAAAGCAAAGCTTGTTGAGTGTAGGTCCCAACAAAAGCCTAGTAAGGGGAACAGGATGAGGAGCACGGGTACAATTAAGACCAAAAGTAATGATAAACAAAAGAGAATGACTATTACTCGGGGCTCAGAATATTCTTCTCACATGCATTTATGTGTGTGATAAAATGAGAACAAGTAACCACATGCTGCACACTATAGCAGTTGCTCTCATAGCAATTTAGACCTGGGAGTGATAATGACGTGAATACTTAAGTACTATTAGGGTTTAAACATTCCGGCTTCCATAGACACGGGGAAAGATTTAAAAAATGGAGAACATGAATCAATTGCAATTCCTATATGTGATATACCAGCCAGCTGCAATGATGCATAAAAGAAAGGAAAGAAAGAAAGGAGGGGAAACTATGCGACACGACCAAGGTCTTACTAGAAGTGGAAGGAAAAACACCGATGGGAAGGAATTTGAGAGAGCATGCAACTAAAATGTATATGCATGAGTCTGTTCACATGGCAACAACCGAGTAGTATAACAGAGTAGCCATCAGCATAATAAAAAGGAATTTTAGTGCACTTGTGTGTTGTAGCTATTCAATACATGCTGTCTGAGTTTACGCTTAAAGGATGATAATGACAAGCAGCTTTTAACCTCTGTTGGGAGATCATTCCAATATTTAGGACCTGTATACATAATTGTGTTTTTAGCGAAAACTGTTCGAGTTCGTGGAAGGTGATAAGCGTCACTCTGGCGAGTTGGATAGTGGTGGACAGAATTGTTTCTTATGAACATCTGTAAGAAGACACCAGGAAGATCTTTTGAGGAATGTTTATACATAAAAATACCTAAATTATAACCAAACAAATCTATCAGTTTTAAAATCTTATTTTTCTGAAATAAAGCGTTAGTGTGAGATAAATACCCAGCATGGTTAATAATTCTGATCGCTCGCTTTTGAAGAAGAAAAAGTGAATCCAGTAAGTATTTAGATGCGTTACCCCACGCAAGAATTCCATAATTAAGATATGGGGAAATCATGGTTGAATATACAATCTGCAAGATATGGTTGGGCAAAAAATGTTTCAGTTTGTTTAGGATTCCTGTATTTCGTGACAAAAATTTGCTTAAAAAATTAAAGTGAGTTTTCCAGGAAAGGTCACTATCGATGAAAAGTCCTAAAAACTTTGTACTATCTACTCGGGTTAGGTTAATATCATTAATCTTAACATAATCAGGAATAACTTGCAAAGAATTGTTAAATAATATATAATGTGTTTTATCAACATTTAATAATAACTTGTTAGCGTAAATCCAGGACTGAACAGATTTCAATTCATTATTCATTATACTTACGAGGGTATTGGGGTTGCGGTGAGATAGAAATAAATTTGCATCATCAGCGAAACAAATAAAAGAAAGAATCTGTGACGAATTTTGGAGATCGTTGATGTACAGGATGAATAAAAGTGGGCCAAGAAGAGAACCCTGGGGGACACCGCAAGAAGTTGACGTCATACCTGACTCATAGCCATTTATGTAAACAAATTGTTTTCTGTTTGTGAGATAGTCTTTAAACCAATCTAAAGCCCTCCCACGGATACCGTAATGGCTTAACTTATAATGCAAAATTTGATGGTCAATGGTATCAAAAGCCTTCGAAAAATCGAGAAAGACACCGATGGTGTGGGAAGCATCATCTAAAGCATGAGCTACTTTATCAATGAAGGCTAATAATGCGTGAGTTGTGCTATGCTGTTTTCTGAATCCAAATTGGAAATTAGAAAGAATATTGCAATTAACAAGAAATCTAAGAGTTCGTTTATAAACAAGCTTTTCAAGAATTTTTGAGACTGAGGTTAAGAGAGATATCGGGCGATAATTGCTCACAAATTCTTTTGGACCCTTTTTGTATATGGGAACAACTCGAGCGATTTTCATATTATTTGGGACTTTGCCACTAGATAAAGATTGATTGAAAATATAAGTGAGTGGAGAAATTATTTCATTTATTATATTCTTCAGAAGAAAAGCCGAAATACCATCATTACCTATACTTTTCTTAATATTTAGGTTATCAACAATTTCTTTGATTTCTTCTTCAACAATAGGAATGAAAAACATGGTTTGTACATTCCTGTCTTTTAAAAAAGAATGAAAAGTTGTCTGGGTATTTGGTATTTTGCTAGCAAGATCAGGTCCTAAGTTAACAAAGTAATCATTAAATACATCGGCCACTTCCTGTGGATCATCAACTTGATGACCGTCATTCAAAATATGAGTAGGGGAATTTGTAACAGTGCTAGATTTCAAAGCTGTGTTTATCACCCTCCACGTACTCTTAATGTCGAACTTGCATTTTTCAAACTGATTTGCAAAATACAGTTGCTTGGCTAAGCGCAACGAAGAAGTAAGTGCATTGCGGTAACGAATATAACGGGATTTGGTTACATCATTCGGAGATTTTCGGTATCTGTAAAACAAGTTATTCTTCCTATTGATAGACATAAGTAGGGACTTTGAAATCCATGGTTGTTTTGGTACTCTCTTATAATTTGATCTGAATCGTCTAAATAAGGGTATATAAACATTACACATATTTATAAGGATGTTCATAAAAACATCAAAGGACGAATTTACATTTCTTTGGTTATAAACAGAGGACCAATCAACTGACCTCAATCCCTCTCTAAGTCTATCAAGATTACATTCGGACATATCACGAGAACCTGAATTAAGGGTTGGCATTTTCCTAATAGAAAACTGTGGTACAAGCGCATATATCGGGAAATGATCGGTGATATCAGAAACTACAATACCAGAAGTAACATCAGTAAAAACATCATTAACGAATATATTATCAATGAGAGTAGAAGTAGCATCAGATATCCGAGTAGGTTTCCTGATAAGAGGAATGAAGGATTTTGACACCATGAAATTAAGAAAATCTTGACTGCATAAAGCGTCATTACAATTTAAAAGATTTATATTAAAATCACCCATAATGAAGCATGTCTTAGTATCAAAATAATCATTAGAGAGAAGATTGTGAAACCGCTCAGTGAATTCATTAAGGTTGGAATGCGGAGGTCTATAAATTTCCCCCAAAATGATATTCCCCTTAGTAGGGGTCATGACCTCAATAAAAATACTCTCAAGGCATTCAGACATGATACAATATTCATTTAACAGTTTATGGTTTAAATTTTGTGTGACGTAAAAACCAACACCACCACCTCTTTTAGTAATCCTGTTGTTGGTAACTAATTTAAAACCGTCTATGGTAAATAGAGAAGAAGGTGACGTTTCCTTGAGCCAAGTTTCACTGAGACCAATTATGTTGTGTTTAAATTGTAATTCGTTGAGAAATACAAGTAATTTATCAAAATTTCTATTAAGGCTTCTTATTGAAATGTGAAACAAAAAGCTCATTAGAGTGTGAATGGGAAAGTGTAATCATTTCTTTTTCCAAGTGATAGTGAGAAAGTTGGCCTTCATTTCGAGCAGACGCATCATTAGCGTCAAAATCAAGCTTCAGATCTTGGGTTTCTGTGTTTAAAGAAGTAACAAAATCGGAGTCTTCACCTTCTTCTCTATCATAAGAATGTAAGAGGGAATTCAGTGCAGCTGGCTGATAATCGTTTACATCACTATCTATAACAGAAGAAGAAATAGCGTTTATGAACTCATCCATATTCAGAAGTGCACAAACACGAGTTGAATAATGAGTTGTTTACCGGAAATACATGTTCATGACTTAGATTACTGTATGTCTCTTGGAAACGAGTTACGAAAACAACATTCAGTTGGTAAGCATATGCATACCACACTGCGTTCACATGAGGTAATGACCTTGCAGTTGGTAATAACTGGAATGCACAGTGAATAATGAAACCGTGTTCTCTAGGGATGGACAAATACAAAATGTCGAGGGACAGACGGATAATAAAGGAAAATTCCGTGTGACACACAGGTGAGAAGAAAGCGTCATGAGTGATCTGTGTCACAAACACAAGAAGACGCGGAGTAAGGAGAAATGTACAAGCTCTTATGTGGCATAAGATTGTAGTAGAAAAAGCAGGTGGATAGATTTGTCTGAACATATCAAGCACAAACGAGGACATAAAGCTTTTTTCAAGAATAAAGTTCAGAGTGAGTTTTTTTGAAGTCATGTTATGGGTGTGCGGAAAATTGCAATCAGAGAACATGTATAACAACGACAACGATATGAAGATTTGGCTACAATAGTTTGCAGACATGTGGTTTAGCATAAAGCCGAGCGAGAAGACCTGGGATGCATGCATGGACAATGATTTCTGGTTGGCATAATCATTAAGAGGTTGCAAAGTAAGAATTGACTGATACGCATTCTTAAAGAAAAGTAGATCCAAAATTATGTACAAAAACAACAATGGCTCTAGCTTTGAGCAGATTAGTATACAAAAATACGCAATCAAGAAAAGGCTCAGGACAAACAGTTTCGTAAACCGGGTTCCGCGGTTTTACGGCCACTCACCCTACCCTCCAGTCCCATTATAAATGCCAATTAAGCCATAATAATTGCTAGGAAGTTGGAGTTTTTGACTAATAGAAAAAGGGATTCGGCTGAAATAAGGCTACGAAAATGCAGACATCAAGGAGGAGTCGAGACTCCTACATCAGAAAAGAAGTTGTAACATAGTTAAAAGAGGTGAAAACCTTGCAGACATTCTGAGGCGACTGAGGTTTGATATGTGACTTTGGAAAGGCCGTAACTATCCATCAACCACTGACATCAACACACTCAATACCTTATAGTGCTCGCTTTCCGTTGTGTTCGTCGTTTTGCCCGAGGTTACACTTCCTTTACTCCAAGTTACACACCACCCTACCCTTAAAACATCAATTTTTAGGGATAACGCATTTGAATGATTCCCGTTGACTTATTTTCTTTCTTTACTAGGGAAAGAGTTCGCTGTTGCTGAATTATTAGCTGAAAACATTTATTTTTGCGGACAGCAAATTCTTAAGAAGAAATTTGAATTGATCTCGATACCACAGTTCATTGCAAACGCGAGAAGTTGTGCATACACAGGGTTTGTTTTTGTTTTTTGTTGTATTTGTTTCGAAGTTTATGAGTTCGTTCATCAACTAACTCCTGGAGAAGATTTAAGGTTTCCAAACAATAATTGTCAGGAAGATTTTGGGCAGTAGATAAATGCAAATTTTTGCCCCCCAAAAAGAGAAAAAGGCTGATTGATTATTGATGTCAAACGCCATGTTTCTGTAGGGATGATAAGCGCAAAGTCGTTTATAGCTCGGTTCTACGGAAGCTTTAAAGTGCCATTCGACTTGGAGACTTGGCGAGATAATTGTCCCCGCCGAACGAGTTCGAGCAGGGGACTATGAAACGGGCTCCGTACGTGTGTGTGTCTGTGTGTCCGTCTGTCCGTCTGTCCGTCCGTCCGTCTGGGCGTCCGTGTGTGATCAAAATGTTCAAAATGCTACTTCTTCGCCATTTCTAACCCGATTTTGATTCTGTTTGCTTTATATGATAGCACTACATGGGAGCTTTGAAACTTCTATACAGAATTTCAGTTGTGACGTTTGACCTTGACCTTTGACCTATATTGTACATTTTGCTTCAAAATGCTACTCCTTCGCCATTTCTAACCCGATTTTGATTCCGTTTGCTTTATATGATGGCACTAGGTGAGGGCTTCAAAAGTCCTACACAGAATTTTGACCTTTGACTTCTTTGACCTTTGACCTTGTTTTTTGACCTATATTGTAGATTTTGCTACAAAATGCTACTCCTTCGCCATTTATAACCCGATTTCAATTCCGTTTGCTTTAAGTGATGGCACTAGGTGAGGGCTTCAAAACTTCTACACAGAATTTTGGCCTTTGACTTCTTTGACCTCTGACCTTGATTTTTTACCTATAGATATTGTACATTAGCTACAAAATGCTACTCCTTCGCCATTTCTAACCCGATTTCGATTCCGTTTGCTTTATGTGATGGCACTAGGTGGGGGCTTCAAAACTTCTACATAGAATTTTGACCTTTGACTTCTTTGACCTTTGACCTTGATCTTTTTACCTATACATTTTGCTACTAAATGCTACTTCCGGCGGGGACATATGTGACCCTGCACCTCAAAACAAACAAAAAGTCGCCAGACATGAATTTTTAGTTAAGACCATATGCTGAAAGAGCAGACTTTAAGCTTTAAAATGATGTATAACTCAAATCAAATGGACTCTTCTAACCTATCTTAATATTGGAAAGAAAGTACGAACTTAGGAAAAGTGTGAACTGAGAAAAGAGGCTCTGAAGTACAGTGTCTATTCAAGCGCTTAATCTTTACCAAACCGTGCTGGCTGTGCGATGAATGGGACAAAAAACAGGAAGTAAACCACCAGAGTAACAACAATGGAGAGATTATCAGATTAAACTGAAATAAAGCATGCCTCATTAACACATTCTTTTCATAATTAATGTCAACTTTCAAAGCAGTAGCACTATCCTTTCAAAAGGTATTAGAGTTGAAAGTGAAGAGTGTGGACAAAGTTTTTTTCAGAAATGAAAAAGGGATTCTAAAGACACACCTAATCACACTATTCTACCAAAAATGTTCGAGATAAACTGCTAAAAAGACACACTTTCCTGCCTGTTTATGATACCAAATTTTAGCATAATGTAAAAGAAGACCCGCTCTTTAAGAAAATATGAAAAAGTCAAGTTCGGCTAGGTTGACCCATTTCACCTATTTTCAGTCCTCACGCAAAATCAGTGCGTGCGACTTTATGTTCGTTTTGAGGTGCACGGTCACATATATTACGCACCGCGTAATTTCTACTTTTCCTTGTTTATCTTGTCAAGTCAACATAATAGCTCTATCATGTCGACTTATCAACTTTATAAGTTGACATGGAGACAAAAATTATCATGTCAAGTCGACATCTAAAAAGTTACATGTCGTCATGGGGAGATAAGGTATCTTGCCAAGTCAACATCGAAAAAAGTTACATGTCGTCATGGTGACATAATGTATCATGCCAAGTCGACATCTAAAAAGTTACATGTCATCATGGTGCATAAGGTATCTTGCCAAGTCGACGTCTGAAAAAGTTACATGTCGTCATGCCTACATAACGTATCTTGCCAAGTGGAAATCTGAAAAGTTACATGTCATCATGGCGACATAAGTTGTCTATCCAAGCTGATATCTAAAAAGTTACATGTCGTCATGGTGACATAAGGTATCTTGCCAAGTCGACATCTAAAAAGTTACATGTCATCATGGTGACATAAGGTATCTTGCCAAGTTGACTTACAAAAAATTACATGTCGTCATGGTGACATAAGGGCTCGACACTAACGGTGGCCCGGTGGCCCGGGGCCACCAAAAATGAAAGTCGGGCCACCAAATTTTTTTGAAAAGTATGTCAATAAATTCGTAACTTTTTGCGCCGGAAATTAGCAGTTAAATTTGTTTAAAGGATGGATGAAAAGGACTTAATGAGTGCCTGAGAGTGAGTGTTGCAAGTTTGTTGAAGTTTATTTATGAGTAGATATGTCAAACTTCTAATTCTTACTATCATAAAACTTAAATATTTGACTCATTCTAAAGAAAAGGACTTTTAATGTTTTTTATTGTTTTTTTCGGGCCACGAAATTTTTCTCTCGGGCCACCAAAAATGTGAAATTTAGGATTTTGGTGGCCCCATCGGGCCACCAAACAAAAAAGTTAGTATCGAGCCATGCATAAGGTGTCTTGCCAAGTCGACTTCCAAAAAGTTACATGTCGTCATAGCGACATAGGGTATCTGCCAAGTCGACATCTAAAAAGTTACATGTCGTCATGGCGACTGTATCTTGCTAAGTAGACATATCAAAAGTTGCATGTTATCAGAAGATATCGAAGTTGACTTTCTTTGTGAGATTCGTTTTCATCATTCCGTACATGTGGTCTGATTTATGGTTAGGAGTTTTTTTCAACGGTATAAGTCAACGTTCCGGTGCTAAGCTTGATCTCCACCTCACTGTAGGCATGTATTTTCCTAGCAGCCCCTCCTTAAATGTCCTTTATGTATCGTTCTCACTAAATGACAGTGTTTCGTGAGGTGGTTCCCCCCATTTACGCTTTTGAATAGAGACGACACATCAGATATAGAAGGATACAGAAAAAGATATACTGAAACATTAAATAGACCGAAAGTCATAGAGCTCCAATGTGTAAGACGGAATCACACTCAGAAAATGCTAGAAATGAAGAAAAAACACTGACCTAATGAACACTAAAATGTTTTTTTTTATTGTTGCTTTTCATGTTGAAGCTTTTTTAAGAACCAAATGATGTGAAAAAGGTGAAGAATAGAGAGCACATAGGTACATGTACATATTAACAAGAACACAAGTTGATTTGTCAATGAACCATGGAAATCCACAGAACGAGGGGAAAACAACAAATTACGTCTATATTATTTTGTTGTTTTGGCGTGGTACCTGGTTGAAAACTCCAGGCATGACAAAAGAACATTTACATTTTTAGAGCATGGGCCGAACCATGTAACAAGTGACGAATATCGCCATTCCCATTGACTTACACGCGTTGCGCCTACGCGCCGAGATTCGGCGAAGTGACGCACAGCGGTATGTGTCACTTCGCCGTACTCACCCTTATACACGGGGTGCTATGGAGACCGCAAAAAGGGGGAATTCGACGAACTGACGTTCGTTGTTTCTCTCTGTGAAAACAACATTTTCTGAAAGCATAACTCTTACTCCCATCAAACATCTCATCAGTTTGATGGGGAGAAGGTATGAAATTAGTGCATTGACGCTACCCATTTTTTCAAATGCGATTATCTCAGAATTGTGTTTTTGCGCTGCGAAGCGGTTTTTGTCGGTTCGCCGTATCACCGACAAATTGCGTCATGGTATTTTCACAGGAGAGGTAAAATGATTCACAGAGTTCAGGGGCACAGAACACTTTCATGAGGGGAGGAGGGGGGATGGTTGCCTGGTTGCCACCTCCCCCCCCCCCCCCCCCCCCCATCGAGCATCTTTTGCCTCTTGGGGCCACTTGGTCAAGAAAAGTTATAAGTGAGGACTGTGAGGGATACTAGCGATTGATCAAGAAATTGTAGTTGTTTTTAATAGTAAAGCTTAGCATATTACAGCTCTTTCAATATAAACAAAAGACAGTGACAGGATAAGGGCCTCTTGTGATTTTTCTGGTATGTCAAATTTAAAGGAAAGACATAATTTACAAGTTTTACTTCTTGATAGTTTTCTTTTCATATTTCACCCTTAGTTTTACGTCTTAAAATCCACCTTTGTTAGTATACCATTGCATTTATGAATACTTCTAATTTTTGTGTACTGTATGCATTACAAGTAATTGTTTACATTTCATATTTGTGTCATGTATATTATTGTGAGATTTTGTGAAATATGAGATAAACAAAACTGAAACTGAAAGAATAAGACGAAAAATAAGACGGGAAAAATGAAAAATAACAGGAAACGGGAAAGAAATGCAAAGAAAGAAATATAACAAACAAGGGAGAGAGAGAGAGAGAGAGAGAGAAAGAGAGAACGAAGATGGTAGAGAGGGAGAGAATGGAAGTGGAAGTGGGGATGGAATCTTTATTTGGGAAAATTGATGAGAAAGTGAGAGATGCAAAACTTAAAATTTTCGTCCCTTTGCACGCATGTCATATGATTTTTTTTTTTTACATTTTCTAGGGATTTTATAGAGTGTCAAATGTGTTACACGTGTGTATGTTTGTGTTTTTCCTTTTGCTTTATTTCCTTTCCATTTTTCAGGGGTTTGCCTTCTTGACCATCTTGTTCCCATGTCGATCCCGAAAGATCTGAGGCCATTGATCTTCGATCACCGTCGAGAACGCGATCAGCCTCATGTAGTGCAGGAGCATCTGGTACGACATGTGAAGCATCATATCGCACGCGATCACAGGCAAAGATCAGTGAAAGCACGCCGCGTGATGACGAGAAGAGAGAACAGCAAACGGATGGAGAATGTGATGATGAAACATGCAGTATCTACACGAACAGCGACAATGATGATTCCACGTTATCCCCGGAGACTCCTCCTCCGAAGGCTGCTGGGAAGACAAAGGAATCTAAAAAAAGGAAAATGAAACCAACGAAGAAGCAGAAGTGAGTAGATTATTTGATCGTGATTAATTAGAAAACAGGTAATCTCATTAAGAGCGATGGAGTGTTTCCATTTTGTCTCTTTAAATGTAAGAGGAATATGTGATACACTCAAACGGAAGAAAATATTCTTATGGTTGAAACGTCAAAAATGTGATATAGCTTTCTTACAAGAAACATTTTTATCAGGAGAATTAGAAAAAGTAATTTCAAATGAATGGAAAGGTTTCCGAATATACGATCATGGAACAAAACACTCAAAAGGTGTAGCTGTTTTAATCAGAAACGACCTTCCAATTGACGTCATAGAGACACATTCCAAAGGTGACGGTAGAGCCATTGCGTTGAGATTTGTAAGCTATGATTCTGTTTATTTCTGCCTAAATGTATACGCTCCGGCGAAAAACGCAGAAAAAGAGCCGTTTTACGCATCATTACATAACTGGGTGAAAAAGATCAAGAAACCAAGTGAAATTATGATTGCAGGAGGAGACTGGAACTGTGTACAAAATAAAAAGTTAGACACAAACGGAATGTCTTACATATATTTACCAAAAAAATATTTTGTTAAATTTCAGCAGTGTTACAATTTAATAGATGTGTGGAGAAAAAAATTCCCGGAGAGGAGGCAATTTACGTGGAGACACCTGTCACTCAGTATATGCTCACGCCTTGATTATTGGCTAGTCTCCAGGGCATACGCTCCGTATGTACATTCCTTAGATATCAAACCAGTGTTAAAATGTGATCACAATGCGGTGACAATGAAGCTTCGGGTGACAACAAAAAAGAGAGGAAGGGGTTTTTGGAAATTGAATAATTCATTACTTAAAGATGAAAAATATAAACAAGGTATAAAGAATATTGTTCAGAAGGTTAAAATGGAGTGTGATAAAATTGATGCTCAGTTAAGATGGGAAATATGTAAGATAAAAATAAAAGAATACAGTATTAGATATGCATCTGAGTTGTCACAAAAGAAGAAGAAATATATCAGGAGCATCGAAGAAGAATATAAAAGATTGAGTATGAGTGTTAATGAAGACCAAAATATTGATGATTTAGACAAGATTAATTGTTTAAAACATGAGATAGATAGATGGTATGAATATCAATGTAAAGGTGCATATGTTAGATCAAGGGCAAGGTGGCTTGAGTCAGGAGAGAAGTCATCTCGATATTTTTTTCAGCTTGAAAAAGCAAAGGGTAAAAAAAAAGAAATAAATAGTATTGAAATAGATGGTAAGATTTTCAGAGAAGATGAAGAGATTTTGAAAAAAATACATGATTTTTATAGCAGTCTTTACGGAAAAGATGATTCCAAGTCTGATATCAAAGACTACACTCGTAATTTAGACTTTAATGTATTAAGTGAGGAAGATGCAAACATCTGCGAGGGGAAGCTCACAGAAAATGAATGCTGGTTTGCACTCAAATCTATGCATTTGAATAAGTCACCTGGCAGTGACGGTCTTAGTGTAGAATTTTATAGATGTTTCTGGGAAGACCTGAAACAGATGGTAATAGACAGCTTGAATCAGGGATATGATAAAAAAGAATTGTCTGTTTCTCAAAGTCAAGCCATTTTAACACTCTTGTATAAGAAAGGTAATAAGAACATATTAGATAATTGGCGACCAATTTCGTTGCTTAATATAGATTATAAGTTGGCGGCTCGTGTTCTGACAATCCGATTGAAAAAAATAATTCATTGTATTATATCCGAGGACCAATATGGTTTTATGAAAAATCGTTCTGCATCAGAGTGTATACGGACAGTTCAGGATGTAATTGATTACTGTCAATGTACTGAAACACCCGCTATTATTATGTCATTGGATTTCAAGAAAGGTTTTGATACTATTAATCATGATTTTTTGTTTGGTTTGTTGAAGGAACTAAGATTCAAAGAATCTTTCATTAGATGGATCAAAACGTTGTATAGTAATGCTAATGGTAGAGTAATGAATTATGGTTGGATATCTGAAGAATTTTTTATTAAAAGAGGTGTGCGGCAAGGATGTCCGTTATCAGCTCTTTTGTTTATCATTGTTGCAGAAATTTTAGCAGCAAAGATAAAGCAGAATGTTCAAATAAAAGGTATTTTAGTACCTAATATTGAATCGGAAAATGAGTATAACGATATTCGAATTATTCAATTTGCTGACGATACCACAATTTTAGTTGATTCTGTTGATTCCTTCACAGAAGTAATGACAGAAATAGAATTTTTTGGTGAAAATGCTGGCCCAAAAATTAATTGGTCAAAATCTCAGTTTATGAGACTGAACTTAGATATTGAAACTATTGGAGAATTAAATCTCACAGAAGACGCCATAAAATGTCTCGGTATATATGTTGGGAAATGCTATAAAGAAGTTGAAGACCTTAACTGGGAAGGCAAAATAGGGAAAATAAAAAATACACTAGATTTATGGAGAATGAGAAATTTGACATTGTATGGAAAGGTGACCATTATCAAACAATTAGTTACATCTCAGTTAGTATACACAGCTACAGCAGTACCTGTGCCCTTAAAGATCATTAGGTCAGTAAATAGATTACTGTATTCTTTTTTATGGAATTCCAAACGGGAAAAGGTAAAACGCACCGTATGCTGCAACCCAGAAACAGGAGGAGGACTTAAAATGGTCGATTTGCTTTCAAAATGTTTATCTCTCCGTTTATCATGGTTTAAGAAGTATTTTTCTGAGGAACAAATGTCATGGAAGATTTTATTTCAATATTGGACCCAGAAAATTGGCGGAATGCCTTTGTGTTGGAAATTTAATTGCAAGAAAAATGATATATTAAGAATATGCAGAAGGAGAAAAATACCTGAGTTTTACATTGACCTTTTCTGTTCATGGTCTGAGTTAAAGTACATAGACATGTTTAATGTTAATGATATAAAGAAAGAAGTTGTTTGGAATAACAGTCATATTAGATATGACAACGAAATGTTATGTTTCCAGAGCTGGATAAAGGAAAATGTTATCACAGTGAAACAGATTATAGAAGATGGGGAGTGGAAAGACGTTACATCCATAAATGAAACCTTCCGAGACAGGCAGCTGCTCGCCTCATTTGAATTGTCTAAGTTAAAAAAAGCATTCCCCAGGTTTTGGTTAGACAAGTTACGTAATAATATACAGACTCCTGTAGTGCTGCACACAGAAGAATTTGATGCTATTGAGTTGTCAACAGGTGATAAAATCAGTGTACAGAAAACGTCAGCTAAACATTATTATAGATTATTTTTGCATAAGAAAAAACAAGAACCTTCATGTTTATACCTCTGGCAAGGTTATTTGAATTTACCCTGTGATTTTGATTGGAAAAAGGTATTGCAATATAAGTTTCATCAGATTAATGATAACAGAATAAAGCAATTTAATTTTAAGCTTTTTCATCGAATACTGCCCAGTAAAGACAATTTGTTTAAATGGGAAATTTTGAATGATAATTTGTGTACTGTATGTAATTGTAAAGAAACCACTTGTCATTTTTTGCTGAAATGCAAAAAAATCAAAATGTATTGGAGAGTGGTTTCGGTTTTAATTCGAAATATTTTCGATCTTGTGATAGATATCAATGAAAAAGTCATTATTCTCGGATATGATATAGGTAACAAAAAGATGAAATTAGTAAACCTTTTTTTGAATTATGCCCAATTCATTGTCTACAGGAATTATGTCAGAGAACGCAATGCAAGAAACAAATGTTTGTTCAATGTACATCATTTAATAGAAGATTTGAAAGCGGAATTAAGATTTTATATCAGTTTGAAGTGCAACCAAACGAGATTCGATGATATTGGATTAAGAAGAATACGCAATTACTTTGGTTGGTACCATTGATGTACCCTTCAATTATTTTTTTCCTGTCATAATGATTATGTTGAATGCCTTTTGGATACTTGCAGATAATGTGATTGTAAATATGCGAAGATATGTGGAAAAATAAAGTACCTCAGATGAGGAAAATAGAAAAAAAAAAATCTTGTTCCCATGTGTATCAGCTCCAGGAATATACACAGCAGCTGCAGCTGAACTACGTGAAGATAAGATACATTACAAGATACATTATGTCACCATGACGACATGTAACTTTTGTCGATGTTGACTTGGCAACATACCTTATCTCACCATGACGACATGTAACTTTTTAGATGTCGATTTGGCAAGATACATTATGTCACCATGATGACATGTAACTTTTTAGATGTCGACTTGGCAAGATACATTATCACACCATGACCTGATGACGACATGTAACTTTTTAGATGTCGACTTGGCAAGATACATTATCACACCATGACGACATATAACTTTTTAGATGTCGACTTGGCAAGATAAATTATCTCGCCAAGTCTCCAAGTCGAATGGCACTTTAAAGCTTCCGTACGGTTCTGCTCATGCCAACTAATTCAAACTACACACCTCGGTTCCTCGGTCGAACTGGGCAATGGAGCTGCGCAGTGACAAGGCCACCCTCTCGACTCGTGATAGACGTGATAAACGCAGGAGCTCGAGTAAACGCAGCCCTTGTCAATTTTTCATGTAAATTTCCCGTATTTTGTTTTTGCTTGATTTAATCTTATGCGTCTTGTCAAGTAAACCATTGGAAGGAAGCGCTAGCCTTTAATGCTCCTCTTTATCTTATGTTTGTTATTCAGATTGCATTATTCAATACACGCAACATAATAAACAGCTGAAAGCAAGATATTATTCAGTGGGGTCAAGTTTTAAGGGCGAGTTTCTTTAATTATTTGTCTCCATCTACAACCAGCAGCGCTGTCAGAGAAACCAAGACACGCTTTTTTGTAACTAAAAGGAGAAAATGGTATCACAGGAACAGCGTTGGAAAAATAATGAACCAATGTATAGATCAGAATAGCAGCAAAGAAAAAAAAAATCATTGCATTCATGTATAAAACCTGAATAACAAAGATTGTCCCTGACAACCAAACTTATTTACCTGTCAATGAAATTGGCATAAAAGCTGATGGGATAGCTGGGGGTAAATGGTGGGGGTTTCCCTTTCTTTGTCCTTCCCAAAATGGAAGGTATTCACCTAGAAATTTATTATCACTTTTTATATTTATTCATGCCACCTTGCCTGCATGGCCTATCAGTCTAAACCGAATTTTCACTTTACGCTTTCAGTGTTGAAACTATTGTCGCAGAATCTATTCTGACACCTATTGTGATGTTTCTATTGTAATGTTTTTATTGGTTTCGCCTTTCTTAGGCTTGTTATTTTTTTTTAATGATGACGTGCTAACCTGCCTGCGGGGGAGGTTATCAAGCAATGTAACTAATATCATTTCATATGTTTCACTTTAAGGGCACTATTCCCGTACTGCAATGGTTTTTTACAATAGTGTATCTCACCCTCGGGGAGAGTTGAATGTCTCACAGTTATTTTGTTACAGATCACTTAGCACATTAACATGTGAAAGATCTCTTTCCAAGGCCTCTATACTTGCGTGTGCATTGCTTGGCAACATAGATCCCCAAGTTGCCATTAAACTTTACAAAATGTGTTGACGTTGCTAGAAGATGCTAAGCAGGCGGTCTTTATAGCGAGGACAACATAACAATACGTTCATTATGCGAAAATAATCAGTGCAAAACCCCCTCATCTACTGTTGATATGGTGCCCAGAAATAGGTAAGACCTGATTACGCAACATCGAACCCTTGGATAGTTTAATGGGGAATTCCACGCCAGTAATACGCCTAAATTAGTTTAATCAAAAAAAGAATGAAATCTTACTAAATACAACAGTAACAATCTAATTAAGATCGCCGAAGAAATGGGGAAATTATGAAAACTTGAAGTATCATTGCATTCTGCAGAACAGTTCTCGCTCAGTTGATATGGACATACGAATGAGTGAGTTGATGTCATAACCTCACAACTTTCCAATGAACTTGTAAAAAAAAAATGAAGATTCAAGTTTTTTGTTTTGTTTTGTTTTGTTTTTGCTATTACAGTGTAATACATAATGCTATGCATCTACGAATATGGCGTGTATTCAGGTAAAAGTCAATGATTCCTAAATATTAATCACTAAAGGCCACCTTACAAATACAACTGTCAGTCGCCCGAATGGCCGACTTTGAATCTGAAATAAACAAACGTATGTATTCTGAGGCTCTTTTGATTCATTTCGGATCCAAATTCAGTCAGTCGTACGACCAAAAGTCGTCAAGAGTGATTCCTTGGCCTTGATCTGCAGGTTTACTAATGTATACGATAAAACTACTCAAACTCTTAATTCAAAATTTGTTTTGGGCACCATTGTCATGCTGCTACATTGCACTCATTATCTAAAGGTGTAAATGATTTTATTGATGTTTAGAAGCAATAAACCAAACTTAAGTATGACCTATCTAAATCATCCGAACTGATGAGAAACAACCATGGCCCCTTTTCACACATTCATTGTTCCTGTCCGTTGTTTAGCGCTGTTTTTACTTCAAGTAGTGTACAGAACCTGCAAAACTCGTGTGGATTTAGTGGTATTACATGTAACCAGGACGCATAAAGACACCGCACACTGTACGACTTTCAGTCGCACGACTGACTTACTTCACATCTGAAATAAATCAGAATAGCCTCATATTCTTACTAGAATGATTTGCCATTAGAGACACGCTGTTCCCCTATTGAAACTTAGGATTGTTTAAAAGTGGATTATGATATGTCTGTTTTTTATATCAAGAAATATTTTTACTCAATGACTTATACCCACACAGTTTTATCAGTTGTTCAATTTGTGCAATAGATATTATTGTTCGTCGTTTTTCCTATAATTTCAATGTTTTGTTTAATTAGAAACTGTTGCAGTATTTACTTGTATTTGAAATTGTTGTATCAGTGTTTTTTTGTTTAATTTCTGATTGTATTCCAATGTATTTATTCTTTTTTTCTTTTTCTTTGTTTGCTGGTAACTGTAATTTTGCAATATTTTATGTGTTGTGCTTTAAAAGGCGCAGATGAAAACTAGCAAAGGCTGACTTGGGCCACCCTTTTTACAGATGTGAAATAAATAAATAAATAGATACATAGATAAATAAATAAATGAATAAATAAATAAACACGCTTAGGATTGTTTAAAAGTAGGTTATGATATGTGTGTTCATTTTTTCATACATTAGATCAAATAGGTCGATCCCACCTTCTCTCGCTGTGTGTACACCCACTGCAAATATTAAATCAGTGTCTTTCTACTGTACTTTGACCTTCAAATGCCACTTAAAGGCCATCGCGCACGATAGGACTCTCTGTCGCACCATTGACTGATTTTGGATCTGAAATAAACAAGCGGTCAGAGTTAGGCAAGTCCAATGTTCCCCATGGTTTCTGACCGGCAAATTTGTAGTCTGTTATCATATCATGAAAGTAAATAATGTATGGTGAATTATCTTAATCATGTGAATTTCTGAAGTGATGCCTCTGATGTTGTCTCCCCAATCAGTGATGGTGTGACACCATCTTGTTTAAATGAGTTAATCGTAAATTTTGAACGAATTTCCGATTTTCTTAAACTTCACCTATATGTCCTATACTTATTGTTGCTGCCTAGGATCATTCCACGTTATGTATTCTGGAGTGGATTTCTATCTTTAATCACAAGTATCTCCACGCAAGTTATTTTTCCCCCTTATTTGCTTCCTGACTTACTGGTAAAATTTGATTGGAGATTATCACAAAGGCCAAGAAAGGTAAAACTGGAAAATTCCCACCTCTCCGGTGGGGTAATTGGTAAATGACATATTTGTAAGCATACGAACTTGGAATAAGTCGGGAAAGTCCCATTCCCAACTTCATCTCTCCCTCCGTTCCTTCCCCTCCCTTCCCCTCTTTCTCACTCTCTCTGCCTGTTTTACACAAGAGCGCACACACACGAGCACAATCAGCGAGCACTTACCGTGTATGTGTCGTCGCGAAAGGAACACTCTAAATTGCAACGGTCTGAATGGAAATCATCCTTCCATATTTGCCTTCAAGCTGAGGTAAAACGCATATTATTACTTCTAATTTTGACCACTCCCTCTATATTGATTTGAATCATTTTCAAATGTTAGAAAGTGTCTTTATCTAAAGAAAAAAAAGAAAGAAAATTCCAATTATTTGATTGTTATTTTCATTTATGAATCAGCTCTTAATTTCATTAAAGTATCATAAGAACTAACCACCGTTTCATAATATTGAGGATAATTTCTACCAAACTGAGGAGAGTTGATGACATTACAGTGTACTGCATACAGTAATTATAATTAGTTGCGAAGAATTAAAGAAAGTAAGTGCGTTTCATGTTATTCTTTTCCCTGTTTGATTTCATGTCAAAAAAGAGAACTGTTAAAGATTTGTATAAAGGCCAGTACAAAATCTCTCACTTGTAATGTCACCAACTCACCTTCTTTCCGACGATGCAGATGGGAATTTGAATACGTCACAAGTGCATTTTTAATTTGAATGCCCGATTTTACTTGTTTATTTGAGAAAGTAATGAAATCTCATGCTGATGAAATTAAGTTGAATAGACTAGTTACTTTTTGTTTAAATGTTGATCTCGGATATCATTCAAAACCATTCGAACTTTAATGATCGCGTTGTTAACTCGAATACAAATCAGATGAATTTGAGCGGGAAAACCTATGTTAGCTGAGCATTTGATTTCACGCATCACGGATCATTCAAATTCACTACATGTATATAGGGGCAATCAATTTACTTAGCTTTAAGTACATTGGGCTTCTTGATGAAGACGTTTATTTTGCTATATACGGTGTTATGGTTCACTTGTGCATTCTGAAATTTCAACTTTACGATAGTAAAATTGCAGCGAACAAAAACGCTGTAAACAGGCGCATCATGCTCCATTTATTTAGATTGACGTACAAACAACCATAATGGTGGAGGTTGAATGACACCTAATTCGAGGGGGAAAATCGACTATACATTGACACTCATATGAATGATATTTACATCTTTTTTGTTTTGTAATTGATGTCTAATTGGTTTCCATATGTGGGATTATGTGAGATCATGTCTGTCAGTTTGCCTTAAAATTGATGCATTGTATGGTTAATGTCGGGGCGTTGTCTATTTTAGTGCATGCGGTGTCATCAAGGAGTATAACATGTAAAAATTGATGTGTTGTTTGGATACACGGCTGATTAGACCTTATCATTTAAAATTTCTTGAAATGAAAACTGAAGAATACTTCTCCCCCCCCCCCCCATCCTCACCCCATTACTTCCTCTTCATACTCTTCAAAAAGTATTATCATATCTTCTTCATTAAGAAGATTGCACGAAGTAAGAAATTGATTACCTGAAAATGAAAATGAACGCCTAAAATTAGGGCATCAAGACTTAAGCGTGGATTTTTATCTCCTTTCATTTCATTTATTCATTTCCATGTCCGGTGTAATATAAATTGTTCCAAGGTAGCATTAATGATTTGCACAAGATGAAATGTCATTAAAAAATAATAATATTGAAATGCCCGATTATTAAAATGCATCGCTTGCATTAGGAAATTGAACGCAATGCGTAAATTTGATTCGACGGAAACGAAACTGAGCTCCCATTCATTGATCGCTCGGATTCTGAACTTGAATGCACAAATATTTTCACGTGCGTGCGCTGTATCGATTTGAATGTTCATTTTTTAATTGAAATGACAAAAGTTTGAAAATGATTGGGAAGACCTGGGTCCTGTTGCATAAAACTTTTTTAGCAACCTTAGAAAATTCTGGTTGGGATTTGCCCAACCTGAATTTTTTAAGGTTGCTAATCTAAGAATGTAAAATCCGTTGCATAAAAACTCTGGTTGGGAGCTTCCAACCGGAATTTTGTGATTTCAACCGGAAAAAAATCCGGTTGGAGTTTTATGCAACGGGCCCCTGGGAATTTTGTCACGCTAAATACCCTGAACATTTAAAAAAAAACCAACTAAACCCAAAATAGCATGTATTATCAAAAATCTTTGTTATACCTCAGTTGTAACAAGCAGATGAAATACGTTAACTGTAACTTTAATAAGAGGTTTTACGAGGTGATGCGAGGTGATAACATCACCACTTAATGAATTTTGCGGGAAGATGCAACTAATCTGAAAGGCAATAAAACATTTGCAGCATTTACACAAGGCAGCATTTGTAACCATTTTAATGCTACCAGTATGTTGAATTATTGTATTCAGTTTCATTCAGACAGTTGACTTGCAGGTTAAAAGACTCACACCCTGTTTGAAAAGTAAGGGGACAGCAAGTTCCTTGATTTCATGCACATCTGACTTTAGTGCTAAGTTGGTCACTATGAGAAAATAGCATCATAGTACCTTTCTTACCAATGTCACACAGGGAACACCTTTACGGGTGCAACTTTGCACCTTTCACAACAGCATCACAACTAGGGCACCTTCAAAGGTGTAACTCTGCACTTTTCTGATCTGAAAGGTGCAAAGCTGCACCCGAAAAGGTGCACCCAGTTTGAGATCGGTCTGCACCTCTAAAGGTGCAAAGTTTAACCTATTTTTTTTTCTCTTTGTGATACGTTGATATAAAGTGATATCCATGTGTGACAGTAATTCTTCCATTTTATCGGTCCACAGGACGTGCTAAGCGAAATGATGATGACACTGTTGAGTCGTGTTCTTCTCGTGCCCTGCGTTCTTACTCTGCTTATAGCTCAATCAGGTAAGAGACTTAGTCCTGCGGGTTTTTTTAATCTCGTTTATTTCAGTTTGATAATTGTATATTTAGTGTGTTTTGATGACAGTGTTTTTATTCTTAACGCTCATTGTATATATTTATAGTAGAATGCATTGCATGGGGGCTCACTTCCCTATGGCATCAGAAAAAAAAAAAGATTACTTTTGTGGGCCCTAGCCCAATATCTGGATTCCCTGTTCGTATTATTATGTCATTCGCGAAATGTGCCATTTTCATGTGAAATTTACGTTATTTAACTGTTGACTGTCGTTTTCATTTTGCTGAATAGATAGTGATAATAGGGAAGATGGTGATAATTGAAATGATAATAATAACAACAGTACTAATAATGATACTAATAATAATAATACTAATAACAATAATCACCATCATAATCATCACCATGATCATCATCATATAAGATAATGATAATAACAAGAATAACTAGAAAAGCACTCTGAGAGCGCAGACCTCCGCCAAGCAGTTACTTTCCACCCATGATCTTGCTCTTCCCAAAGAGATTTTTTCTCCTCACTACCACTGGGGAAAAGCTCTTTGGGCTCTTCCGTAGAGATCAGTGATTTCAATCCATAGGTCTGCATGCTGAAAAATTGCCCGATTTCCCCAATATAGAATCCTTTGTTATGTCATAAACCCTTGCACTGCGCGCCTTGCCCTAGCAGAAACTAGAGCACGCACAAATTATCGGATCACTACCAAAAGTTAATCGTTTGGTACTTGTATCATTCTCAACCTTTCCTGCAAGTTTCATCCCAATCCGTTCACTACTTTTTGAATTATTTTGCACACGGACAAACTAACTAACGAACTAACGAACAAACCAACGGTAACGAAAACATAACCTCCTCCCTTGGCGGAGGTAACTAACGAACAAACCAACGGTAACGAAAACATAACCTCCTCCCTTGGCGGAGGTAACAAACAAACCAACGGTAACGAAAACGGAACCTCCTCCCTTGGCGGAGGTAACAAATAAACCAACTGTAACGAAAACATAACCTCCTCCCTTGACGGAGGTAATAATGTGTACTTTGAATCGCGATTGACACAGAGAACCGAATAGTATTTTACAGAATGTCCAACGTCCCTGGCACAAATGACTTTTAATGCTTGATACTTTCTAAAGATGATATTCCACGCTACGACAGACTTTTAAATCAGTAAACTTTTAAGTAGGGCTAATAATTATACAGGTACTGTTTGAATGCTGTCTTTTGTACAGATTGTTGTAGCCGGAGACGGCGGAGCCCGCCCCCGCCACCACCGGGTAAGTTGTACATAAAGATCGTTTAATGTCATGTTTCTGCCTGTTTTCGTATTGCTCATAAATTCAATGTAAGAGCATTGTTAGTAGTATTAAATTACTGTCTTTTTTATCTTTTATTTCAAAGTCGTACTCCCTTTCAGGTTGATCTATTGTGTGAGTTTTATAATTTATCATCTCATCTTACCTATTAACTATTCTTACCCTCGTTGAGGTTGCAAATAAGATTTTTTGTTTGTTCGTTTTGAGAAAAAAGAACAATGTTTATCTAATCCATCACAACGCTGCATGCAAAACGTTCACTCTGGTATTTATTGCGATGATGCTATTCAAAGTCACAAAAATTAATATTCCAATTGAATTCGTGCAAGGTGTGTTCACAACAACCTTTGCAGACAAAAATGTTTAATCATTTTAGTCATAGTTACATGAGAGAGAGATCAAGTAGTGATAATCTTTGCCCACGGAGCATGCATGTTTACAGTGGTCGACCTGCTTACATCCTAACTACTTTGCTTGAAATTTTACTGTAATTTCATATCTCTAGCTCCAAATTGTTTCTCTCGAGTGGATTTGAATCTTCTAAACCATTTCCAATGGCATGATGGGTGCAAATACAAAAAGTGAATACTGATCAGAAATTTGTGTGGAAAGTATTCTGATTATTTCATGATGGTTATTAAATGTTTTCTATCAGTGAAGACAACTTTAGGTGTCAAAGTCCATCTTTTCGGAGTTGCTTCGAATTTCCTCTTTTGACTCACCATGGAGCAGACAGGACACCGCCAAGATGGAATTACCCACACACGTCATGCAACAGCGGACAAAACAGATATTTGGGAATCAAGCGTGCCGTAGAACCTGTTAGCAAATTCTGGACCAATCCTAGAGCCAGCGAGGGAGGTTGTTCCGTCAAACACTATAAGTAAGACTGACTGTCTTATATATGCGATATATATATATATATATATATATTTATTTATTTATAAGATTTAATGTTCAGGAATTAGCTCTTCTGCAAATGCAAAGAGCTGTTGACTGTTTTCGTATACTCCAAATGGATATTAAGATATGCAAAGAAATACAACACACGGATTTGAAGTTCCATGACATATGCAAGACTTGTAAACCAATAAACACTGGACCAGGATGCCATAAAAGATGTAGGACCATAATTTCCTTGAAGAAAATTATATATTTTAGTGGCGAGAATTAGGTTTAAAAAGTGGGTGTCCATATTATTGTTTATAGTGTTTTTCTCATCTGAGTGGCCCAATGCCTAATACTGCACGCATGCCAGCGCTAGCTACCACGACCAGGATAGCCGGATTGCGTCCAGTGAGCTTTACAGTCAAATTCAGTCTACTTTATTATAAAGCAAAATTCGACCAAATCGGATCACTCTCAAGCATACTTGAATGTTATTTATGCAATAATAGGAGAAATACCCCTATGCTAATCATATAATACTGATTTTGTGAGGATGTGCTGTCTTGGAAAAGCGTGCCAATACCTAAAAATTAATGTCATGCTCAATACTGTAGACTTTACTAGTCAACTTGTATAGTTACTGTACGTAACATATTTCAAGCCCTTTATCTTTACCTGACATTCTTTAATGTGTTTAGTGTTTTTTATTTCATCAATTCGGTGGTGTGTTTTTTTTCAACGAGTTGATTTTTTTCTGTTAGTCTATCGGGTCACCAATTTCAGAATGTCACTGTTCCCATGGTTCTGGTGGAAGGGTGACCAAAAGCAAGGTTTGTTGCGAGCCTTAAACGTATCATTCATATATTTGATTATAGTCATTATCTTAGAGACCTATATATACCTGCATAAAGGTCTTGTGCACGTGTATTTGCGAGGTCTTTGTCTGTTTATGGGTGACCGAGGGACAAGGCCAGGGAGTATAGGCAAATACATGGTAAAATAGAATTCGTTCGATGCAAATTGACTGTTTGATATAGAAGAGATAGTGATAGTTTGTATGTATTAACTCTTCCCTTGTTATTACAGCCCATATCTTCCAAGTCGCTTCGGTCACGGTAGACAGCAGTATACGTACACGGCCAGAGACTGTGCTCCTGCTCCAAACACAGCTGTCTGTAGAGTGAACATTGATGTCAGAAGTAAGCACTGCTTTTTCTCTAGACATGATTTAGGCTTTGCAACCTAATAGTCGAATTCAAAATACAAAAAACAAATCAGAATACAAAACTTATCGAAGTTAATCATCGAGAAGTTGTGCTAGACAGCGACTGTGTCTTCGGCTGTACAGAGAGTTAGCACTTGGAAAGAAGTACACGAATTGTCCGTCAGAATGGTATGATTACAATATTATTTATTATAAAAAAGTACCGTGATTCGAACACCTATTATTCCAATCAATATAAGACCTTGTGGTGTTAGTTTTGTGAATTACTAATCCAAGAAAGAGGTATCCGGCAAGAAGAACGATTTGACAATTATCAATAGATTTATGATAATTCATAATTAATCACCTGAACAGTTGACAGAAAAGTTCACCATTAAATGATACTATCTTAAATAGTATTGAACGTACTATAGTAAACATAGAATCACCAAGAATCAAGAACCCTTATCGCAAATGTGACTTAACTAGAAAACAAAAAATACAATCATAAACATCATCAATAAAGGAACAGCAATTCCTCAGAATCAAAATTACAACCTACATGTATTTTTTTCCTATCAATCAGTTGACACGTGTGATGCCCACAAGCCACCCTCTAACGGCTACCACACTTGCTCCACGACGAATGGAATACCCTACGGGACCGAATGTATCTACGGCTGTTACGAAGGCTACGAGCTGGTAGGGGGTGCGAGCAACCAGCGGTACGCTCGAAAATGCGTCCAGATTCCCACTTCTCCGGGCTATGTCGACTGGGACAGGCCATTACCGTCATGTCGAGGTAAAGACAAGATGTTGACTTTAGGATTATAACTTTGGGAATTGAATATGTAGCACTCTGCCTTTTAAATGGACAGATAAAAGCAGTCGAGTGGAATTAATTAAGCATCTTACTTTATTTTTCACTTTCATGAGTCGACGCAAGTTCTTGACGTTTAGCATGTTAACTTTACCAGTTACGCAAAAAGATGTAGACCACCAGAATTGACTGACACGCTACTAAGGCGAAAATATATATTGTGCACCTTGGCCAGCATCTTCGCTACTGCATCTTACCCTGTTTGTAGTGTCTCCAGTTAGTTTATGTAAATGGTATTCGAACGTATATTGTGATATTCAAAAGTGGATAGAAATGATTATACGATAGGCTAATCGAAGGTGACCATACATTTTACGTTAGCTTTGATAAACAAGATTATGAACGATTTGATGATACAATAAACCTGTGCTGTAAATCATCAAATCGTGAATGCAATAATGCCGAAGAATTCAAGTGTGAAGGAGTGATCAAACACGTTATTTCAGAAGACCAAATGTTACCCTGCATCACAAAACCAACAAAAAGTCGCCAGACACAGATTTTTATTTAAGGGCAGATTCAGAAAGAACAGACTCTAAGCTTTGAAATGATGTATAGTTCAACTGAAATGGACTCTCCTAACCTACCTACATATTGGAAAGAAACTTTGGAAAAGTGTGAACCGAGAAAAGAGGCTCCGAAGTACAAGGTCTATTCAAGCGCTTAATTTTCACCAATTCCGTGCTAGCTGTGCGATGAATGGGTCAAAAAACAGGGTGTAAATCACCTGAGCAATAACAATGAAGAGTTTATCAGATTAGGCTGAAAGTAAAGATACTCTATCAAAACATTTTGTCCGTGATTAAGGCCAACTTTCAAAGTAGCAGCGTTATCCCTTCAAAAGTTACTAGACTTGAAAATAAAGAGTGTGCAAAGGGATATCAAGAAATGAAAAGGGACCTCAAAAACATACCTTCTCTCACTACTCTACAAAAAAAGGGTTGTAGGAAGACTGCTTAGAATGCACTTTCCCATTCATTTTATGGACCCATATTCAAGAATAATGTCGAAGAAGGGGTGTTCTTTCAGAAAATATGAAAAACCCAATATTGTCTTGGTTGACCCGTTTAACCTTTTTTTGAGTCCTCAGGTAAAATCAAGGGATGCGACTTTTTGTTCGTTTTGTGGTGCATGGTCACAAATATAATCATTTCTCTATATTTCCTTAGATTGGAAATCAATCTATGAGAGAGGGACAAATCCGATATCAGACTTAAAATGTTAGATTGATTTCTAAATCTATCAGATTGATATTTTCAATCTAATTCTGGATGATCTAAATGCAGGGAATTTAGAGAATATGTTCATTATGTGAGATATGTACGCAGGTCTTGGAAGAATTATAAAAAAAAAGAGATATTCCGTTACACAGGACAGGGCTTTAGGTGTGTAGTCTCTAACAAATTAAATAACACAATTAAAGTATACAATTAATACATTTACTGTATGGGTTCTTTAACTCAACAGGAGTGTTCATCTATTATGTTCTATGATATGACTGAAACTATCTTGATTTCTAGACTTTTATCGGTGGAGTATCAGATATTCTAGTTTTAATGTTTTGAATAAATCAAGAGCAAGAGAAATTACGTAATGTTAGAGTTATGTGTACTTTCATCCAGACATTACATGCAGCGTCCTGACAAATCCTGAGAATGGAAACGTGGTATGTACCAAAGAAAACAAGTACGAAAGTATCTGCTCCTATGAGTGCAACACGGGTTTCAGGCTTCCAAACGGTTCGCCAAGAGATACGGTGTGTCTTAAGACGGGATGGACATCACCTCAAGTCCACAACTGTGAAGGTAACTTTGAAATCATAATGTCCTGTTTCATTAGGGGGAGGGTGGGGTAATGATTGCGTTCCAGATTGATATCAATTTTCATACAAATTGATGATCATGTTTTATTGGAATTTAAGAATATAAGCCAGTATCATATGGAAGATCTACCGCACCTTCACCCTCTCGAAAATTGGCTTAGGAGGAGATACACGTTACAAGGATCCTCGCCATTGATTAAACAAAGAAGGCTAAAATTTTCCAAAGGGTCGTGTAAACTGACTAATTCAGGTTTTGGGCAAACCAGCGGAAATGCCAATCAGCAGAACAATCTAAATCTTTATGACTTTTACATAACAAGGAGTAGATTTAGATGTTCGCAGTTCCGTATGTCTGTGTGCTTCACAGTTGTTGTTTTTTTTTCTGTGTTCAGTTCTGTAATCAAATGTTTTATCTTATGTTGATCTCTTGTTCCTGTTTAACAAGTTTTGTTTATAATCATGGGAATCACCAGTCTCAATTAAAGAAGTATACAACGAAGAAACCCTATTATTCGATTTCTGCTATATAGAGCATTTAGAAACAATTTTATCGCGTGTAAAGAGTCATTTAACTTTATTTGCATAGTCCAAATTGTTATTCCTGCTCCCTTTGTGTTTCGGATCTCATACATTCATCATTATTGTTATATTGTTTTGTTTTGTTTTTGAGTTGTTTTGAGTTGAGTTTTGGAACACAAGCTGTAACATAACATTAGTCAGTTGGATGGCCATGAATCAAGCTTGTTCACGGAATAATCATGGTGCCCATTTTTGTGTTTATTTGTGTTTTCGTTTGTTAATTACCCCAAATGTCACCAACGAATCACTAGATGGGGAAGGACCGAGTTTTGACGACTGCCAACATATATCTGGCTGCCCCTCCAACCCGATGGTGTTTTATGCCGAGCCCAACGCTACCGAAGCTTTTGTGACGTGGTTAAAGCCTACAGCCTCGGACAATTCTGGCGGCTCAGTGAGTGTCAGCGATTCGCCCCTCCGAAATACCTTTCTACCCCATGGTGTCTACTCTGCGGAACATGAAGCCACCGATGAAGCCGGGAATAAGGCTCTGCTCAGCCTTACAATCATCGTTCAGAGTAAGAACCACATCAGTGAATGATATTGACCTTGGATAGACTGGCTTTAACCCCAGATGATCCAAATGTCATAGAAAGTTCATTTTCATGCATGAATGTACCACAATAATGACAATTTCAATTGAAATAAGATCCCATTAGGTCCCCTACTTATCCTGATCATTTGTGATTTAATGATAGGACAAATTAAAATTGTTATTTTGTTATGGTTCGTTATGGAAAGGTCTAATATATTCCAAGAGGGTTCAGTTTCTTCTTGATCCTATCAGCCGTTTCTTCCCGGGATGTTATTGACAGCAATCTTTACTGGAAGTGATTTGTAACTGTGGCGGTTGGCATTCTACAATATTTTGCTAACTGTATTCATTTTGGTCGGCGTTTTGTACTCAAATCCGTGCAGTCATTTATTGCCCGTATCTCGCAACATCCGAGGGGCTCCGATCAAGTTGCAGCCACGGCACAAGGCGGGGTTCCTTCTGCACTTTTTCCTGCAGCATTGGTTATCGTCTGGTGGGTGAAAGGACCACTATCTGCCAGGGGGAGGCGTCTCAGCAGGGGGAGTGGCTTAATCAGCCCCCAACGTGCGAAGGTGAGTGACTCAGATCCACGAATGACTATTTTTAGATAAATAATTTCATTCCATATTGTTTGCTTAAGTGACATTGTTAATAGGCAAACATAATAGTACAACATTGAATCAAAATAAGACCCAAAATATGATAGGTGCAATGCTGTTTACAAAACACAAACTTCAGACTTTGTCCTAATAAAAAAGGGCATTATTACACAGATTGATATTTGATAGTGTTTGCAATTTGATATCATCCAAAATAATACCTTTTGTTACAATATCGATGCACGCAACAACTCTGATAACGACCCTACCAGGAATATATTTTGAGCATAAAGTCTGATAATTCTTCCTTTTTGTAGATTTATCAATGTGGGTCACTGATTGCTTCTTAATACTTGCATGAAGTTTCATCTTTTTATATCTATATCTTGAATTCTGTGAGGTTATGGATGTTTGCCATCCAACAGGATTTTCGTCAATTGTAAAAGATAATAGAGAAATTAGTGGACAGGACGCAACAACATTCATTTTGGCATGACACCATCAAAGTAAACAAACAAACAAACAAACAAACAAACCAGCTTTACGAGCATCGATAAGTTTAGTCTATGAAATCTGCATGCCTTATCCGATATTTGACATATTTTGAGCGAAGAAGAGATATGGGAAAGAGGTTGAAATACAAAGGTTTCCTTTTACACTTGGCAGAACAATTTGCATCCTTATCATAATAACGCTTAATAACGTTCAATAGTGTTCAATGCTCAATACTCAATCTGAATTGAATTGAATTAAATACTGTCACCGTGAAGCTATAAAAATGCATTGGTGGAAGTTGCATTACTTATGCAGGTCTTAAATTGTAACAAAACATTAATTTTTCATTAGTATATGCAAATTGCGTAAAGACATAATGAGATTAATTGATTATGTGAAACCCATTCTCATTATGTTTGTGCTTACAATGTATTTGTGTCTCGTCACCATTAGTTCTAGAGTGTCCAGATGCTCCCAGTGTTACAGACGGTTCATTGGAGACGAGTCTCACATATCCAATGTACGGATCTACTGTTACATACGAGTGCGACGTGGGCTACACCATCAACAACAGATTCTTGAAGTGCTCATCTGCGCTGGGCTCCGAGATCGCCTTCTGGGAGGGGGAAACCCCTGTCTGCGAAGGTAGGTGAAACTTTGACTGTTGTACGCAAGGCAACCCAATAGATGATAACACATCAATAGCTTTAAGTGACCAGGTAGTCGCGCTTTGTGGGAGCAGCCGGGGGGGGGGGGGGGGTTCTCTACCAGTTGTGCAGTTGTATTGCGTGCACGTGTTCATGGCTGTTGTAGCTTTGTGAAATACAATACTTATATTGGTCATAGCTATGGGATCCCGTAATAAAAGTGATAATGAATACGACAGCGCTGAAGGATGCAGTTTCATTAAATTCGAGTAATTTAAGAACCTTTCAGCTCAAATGTTTCTATATCGAGACCTCGCAAGTCAAGTTAGACTTCTTCAAGTGTCTAATCAGACATCCTGCTTTCGAAAATAAAGCAGTTATCAAGTTGATTCTTGTTTATAGAAATGGTCTACCATCATCATTTTTCACTTCGTTTCTTTGCCCCACGTACTATGGTCATTAGTTGAAACCTGTACCAGACCGACGCGGTATGGCATGTCAGCGGTGGCTGGTTCGAGTTGCGCACTGAACGAGGAGGTGCCATACGGAGAGATATGCGAGTTCCAGTGCGATGAAGGGTACACCATAACGGGCAACAACACCATACTGTGTGGGACGGAAGGGGAGTGGTTGCCGAGAGTTCCTGCTTGTGAAGGTCGGCATGGCAAACACAATATCCTCGTAGTAATCTACTTCTTTATGTCTATGTAGATTGGATATTGCAAGGATGGTACAGTACAGGTGGAGATGAGAATTGGGCTTTTAACTTTTTGTGTGTTACCAAGAAACCACTTACAAAATAGTACAGAGCACACCATTTTAAGAGGACTTCAACGTTTATTGGATGAAAATCGGTTTTAGAATCGCTGAGACATCCAAAAACAAAAGTAAAACAAAGCCATCGTAATAAAAGTTGGGTCCCACACTTTATTAGGATCGTTCTGTTTTGGATATCTCAGCCATTTCAAAACCAATTTTCACAAAATAAAAATTGCATTTCTCATGGAATTGCATGCTCTTTCATATTTCATAAGAGGTTTCTCATTATCTCACCAAAAATGCTAGAAACCTGAAGTTAGGTCTCAACCAAAACTATACGATCCCTTTAAGCTCGTCTCCAAATGGTATTTGGAATGATGATGTGAAAATAATGAGATATGACTAAATGCATCACGAATTTCTATTATTTGCGTCATACTACTGCAGAAGTATAATAAATACAGTAAAGAGGATTGTCGCAGCTATTTAGAGGTCGAAGTGAGAGCCAATAGATTAGCAAGCGTCAGTACGGGGAAACCAGAGGTCAATGACTTCACTTCGTACTTCTCATTCTTTGCTATTCTTTTAGTCATCACCTGTCAGGGCAGTGCTCTACCAAGCCCCATAAATGGCGGGAAGAACGGTTGTCCACTCTCCTCGGAAAGGTACGGCACTCAGTGCACCCTGTACTGCGATGTCGGATACCAGCCATTGCAGCCGGTAACAAGGACATGTCTGGCCGATGACAATGACAAGGGATACTGGAGCGACAACGGGACCATCACGTGCTCAGGTAAGGGACAAATCTTGACAACAAAAATCTCAAATTATAAGGTACCAGGTACTGTTATTTTTCCCTATTGTTTACTATGAATATTTCAATTTCTAGAACTTTGATTTCACGTTTTATCTATGCTCAATATATGAAGTAAGAAGAGAATGCTCGGGACAGATAATGAACTTCTAGTAACAAAATGGCTTTTATCTGCCTCCTCAAGAAAAAAAAAGAAGCTTTTAACAGTGCATGTTTATTTCGTCATGCACCTATAAAATCCAATTATCTGCTCCATCGTATTTGTCTCACACGTGACAAGCTGCGACTGTGCATATAATTGACTTGCGAAGGCACAGCCTCTGCAGTGGGTGTGGGAAGATATCACTGCTAGACCACGTGACCTGTACATGCATTCACTATTGGCTGCCCTTACCCTTGTATTTGTCTTGTTATTACAAAGGGATGCCCATCGTGAATGGATGACAACAGTTACAACAGATGCTGATTGGTTAAAGAAATTAGAGTATAACAGAATAAGACCAGATGGAAGTCACAATATCAATCTTTTATATTCTCATCTCATTATCAGTTAGAGCATACTTAATTGAATATCACCTTTTTTGGCTGACATTTCCATTTTCAACTCCCTAGTCGTTAAGTGTACTCCACTTCCCGAGCCAGAGAACGGTTTCATAGCGACGTGCACCCTGGAGGGAAATAGGGTCAATGTCACAGCCCTGCAGGAGTACAACAGTCGTTGCCAGACGGCTTGTAACAATGGCTACACTCCTCTCAACAGCGCCACAAGGAGGTGTCTGGAAGATGGGACGTGGGATGGAATTGATCAGATTTGTGAAGGTACGTCAACATGAACAAACGCTGCATAATTTCTATCTTAAAGCTCACCCGGGCACGGGTTGACGGACGCTCTGATTTGATTTGATCCGATTATTAATTTTGCCTCAACTTGCATGATCTCTACATTTTTGTTAAGGGACAATGCGGAGCTAAGTGTCAAGTTAATCAACATTGGATTTGAACGGCGGGAAAGATGTTGAAACATTCATTTGATATTTATAGACAGGAGAAAATAAAAGAGCACTGTTGAAAGGACCACCCTCACAAACAAAGCTTGCGTTTTTATTGAAGAGTAACGGCAATCTATCATGTCTGTGTATGTGTCGGCAATAGACATAAGAGTAAACGAGTGATCAGGCAGCAAGTATGTTGTTTGCTCACTTAAAAAAAAAGAACGTCTCGTCATAAACATATTCATTTCGCCTAATTTTAGTGTTTTTTACTGCTGAAAAACAGGCAGCTAATCAAATAGCATGCAGTCATATAACCCTTATAGCACAATTCGTCCTGTTAGTGGCATAGTCTTTTATAATTATGAAGATTTAGAAAACGCTTTATTTTCGCGCAATCAGGACGTCATGATTATAAGCTAGTCCGTAGTTCCACTTTGCGTACGAGCAGCAAAGGTAATTGTGTACCTACATACGTTTGCTTCTTAGAATCATTGAGGTAATTAGGGCATCTGTGGTGATAATGATTATTCTTATGGCCTTTATAAGTATGGTGCTTTCTAGCGCGTCTACCTGACAGCAAGACAGTGTTCGATAACGCGTATTATTTGACAATAAAGTACAATATCAACATGATAAATGTGTTGATTGAAAGAACTTTCTGTCGCTTAGTCTACACATAATTCCATAAATTGCAATATCGGGCATGGTACCACTTTGAAAACGAGTGAAATACCTTACCAACTCAGGAAAGGGGTTATAAGTGCAATAATCAGCTTATTACTAATCGGCTTAGTTATATCAATCCTTGTGAACATAGACAATACGCCCCCAACGGTATACTGCCCGTCTGATCAGATCCTCATCGCTGGTGCCAACAAACTGCAAGCTATCTTCACCGGCGATAAATGGGAACCGGTCATAGTAAGTTTCTCTGCTCTATTTCTTGTAAAAACAGCATGAGTTCTTGTCTTTTCATCCTCGTTTTCAATTTAGACGGCAATGACGCAACAGCAATAAATCAACAATATCCACAACTCTTTCATTATGTTTTTTTACATACAAAACAAAAACAATCCTGCGTTTGTCGAAGATTTAGCAAGTATTCTTCAAACTATTACTCCTTAATGATTTTAAGAGGAAAGCCGCAAGTTGTTTCCCTCCTTGACTTCGTGTTGAAATAAGTACTGTGTGCACGTCATCTAAGAAATATTTGACAGTGGTATGCATGGATTTAGATCGCATTAAAAAAAAATGTAAACTGCAGTGAGAAAGCATCTGTGCACGCCCGATAATAAACGTAAATGTCGCAGCATTTCGCAGTGGGATGGAGGTTCTACCACCTCTACCATTCTACCATTCATTTAATGATGCTGGTTATTTGGACGTCAAACTACATGAAAAGCAATATTCAATACATTCGTAATTGGTAGCATCTAAAGTTGACCAGTAAGTTCTGCATTGTGATGGATGCATTTCAAAGGTTGACTATTGACACATTATTTTGTTTTATTTTGTTTCTGTTTTTCTTTGAAGGCCCACGATGGAGACGTCCAATTCGAAGCTTACCTGTATCAGGTGGATTCCCAGGTGGTGGATGGTGGCAATGTTCCCACCACTCTCTGGGAAGGTGACCACACCCTGGTCTACAAGGCTACAGATGTCGCCGGCAATTCTGCCACATGTTCTTTTGGACTTGAAGTCAGAGGTGAGCCATTTATTTGTGTGTAACAATAAGTACACCAGCTCCTGTCAGAAGTAGGACTCTATTCAATTCATCACTAGTCCTTTAAACAATATTGTTGAGGATAGCAGAAATGTTATAGCATATTTCAAAACATAAAATGCCTCATTTTTCATGATTTTCTCGGAAATATCAATTCTTAATTTTGTCACATTAGGCGATGATTCCGTGACGTGGTAAGATCATATTTTGCAATGCTGCCCATGTCCATGCATGTCATCAGAAAGACAGATAGTAACAATGTTTATAGATATTTTCCTGGAAACGTTGTCGAACGTGGATCTTAACAATGATTGATAATGAAATAAAACACGTCATTAAACATTAAAGATATATTTCTATCAAAATTCATATTGACATCTCCCGTGTTGAATATTATATGGCCTACATATTTTGCCCAGGAATGTGCAATGTGTCAGTGTAAAGAAAGTACAAAGCTTTTACATGTAGTCCTAATTCGGTTCCTAAAAAGTAAAATACATTATTTCTTAATCATTCATTTCATTGATTTCATGTTATGCTTAATCTTCTGTGTGACCCAACCCATCGAAATCTAGACACCTTGCGCAGATTTTGTTATTGTTTGTTTGCTCGTTTATTTATTTGTTTGTATGTTTTCTTCGGGCTATTTTATCATCCAGTTACAAGATGTCTAGCTCTGCACCCACCTGCCAATGGAGATGTCGCCCTCATTGTTGGTCAAGGTACATGCCAAGGTGGGGCAGTGTTCGGGTCTGAATGTCGAGTGTTCTGTGATGAAGGCTACCTTCTCTCTGTGGCAGACGAAGGGGACGATGAGTCGTTTACTCTGACATGTAACCGAACGGATGATACCACCACAGTAGGCACGTGGAGTGACACCACGCCTCAATGCGATCGTGAGTTCCCCCATATTGACTGTATTCATTCAGGCAGTTTTTTAACTTGAGCAATGGAAATTATGAGATGATGACATCATTGGCCCAATCATTTGCATATTCATATCAACTCTTCAAGAACTGTTGGACAAAAATTAATTCACAAAACTTCCCACCGTCCTGAATTCCCTTACGTAGTGCCTGGTATCTTATTTTCGTATCATTTTCTTTACTGTGCTTAGGAATTTCAAGTCTTTCTTTTTCATACTAATTTTTAATGGTCCCTTTTTGCCATTTATAATTATATTATTTACAGGTTTACTCACATCCCGGATAAAATGTACAATTCGTTTTTCTCTTTCAATTAAACCAGTTGTCCAGTGCCAGATACCACCTGTTACGAATGGCACCGTATCAGGCTGCCCCTCCGGGTCCGCCGAGTACGGGGACGAGTGTCTCTTCCGGTGTGATGATGGCTTCCAGTCCAGTAGTGGGAAGCGGTCTGTCTACAGGGCTTGCCAAGCTGATGGCACGTTTAGTGGAAATGACTTTCACTGCGATGGTGGGTTTTGTGACTGCTTGAAAAGTTTTGAAACTCAAATGTCGAATTTGTTAGGCTAGCTTATTGCAGTTAACAAAATATAATCATGAATATACCCTAAAATGCTTGGACACGTTTACCTGGAACCTTGCCTATGTGTTAGACTGAAATAAATGAAACATAATGCTTATTAAGGTGCAAACGTTATGAATTCATGAGCTATATTGTGTGAGAGTAAGTTTTAGTATCTGTGAAAGCCATGTTGTTTTCTTTCGCCTCAGACTTTGAATTTCCAGTGTTTGGATATTTTAAAGGTTATTTTCTTTTTTGGTGTCGAACTTTTTGGACAATGTAAATATGAAATTTCATAAACCATGATTCATTTTATTAATAAACTCATTAGAGGAAAGAAAATTAGAGATCGAGAGTAAAAAAAAAATGACAAGTGCTGGTAAGACGAATGTATTTTATGGTTTAGTTTATTTTTGTTATCAATTAACTATTAACAACGCGTACACCTTGCGCGTCATAATAAGGCAGTTTCATTTTCTTGCTACTTTTATTCTCAGTTCCCATAATATGCGCTCCCTTGAGCGTCCCGACGGATGGGTCACTATCACCTGAATCTTGTAGCGAGGCTAGTCAGGTTCCCTATGGGACCACCTGTTTGTATGCATGTGATACGGGCTTCCTGCACGATGGACCTTTCCAGAAAACTTGTCTGTCGACTGGGACCTGGAACGACAACAGAGACGTCACATGTCATGGTTAGTGAAATAAGAAACATGTGAAGTACCTAGTTAATAGCTTTGAATATTAAAGTTTAAATCCCCCCTTTCCTCTAGACCTTAAGCAATAAATTAGAGTACAAGTCCTTTCTCAAAATGAGGCAGCTGATCTCCTTCTAGTGTCTGTTTAACACGTTTATAAACGAGATTAATTTCTGATTTTGGAGGATTGAATGTTTTTTTAATGAGTTTCGAGACTTTACAAGTTTACAAGACTTTTTTTTATCCAACGCAAGGCTTTGATCACAGCAGGACATTTTTAACTTTATGCTGCAAGAAGTAGTAGATTGCATAGTACCATATGTCAGGGTTACAAAACACATTTTTATTTGGTTAACCCTTTCTGTGCCAGGGACTTTGACCAATTAGCTCTCAGAGCACACAAATAGTTAAAAATAACAATTCCATGTAATTCTGCATCGAGTAATATTTTCAAGGATTTGAATGAACAGCGTACATAGATACCCAATATTGCTTCTGCTGAGTACTGTTGACATGTTAACATGAGTGCTTATTCTTTAATCTACTATACAAATACTTTCATTATTTCAGACAACCAGGCACCAGTCTTTGATCTACCATGTCCGCTGTATAAGGACTACAACGCCGATAGAGGGAGCTCTTCAGCCGTCATCGCTATCAACACCCCAAACGCAACCGACAACTCCGGCGATAGCGTGGTTGAACTGTAAGTCAATTAGTCTGTCAATTCATTTGATTTTTCCCTAAAGTCGCATTAGTCTCCTGTAGATTCACATCCAGGTACAATTGAAACAAGGGGTGTTTAATCAACGTTTGTCAGCGCTGACAATTTCAGCAAAATCCTTGGTTTTGATTGGATGAGATGCTCTGGTCACTGACTGTTACTATGGTGATTGTCAGCGCTGACAACTTGTCAGGACTGACTAACAATGATGAAACACCCCCTAGGTATTGCTTATTTGTCACGTCTCTCAGTATATTCTTGGGGGCACAAAATAAAAAAGCTTTGCCTTCAGCATAATGTTATCTAGATAAAACTTTACAAGTGTACACGTTTGATACATTGAGTCTTTGGCTAAAGTGTTTCTTTTAAAGATGCTGCTACGTTGATACACGGGCAATAGGGTCTCAAGTATTCTTTCCTATGGAAACACTCTTGCCCCCCCCCCCCCCCCCCAAAAAAAAAAAAAAAAAAAAAAAAAAAGGTCTTAATAGTTTGTATTTCGTTTTGCCTTTTTCCTCTAACAATTTATAGAGCAACATCAAACATGCAAGAAAACTAACATTTCCCGAAGAAGTCATGTTCCCAAAATAGTACTCATATCCAGTGCATTATTTTTTGATAGTGCATTGGTATGTGATGCCAACACGAAGTAAAAGCAATAAACTGCCATATATTTCCTTCCCTGACACTGAAAAGGACTTCAAGCCTTCCAGATGATAACAGGTTTCCTGAAGGAACGACACGAATAACATACGCCGCTTCTGATGCAACCAACAATCAAGCAACATGTGATCTCTATGTCCGAGTAACAGGTAAGGAATCGAATCAAGTCTTGATGCATCGCAATGACAGTCGGTGATTTGGCGTAATTTCTAAAAATCTGCTAGTGTTAAGTAGGATGGCATTTTATATTTACTCTTTGGTTTGACAACACACATGTTAAAAGACTTCGGTAGAACCTCCAGGCTGTAACAACATTGAAATCAGAACAGTTACTTTGCTTTTTTTTTACTCGTTATACAATTCCATCTATTTTGACGTGATGACTGAAGGAGGCATTTCGACAAAGAATTGTTACAGAATTTTACAAAATCGAGGCAGAACAAGAAAAAAATCGAACAAGATAAATCTTACAGTTCTAGATTATTAGATGTCAAAATAGAAATCTAGTGGGGCCTTTTATATTCTACTTGCCATTCTTGCGATAATTGCAGCGCAAAAAAAGAGGACATAAATCCATATACCATCAACTCTTCAATATTCACTCCGTACAGTCAAGCGATGCCAGCAACTTCAGACACCCCATCACGGGTCCGTCGTAAACTGCAGCAGCGACCTCGTTTATGGCACTCAGTGTTCGTTTACCTGTAATGAGGGTTACGAGCTCTCTGGACCAACACAGCGGACGTGCGAGCTGACTGACGCTCAGGGATCGGCGTATTGGGATGGAACTCAGCCGACATGTGAACGTATGATTGCCTCTACAGATTTATGTTATCATAATATGATGTTGTCATCAGGGAGGGGGGATCCTCGCCTACTTGCTCACCCTTATTAACACCTTCCCTACATAATTGGCTCTGTGTTGCTGTCTTGTTGACACTTTTTGTAAATCATTTGTTGATTTTCGAAGCAATTTAGCATGTCGGTATTAATGTTCGGTGTGTACATCAATGTAAAAATTACACTTTGATTACTGATTGACCGCCAGTGCAATGTGGTTGAGTAAGGTTTGGATTTTTTTTTAATCGTTATTCTTATTCATTCACCATCAATTGACTCACAATTTAGAGTCAAGTGGAGAAGACCCTGTAAATAAGTATTACCCAACAGAAGAAACATATTCACAAACCCAACCAAAACACAGCCCAAACCACAAATACAAAGCAAAACTGGAAATAGGAGAGATTGTTCACATAATACTTACGCACGGCTTAACTATACTTGTAAAGTCTGCTTGATTTCTTCACAGCTAGAACCTGTCCGGCATATCCCGTTCCAGACAACGGCATCAGGTCGGGATGCACTCAAGATCCGCCTAACACAGAGACCTATGGCACCCAGTGCATATTGTACTGTCCCTATGGCTACGAGGGAGTGGGAGACAATTTGCCAAGATGTCAGGCAGATGGGACGTGGACCAGCCAAGATTTCTCCTGTAATGGTAGGTAGTTATAGATACCATGCACTCCCATTATTCTCAATCAATATCCCTGTCGTTGTTTTAAGCCACTTGGATCGTCTTAGCGGGGGCACTATCGCGGCATAGTAGATAAGACTGAAGACTTCCAATCGAAGATACCGAGTTTGGATCGTGCCATGTGCCTATGTCCCTTGACAAGACGTTTTGACCTGCCGTGTCCCTCTCAATCTATTAATGTGGGTACTTCGTAACACTAAGGTAATGACAATAATGGCTGGACGGTCTGGTAGCGCAGTGGTTACACTAAAAAGGTTAACGTATAGACAAAAAAAACAAAAAACGTGATGATGATGATGATGATTGCGATGACGTACGACGACCATAATGATGATGATGGCTATTAATTGGTGCTCATGAGAGAACTGAATTCTACATGGTAGCCCTTTTTTTAGCAATCCCCTCTTTTTTTCGACATTCTTTTCTTCGTGTGATTCAATTACAGTTTGCCTATGCATTTTCTTAATTATTGTTTTGAAAAAAAAATGAACTGCATTGGATTACCTTGGAATGAAGTGATGATAATAATGATATTGAGGTAGGCTACTGTTATTGTATTATCATCATTTTCATAACTGTTCCTGTCGATGTTTAAATTCGAAATTGAATCTCGTAAATCAAAAATCAGTCATTTTGTCGACGAAATGAAAAATGACTGATTTCCTAACGAAATAGGCCATGCGACACGTGGCGCCCCACACAAAACTACTACCTTTGTCCGTGGTTTAAATCATGGTTTCAATTGTACCACCTTCCTGATTTCGGGCCATAGGATTTCAAAATGTGAATGTTAAGCTTTCTATGCCTCCGCCAAGAAGTGTCGCCGGAGGCATTATGTTTTCGGGTTGTACGTCCGTCCGTCCGTCCGTCTTCCGTCCGTCCTTCCGTCCGTAATCAATTTTGTGGACAGCGTATCTAAAAAAGCCGTTAGAGGTATCCTAATGTAACTTGGCATGTATATGTATGAGTGGGCAAGGTTGTGCCTATCAACTTTTGGGTGCACATGCTTGAGGTCAAAGGTCAAAAGGTCAAGGTTTAATGCTCAAAATTCCACTATTTCCCCTATATCTCTGCAATGCCTAGAGGTACTTTCTTGAAACTTGGTGTATATATGAACTACCAAATAAAGATTCCCCAGAGAGAGTTTTCAGTCGTGAGGTCAAAGGTAAAGGGTCAAAGGTCAAGTGAAAATGTTAGAATTTCACTTTTTTCTCATATCTCACAAATATTTCAAGGTATCTTCATGGAACTTAGTATATATGCATGTACTGACTGGCAGTGATCATGTAGGGAAATTAGGGGTCATGGTTCAAAGGTCAGGGGTTAAAGGTGTAGGTCAACCCATCAAAATGCATTATTTCCCTCTTATTTATGCAATGCCTGCAGGATTTTTTCTTGAAACTGAGTGCATGCATGTATTACCCGATACAGATTCTCTGGGAAGTTTCTTTGTAATATCAAAAGGTCAAAGGACAAAAGGTCAAAGGTCAAGTGAAAGTGCTAAATCCTCTTTAACTTATAAAAGGGTCAAAAGTTGGGTACAAATCCCCAAATACCTGCACTCTTATTTATAGACAGTATAGCCATTCATCCAAATAAACCTAGTTCAAGGAAAGTGAACATTCAATGCATGTGTGACAAACCTGTCATTTTAATATTTTATCATTGGAAAAATGAGCAAAGAGAATGGGATTCCATCGGGAATATTTTGCCAGTTATGTGAAACTATCATATCACACATTGTCAAGGCATTGTGCTATAGATCTATTCGGAGTACCATGCATTATGGCGGAGGCATACCAGTCGCCATAGCTACATTTCTAGTTTAGTAGTTATTTTTACGTACCTAGGTAATTTATTATTAAAATCATACGTGTTGGTATCGGAGTCAGACAGACAAGGAACATCAGATAATTGTAATTTGTATTAACTGAAAGATGCAGGAAACAATTTTTGTTCATTCATTTGATCCATGATCAATGCAATTCAACCAAACGTCTTTTTTTCAGAAAATTAGAATACAAAGCACGATTTATGGTCAAGCTCCATGGACAGGAGTCGCAAAGAGTAAGCACTACAGAATTAGTCTCATAGACATCGATGAATTCAAGGATGTCATGTTCTACTGGATTTCAGAGGTTATACAATCATAAAGCTAAACCATAGTGAATGTATCAGAAGGTTTCGCGGGATTATGGTAACATATAGGCCCGAATCCACGAAGGTGGTACAATCTGTCCGTGGTTTAAACCTTGAAAAAAAACACCGTAGTTTTGTATGGGACGCCAAGTGTAGCATGGGTTATTTCGTTACGGAATTTGTCATCCGACACATGACGCCCCATGCAAAACTACGGTCTTTGTCCATGGTTTAAACCATGGACAGTTTGTACCACCTTCGTGAATTTGGGTCATAGTGTTCACCATTGTCGATTTCAATCTACAAAATCAATGTCAATTCATTGTGATTGACTGGAGTTGCCATTATTTTAATACCACCAATAAACCATCAGCAACATCTTGCAATGAGCTCCAACCTCCAACGGGCGGGACGGTCATTCCATCAGACTGTATGTCCAGTCCAGTCTTCGGTCAGCAGTGCGTGGTGTCATGTGACAGGAGTGGCTACCGTCTCCAGCCTTCAAACTTTGCTGTGTTGGAATGTCAGGGGAATGGTCAATGGACACCAGGTGACCTCTCACAGGTCATGTGTACAGGTGAAGAGAAAATCTTGATTCCCAGTGTAAACACCCAAAAGCTATTAGGGCAAATATTCGGATATAATAGTTGTCTGAAGTCAGCATACACAGTGTACACTGAATTCGTAAACACTATAAACTTGTCTTATTTCATGACATATTATGAAAGTGGTTGATTGAAACCATACTGACAATATTCATTACCATAATGTGAAGTCGAGTATTCACTTCAAAAAAGATATATATATTTTTTTTTCGTATTCAGTTACAATGCTCAAATAACGTGCTGTAATATACATTTTTCTTCACCTATACATTAGATATTTGATTTGAACACACCTCTCTTTAAACATAATGATTACAATGATTGGAATGATTAAACATTCTGTTCATTCAAATGTAACAGAGCGATTTTTGTCCCTTACAGCAGGGCATTGGTGAGTATGATACGAGCAGCTAACCTATATCAGGATTGAATGACTGGTTAACACAGTTTATAGTCGTGCTCAAGAATGATGTTTGTCACTTGTGGGCACATGTGAATAACAGGGAAATGTAGTCAAATTTGCTATTTGTTGGAAGTTATTTGTTTTTTTAATTTAGCAGCCAGTGACAGGGTTTTAAGGCACAAATGATTATGTTTATATACTAGTCAGACGTATCCCCTTGCAGCAACACACAAATATAAATATAATTCACAATTTATATTACGGTATTTTTGAATTTGATTGCGTCAAGCTTAAATTATCAGTAAGATTTTCTCTGTTTCACGTACTACACCCAGATATCGAAGCTCCGAATTTCATCTCGTGCCCCGGCGATGAAACTATTCATCCAGAACGCGGTGAAGTGCGCGCCAACGTGACCTGGAATGTGACTGCAGTCGACAACAGCGGGGAAGATCCCCTGGTATCATGTGACCAGGAGATGGGTGAGATGGATGAAGGTGACCTCAGGGTCAGCTGCACTGCGGAGGACGCAGCGGGCAACAGCAGGACCTGCTCCTTTGAAGTGTCTGTAGATGGTAAGACAGTCCTCTGTTGAGACCCTTGTGGTCTGGTAAGACAATTGTGACTTTTTCTCTGTCTAATTGTCACCCTTCAGCTGGGGGCAAAATATAAAACCTTTAATGTGGCGAAAAGAAGAATTCATTGCTACAAAAAGGGTCAAGACAAAACAGATGGCAATCAGGGAGGAAAAAATACTGATGTCCAGACATTCGGTCGAAAGAAATTCACAATAAATGCACCACAACTGCAATTACAAAGTGCATAGACAACCCGGGGTACATAATTCAGGGCCTGAGATATGGGCAGTGATGAAACTTCACCCTACTTTTTTGCGAGAGAAAACAAAATATGCGTAATGTCGATAGTGATGATGAGGATAAAAGTACCGTTAGTGATGGCGATCATACATAGAAGACTACAAAATGGTGACGAATTAAGTATACTCAGTTATAGATTCCAGTGCAAGTACTCATTATTGTATAATGCACTGCATTTATTATCTGTAAATCTTGTATGCATTACTGTCTGTTGTAAAGGAATTTCGATGCAACGACAGAAAAATCGGCTGATCCGAGGATTTCGCTGTAAGAGGAATACGCGCTGTAGGCCGATCTGCTTATTGTCGCACCATTATCACAGTGTATACAATCCGTTACTTATGTCTACAGTTGCGGGTTTCTGAAAAAAAAAATAATAATTTGCATCGATGTGATGATTATGCGTTTAGGTTGTTTACCTTATCAATTCTTAGAAAAATCAAGTGTACATAAAACAACAACAATATCATAATTTGTTACAATGTAATAAAAGAGTGTTATGCAGTTGACTCGTAGCAATGAAGCAACACGTGCCTAACACCTAGGCTAATGGCTGATTGATGTTCGTGTGTTCTGTATACACGCAACGTGAAAATGCTTATTTTCCTGTCCTTCCTTTTTTATTAGTACGGAGATGCTCATCATATTTGTTACCTGCACGAGGCTCCTTCGACGGATCATGTGACACTCACTGGGGATCCACATGTCATGTGACCTGTGCTTCTGGCTATCACCTGACTGGATCCAGTAATGTCACCTGTGAGTTTGACGGAACCAGGATGTACTGGGCAGAGACTGAAGCTCCAATGTGTGAAGGTTTGCAAGATTTAATTTATCTAAATAAAATGAGACATGATTAATTTAGAAGATCCTTTTTTGGAAACTATCAAATGAATGCAAGAAATACATTTAATGTATTACTGATGGTTGAATTGTACACATTCCTCTATTGGCATATAAAGATAATTACCTAGTGTGTCGGTAGCAATTTCTTAACACTTGAAGTGTTGCGAGGGTCCTATTATGATGCAATGACCTTTTGATATTTATTATTAAATATTAGTTAACTTAATATCTACGTCAGCATTCTGCCATGAAAGTATATCTTCTTTCGTAGCACTCTGTCTAATTATATTAAACTATTACACACATTACCATACTCTATTCCAAAATCCATAAACTACGCTGAATACTTTGTGAAGATTTTACAAATATCCATAATGCGTTCATGTACTCAGAGAGAAAGTAAAGGCGCAATCTACCTGGCATATGTCCTGTACATTCCTTTTGTTTTAGTGCCCTAAATTCTCTTACCGGGTTCCAGGTGTTACAGGACAAATCTTGAAGAGAGAAAAAAAACCATCCAAAGCATAACTTTCTCCTACCTCAATAAAAAGTGTTATGAATATGTCATGATTTAGACATTGCTCCTGTGATTACCAAGCAAATCCGGCTGGAAGCTTTGTGTCGTAGACTCAATTGCAATGTGAATATCAAATGGAAAAGATTTGTCAAAAGTTAGCCAATGTATCAAGGTTCATGAAAGAAGCTAGGTATAACGTGATAGTCAGATCTGATGGTATTGATTTTTGTTCTTATGCCATCTTTCTGTTGTTCCCGGCTTCATTTTTATTCTGTTCAATTTGTAATGAGCAGCGTATCGTTGCGATCCACTGGAGCTACCGATGTACGTCTCCGTGAGTCCAGCAACATGTGCAGGGTCATCCCAGGTTCAGGTGGGAACCTCATGTACCCCGTACTGTCCTAATGGAAGAACGTTAGAAGGCGATGGAGGACCAACTGTTTGTGGAAATGATGGTCAATGGAGCCGCTACATCAACAGTTCATCCAACATTGCATGCCGAGGTTAATAATGACCCTTTTTTTCTATACAGCTTTCTGCCAATATACACCAAACCTTTCTCAGAAGGTTTTTCTGAAAGCATGATGGATTAAATTTAGAATGTACATTGTACAAAGGGATCATGTCAACACCCATACACATACACACGCTCAGACACACACAAGCAAACGCACACTCCGACATACACATACATGCAAAAACAAATGCGTAATGACTTAAAAGTATTCCATCCACTGCTGATTTTAAATTGAACATCTTGGGAAGATTTTGGCGGTGCAATATTATCATTGCAAAAGTGGTTAAGAGCTTGCTTCCAAAAGGTGCTAAATCCATCATATTTCAATGGATTTAGCGCCTTTTGGTTGCAAGCCCTTCAAACATTTCGGATTTTTATTCTTTGTAAAGTTACACGCTATCCAATCAATATAATAACATTGACAATATCTGATAATCATAGTAATGACAATGAAAATGATAATGATGATAACATTGTGAATAACTATAATGATAATGGCAATGATTCTTATTCGTACAGCCTTCAATATCATTGAAACAAATTTCAGTTCACAGTCGGTGTTTAGATATATATTTCAACCCAATTTAGAAAGCTTATAGTTTTCTTACCGTTCTTTTTTTTTATTTAACAAGAAAACAAGCATGTTTGTTTTACTTATCCTAATTTATCTTTGCTTGCTCATTTTTCCAAGACCTCACGGCTCCAACTTTGACCTCGTGTCCGGCCCCAATCACGGCTATCCAGACAGAATCCTGGGGAGTGGAGGTTGCCTTTGAAGTTCCTAGTGCCACTGATTCAGCTGACACCAATCTTGAGGTGCTGACGTCACCACCTGACTTGACATCCCCGTATAACTTCACTGGGGACACTCTCTGCATCTACACCTTTACGGACGATGCAAACAACAGCGTCTCGTGCCAGTTTCATGTTTACGTGCAAGGTGGGTTTTGAACACTTACCATTCACGAATTCGAACTTTTAGTTGTAATTTTTCGTTTTGATTTTTGTAATCTAGATAGGCGTCGTAAGTCGTAAGCTGTCCATGTCATCATCCCACAATTAAACAATTTTTTTCCATAGAAATAATGACTTAATCTAGTTTGATATTTGATAAAACTCAAATTCCTTCGAGAAATCAGAATACCAATATTTTCCCTCGCAGATGATCTGGTACCTGTCCTGGTGTACTGTCCACCAGATCAGAGTCTCCTTAGCAGTGAGCAGACAACTACTGTCTCTTGGGACGCGCCAATTTTCGAAGAAGTGACGGGAGACGAGCTTTCAATCAGCAGCGCGTATGATAACCACACGGGGGATTTCATGTACGGCGATCACCTCGTCGAGTACACAGCCACCAACACGGACAACGGGAGGGCAACCACGTGCTCCTTCACCATTAGTGTCCAACGTACGTGGAAGTCTTTGGCATTGTTTTTTGAATTCCTCGTGAAATCATGGAATTCCGGGTCGTATGCTGCTCGTGCGTTTGTGGCTTTGTTTGTGTCTTTGTTTGTTTTTAGGTGCTGTGCAAGTGATGTGTTTGGAATTATATGGCTGATTAGAGCCTGATCATGACCTATTGAAATCTCTCAGATTTTTTTAGTCACGCTCAAGCGAAAACAAATCACAAAAGTACAAACACGTATTCGCATTGCGCTGGGGATATATATACGAGATATTCCCTCAAGAAACGCAATTCCTACTTCATGTGAGCGTATTTTTGATGTAATCTCACTTTTTTTTTAATTCTGCCTTTTGGGGTTTTTCTTTTTGTTTTTTTTATGTTATACTTGTCAGGAATTGAGGAACATTTGTTATTGTTGTTTTGTATATGTGTGTGATGAAATCATCTGTTTTGTTGTGATTTTTAAAATTTAAATGTGTGTGTGTGAGTATGTGTGTGTACTGTGTAAGTGTCAATGTGTGTGGGGTATTGAGCCCCAATATCTCCCCACCCCCTCCCCAACGTTTCCGCGGCCCGCTGCTTAGACGCCCTGTATCCGGAGCTGTAAAATGTGCAAGGCATTTCGCATGATCTGTACAGTCAATTGAACTCTGGAAATAATCCATCAAGAATGAATTGTTACTTCTCTATTTGGATCTAATATGTTTGTTTGTGTGTGTGTGTTTTTTTTTTTCATTCAGCCGTCCCCTGCTTGTCCCTTGACCCACCAATCAATGGAGCACTGGCTTGTGACGGATGGACACACGGTACTTTTTGTTCCATTCTGTGCCAAGAGAGGTACGACATCCCCAGAAACTCGCCGTCAGTCCCTGATCTGTATGTGTGTGGAAGTTCAGGCATATGGCAGCCTACTTCTCTTGTGCCTGACTGCACAGGTGAGTGAACTCCGTGACAAATTACAGCTGTATTCTGTGTAAAATATCCAATAATCATGCAAAATATCGTAACACTTTAAATGTAGTAAAGTGGTGTGTCCCACTTGTTACTTTTAAAGGGGAAATTCAGTTTAAATATAAGTTAGTTTAATAAAATATTACGAGTTCAACAGTAAAAATCTAACTGAAATCGGATTAAAAATAAGGAAGTCATGACATTTGAAGTTTTTTTTTTTTAATTCTGCAAAACAGTTCTTATACAGTGGATATAAATATGCAAATGAGTGAGCTAACCATTGCATACCCTCATACTTTTCCATTGATCGTGTACCAAAAAAAAAATGACGAAAATTCCATGTTTCTGCCATTTAAGCCTGAAACATGATGGTATTCCTGGTTGAATATCTTCAGAACAGTGATTGGTTAGATATACCAAGATATGAGCCCTGGGCATAATTGCGTTTAAATTAAAAACTGGAAACTTCGAAATTGTATGTACAAACTATATGGCAAGTTGTGAGGGGATGACAAGCTCACTGTGCCATTTGCATATTCAGATTGACCGTTCAAGAACTCTTTCCTGAAAAAAAAAAGTAGCGAAACTTCGAAAATTAATGTCATAACCTCATAATTTTTTACCCGATTTCGATCAAAACTTTACTCTCTGTAGTTAGATTATAAATCATATTTGGACTGGATTTTCCCTTTAAGTAAAATCGTATCTGACTGTTTTACGAAACCCTTGCAAGGGTACCCGGCATTGGCAGGGTTGTCAATCGCTCGTGACACTTTGACAGACAGCACATTGTACTAGTTGGCAATCAGGCGCGCCGGAAGCAGTTTTGGATTGGGGGGGCAAACATTGGAGGGGGCTCAAGATCAGACCATGCATATGTTACACAATATACACATATATATACACACACACACACACACACACACACACGCACGCACACACATCTATTATATACATATATATATATATATATATATATATATATATATATATATATATGTAAAGCGGCGTACGGTGGGTCGAAACATGGGGGAACCATAAAGTAATTTTGACGTTCTGTATGCTTGTGCGTGTGTGCGAGAGCAATAATGGGACTACAATACATTACGGAATGTGATACATTCAACAACGCAGTCATTGAGGAACATTGTAAGTTTTCCTTACATGGATTATGGAATGACGGTGTGAAACGATCGACAAATTATATACTGTCAGCAACATAAGGTGAATGGCACAACAATAAAATGCGAGCGAGCGAAACGAGCGAGCTTGAAAATTTTGATATTCTACAGTTCCAAAACTGGAGTTTTAATTGTAGCTATATATTTCGCTTTGGAAATAAATGGGGCGCATCGGGCGCAACTGCTGGCAATTATTGGCAGCAACATTAGGAGAATGGCATAACGATTCAATGCGAGTGAGCGAAGCGAGCAAGCTTGAAAATTTTGGCATTCTACAGTCCCCAAACTGGGGTTTGTAGCTATATCTTTCACTTTGGAAATTAATGGGGCGGCGCATCGGGCGCAACTGCTGGCAATTACTGGCAGCAACATTAGGAGAATGGCATAACGATTCAATGCGAGCGAGCAAAGCGAGCGAGCTTGAGAATTTTGACATTTTACAGTCCAAAAACTCCCGTTTGTAGCTATATCTTTCGCTTTGGAAATTAAGGGGGGCATCGGGCGCAACTGCCGGCAATTACTGGCAGCAACGTTAGGAGAGTGGCATAACGATTCAATGCGAGCGAAGCGAGCGAGCTTGAAAATGTTGACATGTTACAGTCCAAAAACTCCCGTTTGTAGCTATATCTTTCGCTCTGGAAATTAAGGGGGGGGGGCATCGGGCGCAACTGCTGGCAATTACTGTCAGCAACATTAGGAGAATGGCATAACGATTCAATGCGAGCGAGCGAAGCGAGAGAGCTTGAAAATTTTTACATTCTAGAGTCCAACAACTGCCGTCGTAGCTATGTTTTTCGCTTTAGAAATTAAGGGGGAGGCGCACCGGGCTCAACTGCTGGATGCGAGCGAGCGAAGCGAGCGAGCTTGAAAATTTTGACATTTTACAGTCCAAAAGCTGCCGTTTGTAGCCATATTTTTTCCCTTTTATTCATATATATACATATTTATTTTCTTTTCTTTGTTTATTCATTTATTCTTATTCTTATTCTTATCATTTTTTTTTTTGGGGGGGGGGGGCTTTTTGGGGGGGCAAAAATGCGTTTTGCCCCCCCACTTTTTGGATTGGGGGGGCGGCCGCCCCCCCTGCCCCCCCACTTCCGGCGCCTATGCAATTCATTGAGTGTCTCAGAGTTACGCTGGAGCGCCAAACAATACTTGACTAATCATGTCAAAAAAAAAAAAATGTTAAGCGTGTGCAATTTAATGAACTACGGGAAACGGATTTGGGCAGGAATTTCTTGACTTTGTTATAAGGAAAAACAGTCCAAATTTTTAAACCCAAGACATAAGCTTGCTCTGCGTGCTGAGATTAAACGGGGATTTTTTTTTTACCTCACAGCAGCTGCAACAGTTTAGATGACAACATTCATTGAGTCCACCACGCCACCCGAAGCTTTTTGAACATTGCAAGTCAACATAAGCTTCCGCCTTATAGTACCTGATACAATTTGGAATAGTTTTAACACTTGTCCTTGGTCATTATTCGTTTCTACTTATATTTACCTTGGAGGTCAAAAATGAAAAAAAAAAATACGGACATAAAAATAAAAACAGTTAAGGAAAAAAAAGAAATCTTGCGTAAAGCAGTAGCAATAAGTACAACATCAAAAGAGCGTAACACAGATTAACTGCCGGTGGTGCGTGCGAAAAATAATTATTATTCGTTCTACTTCTTCCCCGTGTCAATCCATAGAGACAAGACGAGGAAACCGAGTAAATCTGCCTAGTTCGCTACAGTATTTTAGCGGCTCCTGCGGGTCAAGTGAGACCAATACACAGATTGCCGAGGCGTTTTTACAACTTCTAGAGCACTCATTCTTCTACTCGGAGACATGCACACCTGATGTGGAGTGCTCGGTCGAATATGTGGAAGTCACGTGTGGCCCGTCCGATGGTGGAGCCAGGCGCAAGCGGAGAAGCGCTCAGGAGACCTCCGGACGACAACGTCGCTCTCGCCCGTCGACGGCAAAACGAAGGAAGAGGACGACAGACGTTGATAATTCTGACTATGTGTTAGTTGCTGTTTTTTTTTAAGTAATAAATCTAGAAAGTAAAGATTAATAAACTATATTGTTAATAATTTGTCAGCAATACAAATCAAACAGTTTCTTTTTATGCAATACGAAGGAATGAATATAAACAGTGTATACATTTCAGTGATAACAAAAAGTTAATTATTAAATTTGAAATCATTGAGTCACATTCATCAAGAAGACATTTCATTGTTTCTACTCTGGTCCAAACAAATAAAGAAATACAGATTTCAATTCATTTATAAATAAATATAAATCTATTGATATACATAAATGTGTATATAATTTTCTAAATATATTTCCATTTCATTGTAACCCTAATGGAAACATATCTGTTTGTATGTTAATGTGTAATCGTGCGATATTTCTAACTGTACAAACGTCCTGTCATCACTTTTAGTGTGTATTTAATCTCTGGTTTTATTTTCTAGGTTTACTATCTCCTTTGGATGCTCGATGGATATTAGCCAGAACGACAGCACGAGTAACTTCGATTCTGCATATGAAGGGGAAGGAAAATTGATAGATCACGTCGATCAATGCCTTGAGGACGATCTTCTGAATTTTTCAAACTTAAGTTCGACAATCAATGTCACACTGACAGTGGATGAAGGTTCGTTTGAATTCGAACTTGCAGAGCTGGTCTGCGATCCTGGATTTACGGTGGACAACGAAGATTACAACTGCAGTAAGAATTGCATTCAGAATTTTATACAGGATTGAATATCACAAATTGCATGCTCACTACTTTATGATGAACTTCTCAGCATGAGAAATGTTATCCTCCTCCCTTCGATGAAATATGCTGTTATTAAATTCACGGGAAGGTATTATAGGGATAAACTGTAATCAGCCATTACCGTTTGAACTTTAATGTTAGTATGATCATATTCACGGAGGAAATGTATCCTATTACATATCTCGAGGTAAAAAGCCCCGTCTACTATTAGGCTTTCATAAAAATTAGTAGCTGCTTTTGAAAGCAGTGACATAAACTCCTCTTTTGAAGATGATAAGAGCTTTTTTATCAGCCACTGAATGATTGCAATCTTACAAAACGTATGTGAGAATGAATTCGTAGAAAAATCTTACAGTGCCTGCTTACCATTGTTGATCAAATAAGTCCGCATTATAACGAAAAAAGTGATTACTCTCGTATGAATAGAAGGGGTTGAAAAGAAGCTAGCATCTATGCATAATGATATTTTTAAAGAGATTTTTAAAGTGATTGCATCTGTATAATATATTACAATAGTCATTACAAATTTTGATTGCTATTTATCCGCAAAATATAAGTAAAACTTCTGCCCCCGTCTTCTTTATTCGAATATTTGTTGCAGTTCCATGCGGGTCTGGGTTCCACTTTGACAACACAACCGAGAAGTGCACGCAGTGTGAAATAGGCTTCTATCAGAGCAAAACTACGCAGTTCACGTGTGACCAGTGTCCAGATGGTCAGTCTACACTGGGACTTGGCACCAAAAACATCACCCATTGCATTGGTAAGATTTCACCGGTTATCTTCATCACTGTTTGAAGGCTATTTGCTACTAAGAAGCATTATTAAGTGATCCATCGTGCCACGCAGATGTGGAATTCAGTCGCCTTAAAGTTCACGGCAAACATTCAACTGGAATAATTTGTGAGGGTAACCTGGTGAATTCATGGGAAAGCGGACATGTTTATTTAAAGGGATGTTTAGTTTTGGTTGAAATGGGGTTTCACATTTCCAAGACATGAAAGAGCATATCATTCTATGAAAGAGAAATGAAAAGTTTATTTGATAAATATTGGTTTGGAAATGGCTGTGATATCCAAAAACAAAGAAGTCCCGATAAATGCTTCGTTTTCAAAACTTTTTTTTTAATCAAATGCACTTTGAATCTCCCTTAGAATTGTATGCTCTCTAATATTTCCTAAGTGACTTCTAATTTTCTTGAAAAAAAAAATGAATCCCCAGCAAAACCAAAACTATGCAATCCCTTCACTGCAAAAACAGTGGTGTTAGATTTAACACCACTGGTGTTGAATCTAACACCGGCCGAACTTCAATAAAGGACCACACCATCTGGTGTTGAAGTAACACCGTCTCTGGTGTTAAAATATCCAACACCCATGGGTGTTAAAGGGTGTAAAAATATACCAACACCAGCCTCGGTGTTTTTTCAACACTTAAGAGAGTGTTAAAAGTTGACACCATAATGGTGTTCATTTGACATCCCAACACCAGTTATGGTGTAAGTTCAACACCCGTGGTGTTAAAATATACCAACACCAGCTTTGGTGTTGCTTAGATTATTGATAAGTTGACACCACTTTGGTGTTCTTTTGACACCCTTTAACACCAATGACGGTGTAACTTCAACACTATTTGTTGTTAGAATCTATACCCCAACACCTGTCATGGTGTTATTCTAACACTTCAAAGTGTTATAAGTTTGCATTATTTGGTGTTTATTTGACACCACGGAAGTGTTGATTCAACGCTTCAGAGTGAGAAATAAATTCCAAGTGATGCCAACTTATTAACAATTTGAAGTGTCGATACCTCGACATCATTTCACACTCTCCACATTCAATCGCACAAAATAACACAGTAATGTAAGTAGGTGAAAGACAGTCACGTGCTACTAGGTTGATCAAAATATTTAATAAATTCTATCTGTCACAACAAAACACAATAATTCTATTACATGTAATGAAAGCCTCATCTCTACAATATAAGTATCAAAATGGAATACCTTTGACCCTGTCAGTTGGTTCTTTGATTATCTATGCAAATGAGATACATTATGGCTATTGTAGGCTAAAATATCAAATTTAAATACTCACTCTGAATACCTTTGGCCTTCTTGGCACTATCAAGTTGAATTTTCAAATGAAATTGATACTAGTATTATATCTTCTTGGCTCTATCATTCAAATGTTCAAATTGAATTGCCTACTCAGCTGTATAATTCAAATATTCAACATAGATCATCCAGTCTGGTTGTAAAATGTTAACATAAAAAAAAATTATACTCTTTCTTTTGATCAATGCTATTGCAAGTGATGATACAAGCATGTGAAATTCGGATCATTTAAATATTCAAATGACACACATAAGGCCTTCTTGGGCCAATATTTTCAAGTCGAACTGGATGTAATTGATACCCCCACCTAAAACTTAGAGAGTTAGCTCAATTCATGATATTCTTGTATGCCTTTTGTTGAAAAAAAGTACAATGTAACAAAAGTTGTTACCATAGCAAGATTACTCAACAGTGAGATCAGTGTGCGACTCATTTTAAGATTACACTGGTTACATGAGCGAAACCTCAAGTCAAATGCTAGAAAACTGAGGGAGCTCACCCAATTCACAGTATTTTTTGTTTGATTTTCATTTTAAAAGATGGTTGCCATTACATTAGCACTCTGTTCAATATTTCAGGCCAGATGTTCAGAAACTGAGGGAGATTGCATAATCAACTGTTGTGTAAGTTTTTAATTTGAAAATGTCACTGCCATGATAACACTTTCTTTGACCGATACAAAAGATGACATTTGCACATTAGCGCACTACAGTGGTCACGTGCCAAATTTCAAGTCAAATGCCTAAAACATGAGGGAGTTATGAGTCAATCACAATACTGTATCTTCGATTGCTTTGTATTAAAAAAAAATAAGTTAGCATGGCAACGCATTGTTTAACATTGACGAGAAAAGTGTTATGCACATCTACAATTTATCTTGTCACAATATATAGGTGTCATATCTCAAGGTTATTGCTAAAAATTGAGAGAGTAAGCTCAATCCACTTGTAGTTTATACGATTCTCATTACAAAATACCATTAACTTGACAACATACTATTTGACAATGACGAAAAATAAAATTTGCACAGGTACATAATACAGTGGTCACATGTGCCAAATTTAAAGTCAAATGCTCAAAATCTGAGGAAGTTAGCTGAATCCACATCGTACTTGTGGATGATTTGTATGAAGATGCTGTTGCCATGGAAACGGATTTATGACCCCCACAAAAAGTGTCTTGCACGATAACATATTATCATAGTGACCATATGTATCAAATTCAAATTTAAATGCTAAAAAAAAAAGAAACTAAGAGAGCAGCGTGATCCACACAATTTTGTATGATTTGTTTAAAAACTGCAATTGCCATGGCAACAGATTTCTGGACAATCGAATTTCAACAGAATTGATTTAAAACTGAGTAGCTTGATCCACATTCTGTATTTGTAATCTTTACGAAAATTTGATGTTACCATGGTAATGCATTACTCCATACTGACACATGTAAACTAGGACATGTAAAAATTACAAGGTTGTTTTCAATGTCCTCTGGACTAAAGGTAATCACCTCCTCATCAAAAACTGTCATCGACTAATGGAGAGTACTGCTTCATCAACTGTATACAACTTGTATCATCAGTCTCTATCTCGGTTCCTCCATAGAACTGGACTTGGAGTATCTTCACAGTTTCATTGTCACAATGATGATTCTTCAAGTGTCTTCTAAAACCATTGAACGAATCAAATTATGTCCGTACACAGGCCCCCTGGGCGCAATTTATTGTTTGTCCATCACTCAGTCCATGTTCGTATGGCAAACAGTGAAAAAAAAGCAGTTTCAGTGGGAACTCCTAAAGAATGCATCACTTCATTATCTATTTGAAAGTTTAGATCTCGGTTCACGAACTCGGGGTGATTCCAAATGTCCAAAGGTTGATGAGAGGTTTTGCATACCGTAGACAAAACACATATTTAATGTGCTTTGAACAATGTGTCGAAGGCACTCTGAATGATATCACCAGGGCAGGGTAGTACCAAGTGGTCAACAATGAAGTAATATTGGTACACATGTATGTTATCCTTCTGACGTCCTCTGTCAAGCAAGCTGCATCTTCTGATCATCAAGCAAGCAAGCTGCATCAAGAGCTGCATCTTCTTCTGCTTTCCCTCTTCAAGTGGTGATCAAAACTAGCATCAGGCTGAAAATGTAAGGAAACAATGAAAAACCAACAGACATTGTATGAATCTATTACAAATAAAAACTAGACAAATTTGACTGTGACCTTTATTTCGATTCCATAATGCAATTTGATAGACTCAGTCATACATAGGCTTAACACATTTTATTCACATTTATGATTATTTTAACAGATTTCAAGCTATCACACACACGGAGGGATGGACTACTCAAAACCATAACAATTCAGGCACCACTTCTTGGCAGAGGATAATAAATGGATCTTATTCCATTTTACTTAAAGATCACTATAATTTCACAATCAAAACTCACTTATACCTATTTTTTCTTAAAGAAGCTTTGAAATTTATCACTTTTCTCTTATTCGTGACTGATCAAAAAGCAACTTCAAAATTTCAAGTTCAAGGATCGACTTTGAAGCATTCACGAGTAAAGTTCTCGTCGACATCAGGACATAACCCTGACAAAGGCAAGTGCGCAAAAATATTCACAACATCCAAAAAAAAAAAGTTAACCTGTGAAACATTGAAAAGCAAGTGATCTTAATAAATTACATAGTCCAACAACACAAAAAAAAACCCTGAAAATTTCCCATGACCTCTAATTTCTTTTCTAATACAAAAACAGATCATAGAAAGTAGAAAATGCAAAATCAATTAAACTCGTAAAAATCAATTTCATTTTCAGAATACCAAAGTACTGTGAGTTCTAATTGCCTGTCCAAAATGACTCATAAAGGCTTGTTCAGATATGATGAGTCAAACTCCGGCAACATTTTAGTGCACAAATCAATGCGATATGAGATAAAAAACAAACAAATAAACAGATCAAAATGCAACAAAACAACACAAAAACACTGAGGCAAGAGGAATATATTTTGCCACACAGTGGCAAGAAGTTATGGTGCAATCAAGCTCAAAAGTAAGTGAAGATACAATGTCATGAGTTTATCTTTATCTTATTTTTTTTGAGTCATGTGCATTCATTAACATAATGAACGTGGCGTGGTTCGGTGCACCATATCTGAACACTTAAAATGTCAGGGGGTTTGTCGCATCATATTTGAACAAACCTTATAGTCATGTAGACTTACCTTTTGAAATCGGATAAGGTAGTCTATAGCCAAAGCCACAGCAATCTTGCACAATCCTTGCGCCCTGGTTCACAGGTAGAAGCAGATAGAGTACAAGAAGGATTTGCAGGTTACTTACATTCTATGCTGTGTTGTAAGAAATGCATGTTATATACAATATATTCTACGACTCATTAACAAAGTATCCAGGTATCAACAGAAATTATCAGTGAATTGCACTGCATAATCAGGGAGCATTAAGTAAAACATATGATCCTTCATGTAGGATGAACCCATGGGTTGTTGTGTGACTTCTTTAAAAAAAAACAAGAAAAAACAAACTCTTCTTTATTTCATCAGCATCTCCAAAATAACAAAATTACATTACATATTGATTTGTGACTGTGAACTTTTATATTACAATTGAGTTTGGTGAAATCCATTCATCTGCCTTTGAAAAATCAAAGTCACAAGATATTTCCTGCATTTTTTTTTTCATAATGAAGGGCTCCTGACCCTTGATTATTGACCTCATGACCCTTATCGACTCCAGGGAAACGTTTGATAAAATGTATTGTCAGATGCAAAGATTTCAGCTACTTATAACAGTTGTCACCAATGACAAGTTTTGTGGAACGCCCCCTGGATTTACATAGCCTTACCAAGTTTCATTCACAGATGATTGTTTTCAACTTGCGGCATTATACACAAGAAACGATATTGGATGGATAGACATCTAGAACATTAAAAAAGGGGGCTTTCAAAACCTATAGTATTGTGCATACCCTGACTGCTACCAGGTCTGGTGGTACACTATTTGATGATTGCTCCAAGTCTCATGAATCCACATCAGTTTTCCGCATGTGTTCTCCCAGCAATCTCAACAGCTTGACTGTGGTTTCTGAAGGCTTTCCTCTTGCTAGCTTGACAAGACCTTCCACCAAAAACTGGCCACTGCTCAAAAAAGCTTGGCATCATTGCCTGGGAGAAGGAGTGAGAAGTACTGTTCAACCTGCAAGTGTAAGGACCATGAACATACATAATTATCAAGTGGCTACAAGTCCACAAACTGTCAAACTGGTGCGCAAGGTGTGATGCACTGGCTTAGGATTCAAAGTACTGAACATCCACATAACTGCACTAGTGTATTTACTGTATACAAGTGCATGAAACAGATTTATCTTGTGTGCATGAAAGATTTGATCAGAACTGCAGAAAACAAAGGGTTTTGTTCAGGTGGCTTCAGATTAATTCAGTCGGTGATTCTATTATATATACCTACTTGTGATATGCTCATAATTTCAAGTTCGTTTTAATTAGCCACGGGGGGGGGGGGGGCAATAATATCCTGCTTCCAGGTATTCATCATCTTTATGCAGTGTACATTTATGCAAATATTATTTGAGGAGAAATGGAAAAATCAAATGCCATTTTGCAATTGATCTACTCTCATTTTCAAGGTTTTTTAGATAGATAATAAAAGGTCTTTTTGCAATTCTGTCATTTTCAAGATTCTCAAGTGCACTATTGCCAATATCATTAAGTGTGGCAATAACATAAGTATGTGGAAGAGACATATTCCAGAAGGGATTTTTTTTTCAAGAGATTATTTCAACAAATACTACCATCAAAGTAGACGTATATTCCCTCACCTGAATCATGAAAAAAGCGATGATACATGTATTCCATTTTGACTCATTTGTGAAATTTAGGATCAGTTCTCAGACAGAGAACAACTGCCAGTTATTAATATGGGCTGTGATTCTGTTTCTCGCTACCCTTGAACTCGCAACTTACAATTAGATCTAGAGTCTAGAGTCTTAACATGGACTCGGTGGAAATACCGGTTTTACATGCAATATGTGACGTCATCAACTTTATAAGAACATATTCTTATATAATGTAAATTTGTAAGCGGTTAGCAAACTCATAAATAGTAGTACTCATATTAGAAACTAGTTAGTAGATTCTAACATAAGATCCACGCGCAAACACTAGCGTCCTATATAGGCCCCTACGTTCCTACGTGTACATTGTAGCTACTGAAAACATCACGTAACTTGTTGTGATATAAACAAAAATCGGGTCGGGAGAACCCCCCACCCAGCCCCTTTAATCGGGTATTTACGCTCTTTTTAGAGCGATATTTGCTACTAGTACCTAGTACTAATTTAAACCTAACAGTTTGGACCTAGAACAGTTACAGTAGGCCCTACAAAAAATATAGTAGGCCTAGGGGCCTACCAGTATACCTACGAACATGTACAAACCTACGAACATGTACACACAAACATTGTTCGAACTTCGTCTTCGTGCACGTCAGTAGCGGGTAATGATTTGCGCGCTAACAAAGATCCGCACCAGAGCCTCAGAGGTAAGAAAACTACATCAATAACAATACAAAATGCCACGGAACCTTTTATATTTAAAATTTGATGATATTTTTAAAATGCAATTATTGGACAAAGGAACCCTCAGCGAAATTCGGACTCAATGCACCGCTGTGCACAGCGCGTTGGTGTTATGGCCTATGACATGGCAAACACTATAGGCTACATGTACCTGGTACTTAGTATGCTGCGCTACATAGTATACTATAGTATTACGTGCGTGCAAAGACAAAGTTGTCTATAATATGCGATGAAATCCGTGAAAATCATGCACATCGTTTATGATAGAAAATAACTGGTACAGGAAATAATTACCTTAAAAGATACTTATCCCCGCTGACAGACTTAGCAAAGTCACCATCATAGATTCAATGTCATTTTTAGCCCCAGACGACATCGAAAACCTGACTATCGCGATGACAGACGTTGACGACTCCGCGCCACAGCAACAAATTTCAGGCATTGGCATGTGTAACCAATGAGATCATCGGACTGCGAACACGTGACTTTCTCTGGTGGACAACTAACACCGATACGGTGTTATTAGTGAAAACCCCCTTTTCATGACAAAACTATAACACCACTTGGGTGTCATTTTAACACCGAGAATCTAACACCCAATGAATGAGAGAATGTTGGTGTTAAATTAACACCGAAGGGTGTCAAATTGTGTCAATTTAACACCAAATTTAACACCCACAGTTTGACACCCGGTTGGTGTTACACTTTTAACACCGCATTTTTTGCAGTGTTTAATCAATCTTGCTAAACGCCTGTACTGATGATTGATATTTCCAATTAAATAGCACTGGTACCATAAACAGGCCGAACCATGTGGACATGGCAAATAAGTTCTCACGTACTTGACCTCATTTCCTCTTGACGGAATAAACGAAAAATCCGAATAAAATGGGAGAATCAGGCTTCTACCAACCTGTGGTGATTTGCTGGCTAGCTTTCATTCACTCATGTGGTCTTCTTCAGGCCAAGTGATTACACCGTGTCTGTGACACTGCCTCCTTGTTTCTTGATCATTGGACCGAAGGTTGGTAATAGGTAATCCCTAGTGAGTGCTGGTTTGGTACTTTTAATCCAGATGGAATCTTTCACTTCTCTTTTTCTAAACCTCATTCAAAAGCTTGTATTGTGGCGTCATTCCATCCAATATCGCGTCCTGTGTTGAGGACGCGTTCAGCTGAGGCTTTAATAATGCTAGCCAGCAAATCACTGAAGGTTGGTAGAATCCTGAATCTCTCATTCTATGATCTTTCCAACTGATGAAAGTCTTCTGCATCAACACGAATGAAGTTTCCTCACGTCTTGGGATGTTCTCTTTACATTGAATACTCTTGTCCCTGGGTTAGGAACTCCTTTTTATTTGTGTCAGAGTCAAGTGGATTATTTTGGGGAAGATTGTTTAGATGAAATATGAAAAGACATGTCTTTACATGTATCCATATGAGTGCATTATATACGTTGTACTATTTGTGTGTAAATTTAAATGTATATCCATCAGCATGTAAAACTAATATATTAATGAATATCGGATAATAATACACATAAATACATAGTAGTATAACATTATAGCTATGCAATACTTACGACAACTGTGATTCTTGTCAACCTAATGAATCGTGCATTAAGCTGGTGCTGGTTATTGGACAAGTTTACTTCATTTTAAAGCTTTAGTTGATTCCAACGCTAAACAAAAACTCAAAATTGAATAAAGTCGTATGCAGTGTGCATTTAAGACGTATCAATGTGTCATTTTCATAACAGATATCTGCAAGCCGGGATTTGCCTCCATGACGGGCCTGGAGCCATGTTACATATGTGGTATTGGAACATACCAGAACTCCTCCTATAGCACTGAATGTAACCAGTGTCCTGAAGGAATGACTACAAGACAAATAGGATCTAATTCTTCCGACCAATGCATCGGTGAGTCTGCACCTAGTAACAATACATTCGTCTACTTTATTTCAAGGCGTAAATCACTTTCATTATTTGATGGTAATCATTTCGCATGGCTTTACAGTAGAGGGAAAACAAAATCATTATTATTACACATACTGTCGCTGTCTTTTCTGTTTACCATCATTGGGCTTTTGCACTGCATTATGCATGGAAAGTCATATCATCAAGGGCACTTTGTAGGCTGTCATGACAAACACTACCCAAACAAAAAGACTATCTAATTTTGTATCACATGCATCGAAGTTTATGACATTAAGTTGTTTATTGCATTTTTATTCTATACACTTTCTATGCAAAAACAAAATGTTGTTCCCTCCACAGAATATGCCAACTTCTAAATTGCAATTTGATCATTAGCAGGTGTGTTTCAAGGGTCAGGAATGCCTATGTATACGCGTTGTCTTTAAAGGCGGCTCTTCTTCTTCTTCTTCTTAAATGAATAAATTACTTACTTTTTATACTTATTTTTTCCTTTTTCCTTGTGCCACTCTTCTTCCCTCGATTTCTCCTTCTTTCTTTGTTTTCTATGCACGTCACAAAGAGCCATGCAAGGCAGGGGAGTTTTCTGAGTCTGGATTTGTCCCATGCTCTCCCTGCCCTGTTGGAAGCTACCAAAGTTTGGCTCAACGGACACAATGCATCCCATGTCCCGACAATACAACGACACGTCACAATGGAACAACCAGTCCAACTCAGTGCATCAGTGAGTAACTTTATTAATATCCTGGGCCCCGTTTTATCAAAAGATAAAATCGATTTTAAAGTTCCTTACCAGAGAGGCTGTCATTGACTTACAGTTGAAATCAACTATATAATCAATTTTAACTCTTCATAAAACAAGGCCCTGGAATGTCTATTATCGAAATATTTACTTGGTCTTTACAGAGAGGTGTGCACTGGGATTCCATTATTCTGAACTTATACAATAATATACAAATGATGCACAGGATAGAGTGCGTTAGTGGAGATGTAGCGCACTCGAGGGTATTTACAATTGTGAAACATGCACGAGGCGAAGCCGAGTGCATGTTGCACTACATTGTAAATACCCGAGAGTGAGCTGCATCTCCACTAATGCCACGAAATAATCCTGTGCATCATTTGTTTTATAAAATGGGTCGAAAACTAACAGCATTTTTCACGTACCTTTGTGGGTCAAGATGTCCAAAGATGTTCGTCCCAAACATTTTCGCACATCGCACTCGGAAATCCCACACATATAAGTACTGTATGTATAAGAGTATACGTACGCCACACATGTTATGCACAAGAAAGACCGGCCGGCCGGCGGTCCGAACTAGAAGTTGTTTACAGGATTGACAGCGCGTATGCATGCAATTCAAAGGAGCCGCCGCGCGCACAGACGATCGGCAATAGGATTTAACACGCAGTGCAATGGGACTAAGATAACCAACGCACATGTGACTCATTTCAGCGCTTCCTATTGGCTACATTCTTGAACCCATTTTATAATATTTTTTAATCTATTAATTCCATATCCATTGAAAAAAAAAAATCATTTTGTATCCAATACAATCAGACACAGACATGCAAACATAAAATTTATTAAAACCTTGAACGACAGGAAAAAAACCCGATATCAAATCAAGAGGATATAACAGGACTGTGAGGGACCGGAAAAGGTAATTGACCTTTGATTCTCCCAGATTAGAATAGATGCATGTTGGCTATGTTGGTTATGAGTGTATTATGGGCTGGTACACATAACATTGACACAGAAAAAAAAAGAAACAAAGCCAAATCAGTGGTGAGTGTTAGGTATCTTATAAACTATTCATGCATTGGTAGGTTTGTTTTTTTTTTTCAAACAAAGAAAGTTAGTACATTTTTCATGCGTACATCCAGGTGCCTGTGATTATGGACCCTGTCAAAATGGAGGTTTCTGCATTAGTGAAGGCATCGATTACAGCTGCACGTGCCAGGCTGGTTACTCCGGCAAGAACTGTCAGATAGATATTGACGAATGTTCGTCAGACCCTTGTGCCAATGGAGCAACGTGTTCAGACTTTGTCGATGGCTTTCAGTGCACTTGTGTTGCAGGATATGAAGGTATGTATACAATCCTAGATTTGATTATGTTTTCTTCATATCTATTCTTTTACGTTCTTAACTGAAAACATAATTTCATAGCATTCTATTCTTCTCTTTTTCCATCAACTCCAAGTCTTTTGGTCTCTTTTTTATGAATGAATCAAATAATAGTATTACAATGTTCTAGTTTGGTATAAACTTTCCGTTTAACCATTTAATGTCAGAGCACAATATTAGGTACATTTCTACTGGGAACTCGTATCAAACGTTTTCTTTGTCTTGGTTTTATACCATATAAACAAAAAGACCACGATGCAATGATGCATATTTAACCTCAATAGCATTCATACACAGACAAGACAAAAAAAAACAAAACAAAAGGAAAAGACACCATTAAGCTGATGCTCTTTCAAAACACCAAATTCATAATCTGAATAGTTCCTAGGAGAGTCTATATTGGTCACCGTAATTCCTGCATTTTAATATGAAACTTCCCCCAGGTGTGAACTGTGAAAAGGAAATCGACTACTGTCTCTCCACACCGTGTGAGAATAATGCGCCCTGCACAAGTGTTCTAGGAGACTTCGAGTGCATTTGTCCATTTGGTTTCAGTGGAAAGAACTGCAGCATTGAGTTGGATCTGTGTGCAGGAGATCCCTGCAAGAATGGCGCTACCTGTTCCCAATCCCAGCAGGCAGTGACTGGCTACTTGTGTCAATGTGCGCCAGGATATCGGGGCGTGAACTGTTCCATGAATATAGACGAATGCCAATCTAGTCCATGTCTCAATCATGGGTCATGTGTCGATGGCATCAACAGCTACACCTGTAAATGTCCATTCGGCTTCTCAGGCAGCAGATGCGAAGAAGATGTTGACCTCTGCGCCAACGTCACTTGCCAGAATAATGGCACTTGCACAGAGATAGGAAACGGGACATTCTGCGCTTGTGCTGCAAAGTTTTCTGGAGAGTTTTGCCAGGAGGAACTCACAGCGTGCAGTAATGTCGTCTGCGAGAATGGAGGAACATGCAATGCTCTCTCCGAATCAAGCCGCGAGTACTCTTGTAGGTGCCTGACAGGTTATATAGGTCTTCATTGTGAGGTGGATGTGGACTTCTGCCAAACAGAACCTTGTCTTAATGGGGCGACATGCATCGATGGAAACACAAATTTCACCTGCGAGTGTCCCACGGGTTTCACTGGCAAGTATAATATTTTACACATGTTGAGTCGTGAAGCGAGTTAAAAGGAGAACATTTCTTTGCCGTGAACAATAACTTTAACACTCCAATCACAATTTGAGACTTAGCACAACTTGATGAGTACTGTCAACTTTGTCAAACAATATTCATTCAGTGATTAGTATTGCATTAACATGTGAATTAATTTGTTACTTCAGAAAACTAAGAAACAGTTCAGGATGCGCAAGGTCTTTCTTTTTTTTTTATTACTTCTGTTATCAGTAGAGACGTTTGGTCAAATAATCAAATGTTGTTTTTCAGAACGCAGATGCCCTGCTCAATACAATGCGGTAAATAAGGCAGAATAAAAGAAAGCCTCTTCATTTGATTTGGTCTTTTCTAGACTAGTCTGAATACATAGTTTCTACCTGCCCTGCACGGAATTCTAAACGTTGTCTGTTGCGTCAGTCTAGATGAGTATTCCACATTGCGTTGGGCTAAATACTCGGCTAATTATAGTAAAGTCAGGTTAAGTGCTGCGAAGAATTAAAGGGATGGTACAGTATTGGTGGAGATGAGAATTGGGCTTTTACCTTTTTGCGAGATACCAAGAAAACACTTATGAAATAGTGCAGAAGATGCCATTTTAAGAGGAATTCAAAGTTTATTTGATGAAAATCGGGTTTGGAATGACTGAAACATTCAAAAACAAAGTAAAACAAAGCGATCTTAATAAAGTGTTGGTCCCACACTTTACTAGAATTGCTCTGTTTTGGATATCTCAGCCATTTCAAAACCAATTTTTATCAAATAAAAGTTGAATTCCTCATAGAATTACATGCTCTTTCACATTTCATAAGAGGTTTCTCATTATCTCACCAAAAAATGTTGGAAACATGAAATTAGGTCTCAACCAAAACTATACGATCCCTTTAAACATTGTTACATGTCTTTTATTTCCCGTATCTCGTTTTTAAAAAGAATATCATTGTTTCCCACTTTTGCAGGACCAGTGTGTGGTGATTATGTGGACTGGTGTGCGGACGCGCCCTGTGGGGAGAACTCTGTGTGTGTTAATGATCCTCAAGGCTTTCAGTGTCTTTGTGAAGCCGGGTGGACAGGGCAGTACTGCCTTGATGAAATCAGTCTCTGTGACGAGCTGGAGCCTTGTAACAATGGCAGCACATGTACGGGAGATCATGCGAGCTTTGTATGCCACTGCCCTCCGGGATATCAAGGTATAATTACTATCTGGACTCATTAACAGCTAACTGTAGACTTCTCATCATGCACTATTAATGATGCCCCATGACCACTGTGGTTGTCAATATCATATAGCTGATTAGTCCTCGTTCATTCGTTATCTTTTTGTTCAATTCAAAGTGCTACTGTTCACGTAAACGTTCCTAACAAATGCAAAAGAGGACGCTTTCACCCGTAAATTCAGTTATTGTCCCCGCCGAACGAGTTCGAGCAGGGGACTATGAAACGGGCTCCGTACGTGTGTGTGTCCGTGTGTCCGTCCGTCCGTCCGTCCGTCTGTGCGTCCGTGTGTGATCAAAATGTTCAATTTGCTACTTCTCTGTCATTTATGAGCCAATTTTGATTCTGTTTGCTTTATATGATAGCACTACATGGGAGCTTTGAAACTTCTACACAAAATTTCAGTTGTGACCTTTGACCTTGACCTTTGACCTATATTGTACATTTTGCTTCAAAATGCTGCTCCTTCGCCATTTCTAACCCGATTTGATTCCGTTTACTTTATGTGATGGCACTAGGTGAGGGCTTCAGAACTTCTACGCAGAATTTTTACCTTTGACTTCTTTGACCTTTGACCTTGATTTTTGACCTATATTGTACATTGGCTACAAAATGCTACTCCTTCGCCATTTCTAACCCGATTTCGATTCCGTTTGCTTTATGTGATGGCACTAGGTGAGGGCTTCAAAACTTCTACACAGAATTTTGACCTTTGACTTCTTTGACCTTTGACCTTTATTTTTTTACCTATATTGTACATTTTGCCACTAAATGCTACTTCCGGCGGGGACATAAGTTACGCACCGCGTAATTTCTACTTTTCCTTGTTTATATTTAGAGAGAGCCTTGTTTTCTTTTTTTTAATCATGAAACCATATACAAGAAGAGAGCTTGTTTTCATACCCTGCATACCACTGCCAATACATCTGTCTATGTTTATTGCCATAATTAGAATGAACAACTGCAGAAGGAAGAAAAACCAATCATGCGCCAAGTGGTAAGAGTTATTTTTTAATTCCACGAAAGCAGTAGATTGGAAGCAAACATAATGTGTGCTCGACTAAAAATCATAAAATTTGTGAACTTCATAATATTATCTTGATAACAGGAAGCACGTGCCATGAAGAAATAAACAACTGTTCCAGTGCACCCTGTCTTAATGGAGGAACCTGTATCAGGCTTGTGGAATCCTACGAGTGTCAGTGTGTGGATGGCTTCACGGGAACAAATTGCGAGGTCAATATTGATGACTGTGAGGGAAGGTAAGTTTAATGACAGTCGTTGAGAAATCTACATGAAGACATTAATATTCAGTATAGGGAATATGGTATCTTGAATAATTGATACTAATCTTTGTCTAAGTTAGTCCGTTTCATATTTTCATGATGTGGAATGGGGATGGTTAAAGTTCCATGTTCATACAAAAAAAAAAATGAAAGGGAGTGGAATCATGGTGGGATTTAGCTTTGGGAACTCAGCATAATGCACTTGTTCTCGTTTCCCTATAACTTCTTTATGAAAGGAATAACAGGAGACGAGATATGACAAGATGGGTATAGAATGGGATTTGCTTTCAGAATGCTTACCATGTCATTTTAGCTACGCTAATGCTTTGTTGACACGTTCGTGTTTTTGCAAATGCAACAATGATGCAAATAAAACCTTTCAGCGAAGAAAATTCCTCAACATTGAAATGACAGAAATGCGGTTCTGTCCGAAACTGTGCTGCGTTTTATAACATTAGCAATGGTTCAACAGTTTCATGGATCGGACAAACTGCAGCAGGAGAAAGTGAGATATTTTCTCTGTTCCTCTGAAAAGACAGACTTACATGCAATGTGACTGCAGGTGACATGCCCGCTGTACAATCTCTTTTCTAAATTACTATGGATATCTTACAAACCCTTGTGCACGCAGAGTACATGCCATGTTATCACATAAGCATAGAGATCAGAATGTATAGTGCCAGAGTAATGACACAATGCTGAGACCAGGCATGCCTTTTTATATACTCATCAGATACGCATGAAGTACTGGACTTAGTGTCCGCTGTGAATCATTGTAGAATGATTGTCATGTTGTATTTTTTATTCCATTCTCCCCCCCCCCCTTTTTTTAAAGTCTTTGTCAACATGGGACATGCACTGATGGAATAGACTCTTACACGTGTGAATGCGAGGTTGGTTACACTGGAACTCACTGTGAAACTGACATCCGTTGTACAGATAGCCCATGCCGCAACAACGCCACTTGTTATATCGATCGGAGGAGGCCGCGGTAAGGAGGCAAATGACATCTTCACCCTATAGTTGGATGCAATGATAAAAGTTATGTTTTAAATAACTACACATTAGAGGTAGTATTGCACATGCTTACAAAAATCCTGTATAGAAATTTTAAAGCAAAACTCATATTACTAATTTAATTATCATTATTCATGAATTAATGTGATTTCTTTCATTTTTGTATTCCTTGTATGATATTTTACTAGAGCCAATATTCAGAAAAACAGTTTAATAGGGATATTCTATTTTCCCATTGTTGATCATTCTTAGTCATGCTCCAAACATCGACTTTTTGTAATGATGGTATCATTATTTCAATTGCATTCCAGAAAACAGAATTTTACTGTTGTGCCATGTATCATACATCTCAGAAGAATATGCTTCAAAACTGAAGAAATTAGCAATTGAAGAGCTTGTTCGCAAAAACCCACAAGTCCATATTTGCCAAATGGAGATATTTGCGATTAAAGGTCAAGAAAAATAAAGAGAATGATAAGAAAATTTTTGCTTCTTTTGTCCATAAAAAATGTACGTTTATATGTAGTGACCAATCATTTAAAAGGTATTCATTTGTACTTTATGACAGAGACCGTACTTCAAAATCTTCAAAAATGGATTTATCGGTTTTTGCGAACAAAGTCTTCAACTGCATACCTTATGAATTGCGGAATGATGGCTGAAACGGCGGGAATATTAATAACAATTAAGCGAAACATAACGCTAACTTGCGCTTCTACCACTCAAAGGGAAAGTCTTCTTTTGGAATACTTTCTGTTGCACAGATGTATATGTGCACCAGGATTCACAGGTCGAACGTGTCAATCGGAAATCAACGAATGCGGAGAGCAACCATGCATCGAAGCTATAAGGTGCATTGACAGCATCAATTCATTCACCTGCGTATGCAAGGATGGTTTCACAGGAACCCTCTGTGACACCAGGATCAGCACGTGTCAAAGTTCACCGTCAATCTGTCAGAACGGTGGAACCTGCCACGATCGACTTGATGGCGGCTACTCCTGCCAGTGTCTGCTTGGTTTTGACGGCAACAACTGTGAGGTATGAATGAAGCTTGACATAACCGTGTTAATCCTTTGACGTCAGAAATATGAATTTCCGGCTTTCTGGAGAGGTTTAAGCCTTAAGGTTTTCTCTCCTGTTCAAGTAAAACAAAGCTGCATTCCTTTCACACAATCATTTTCAAGTAAACTGAACGTTATCTAAATTGCGTGATTTTTTCGTCACACCTACCCCCCCCCCTTACACACGCAAGCACAAAGATAAAAGATTAATAATGATCATATTACAGTAATCTGTACCCAAGTGGCGTTAGATAACCATCAGTCTTCAGTATAATTTATTATGCTAGTAAAGGGTTTTCAGTTTTCAGCACGGTGAGCTTGTGAACTGAAGATGCAGTAATTCATAGTTTTTATGGTCCTTTCCCTAATGATGCAGTTTAGAAGTGTAGTGCCACCATCCGCTTTGCCCCCCCCCCCCAAAAAAAAAAGGAAGAAAAATAAAGATGACAAGACTGTTCGCACAATGTTCAAGGCAGAGTTAATAAATCAGGATTTTTACAAACTTAGGGCTGTGATATAACAAGACCCAAAATTCACGAGACTCCAGAGAAAACAGCATTTTACGCGGCATCAGGAACACGGGAGTTGTGTCTCCGAAAGAAGTGATAAATGTTGATAACAATGTTTTCTTGTTAAACTTCAGAACAACATCGATGACTGCGTAACTAACGATTGCGAGAATGGAGGTACATGCGTTGATGGGATCCACGAATACACCTGTGAGTGTGCGGAGGGGACGTCGGGCACGTATTGTCAACTCTCGGCCAATCCGTGTGACTCGACACCCTGCAGAAATGGGGGACAATGTGACCCCATTGAAAATGGTTTCATCTGCCATTGTCTCACTGGCTTCACGGGTGAGACGTGTAACACCAATGTGGACGACTGTCAAGACCACCATAATTGCTCAGGTGGATCAACGTGTAATGATCTGGTATGGCAGATGTATCCCACATTTAATCCTATCCTATCTTAATCCTACTGCCGTCAAACCTGCTGTAGCAAATTTAAATTCGTCTTTAAAAGGACTACCGGTAATTCCACAGAACGTGGATATACTTATACTACACATATTTATGCTTCAATGTTGTTCTGACCACATCACCACCCGTCCATTGGAACCGCCCTCCCTAGCACTCGAATACGTGAATATTAAAAAAAAAACGATCGAATTCCAAATTTGGCTATCGTATTTTGAGACCCTTTACAAAGTCATGCAAAGATAGATAATCAGTCTGACAGTTCTTTTATATTTACATTTCTATAAAAAACGATCAACTAGAAAAATTAAGTCGGTGAAAATTTTTTTATTGATTAGATATCTTTTTTATTCACTGTTACGAATTTGGTCTTTTTTCATTCAGGTATTAAAACACAATTTAAGTTTATCTTCTGGAACCTAAATAAATAATGAGGTCATCAATTTTGCAGTGTATAAATGGCGCATGTTACATTGTCTGCGTAAAATATCACAACATTATTTTCATTTTTTTTCATATAAATTGCATCTCTGTTATAATTCCAAAACTATAAAAAAGTTTGGTAGTATACAGTAGATTCAATTTTATTCAGTGTGACTTGATTATAATAATGACGGTCATAACGATGAAAAATACAAACAAAACAAACAAAAATCACACATGCAACTGAAGAAAAAGCAGACAGACACAAGAATAACATTATAATATGTAGATATAATCGATATGTGTTTTCATTTTTTAAACATTGCATCCACAAATGATAGAATTAATGGTAATGTATTAAATGAATTTGACTTGATTGTTAGAGAATAGACGTATGTATTTTTAATGAATGACTATACCTAAAGTTTATTCCCGATACTTCATTGTATTCTCCAATCACCCTTTAAGGATTGTGTTCATTTCTAACGATGTTGTTCACAGTATTGCTTTCAGATTTATATTATCAAAATGTCAGGAATAAATTCAAAATGAAGCTTATATTTTAAAGGTGGCATTAACAAAATATATAAATCAATAACGTCAATCACAGGTCAATGGATACCAATGTATCTGTCCGGATGGTAAGACAGGAGAGTACTGCGAGGAGGATATTGATGAGTGTGAGAGCAACCCTTGTCAAAATGGAGGCACCTGTGTGGACGGTAATGTCATAGGCTACACTTGTCTGTGCTTGAACGGTGAGTAAAAGGCTACATCTGTCATTTTCTTTTGTGAGATATTCGACACCTGCACACGGATTATGTGTAAGTGAATAACAGTTTTCACTGCTGATAACTATACTTGTATGAAAAAAAAAAACTTTTTGTGATGCTACATCTATGTCATAGAATATATTGCAGACAGTGCGTTACAAGAAAGAAAAATTGAAATAGTATGCACGAAAGCCGATTAACCGTGTGCACTAAAAGTTACTTTTATTTCAACACATTATACACCATGTCATTACTCTTTTTGTGTCACCAGATCCATTTTGTCATACAGTGTATTGTAATTATTATTGTATGTCCTAGGTTACGGTGGAAGGGACTGTGAAAAAGAAGTGGACGAATGCGCATCCTTTCCCTGCGCCAACCTTGGAGTCTGTACAGATGGAATCAATAGCTTCGAATGTGCCTGTCTTGAGGGATATCGGTATGAAATGGATCATCCAAAATTTGTTAATGTTTATTTTTATTCCCTTTTTATGCTCGTTAATCTGTGGTTCTTATGTGCAATCTCCAGATCAGTTTTGTCTGAAGCAGAAAGAAGGAAGTGTTTAACCATTCAGAGAAAGAGAGAGAAAAAAATGCAGAGAGGGGTAGATAGCTGTATTCTGGTCGAGTTGCTAGACGGACGTAAAGGCAGGAAACGTTCATCATACTCATGCAATGTGATTGATGATTTAAAACATTAGGAACTGCGCGTCTGGGATCAACAGACAATGAGTCCCAGAGCTTAGGTCTATGGCGTCTTAAAGATTTTGATGCTATGATAAATTTAGGATTTTGAAATGATTGTTTGTTGCATAAGTAGTAAAAAGTCAAAGGTGTAGTTTGAAATACAAACATTTTCAAACAGTGCAAGAGCTGGATATCAGTTTATTTATACATACGGTTTGTCATGTGTCTATGTAAGTGTTATTCAGAGTCTTTCAGTCATGTAACAACAAAGCTCAGTGGAAATCTAATCACGCAACATATGCTATGCCTTGACCATTCTTCCAGTGGTGTTACATGTGAAGAGAGGATCAGTTCTTGTGAGTCCAACCCATGCAAGAACAACGGCTCCTGTACGGATGGACTGATTCAATTCGTGTGTTCATGCCCGAGGGGGTTTACCGGCGAGCGGTGTGAAACAGGTGAATCATACAACACTACACTTTCTATCATAAGATGTTGCCTGCTATCATGGTTATGGTCCCCGCCGCGTTAAAACAACAACAACAACAACATGATAAAGTATCAGATACGATTGACTGATGTTGCTCAGCCAATATTCACAAACACACACACACACACACACACACACACACACACATAGACACAGACAAAAAATCACCGAGTTCAGTCTTCATACTTCCCCACTCAGAAACGGTTGAATTTGGTATTATACGTGTCATTCATATATAAAGTCAATAAGTTTTATTAACATCGTTTTTGTGTGTTGTCATTTGCAATTGATGTAATTTGAACAGAAATCCTCGGGAACTTCGACTTGACTCTGGACCAGAGACTTCAGGTGGTCAATCACTCTGTCCAGACGGCTACTGACCATCAAAACTGGACCCTTTCTGTGTGGATGTTGGTGGATATCCCTGCACCATTAGAGAACATGCGACTGCTTCGTCTCAGTGCTGGAAACTTTTCCGTAGCTCTGTATAATCCGTGCAGCCCCACTTTGATGATTGGAAGGTATGAACAATACAAACCTTGAAAGCGCATACTGTAAAATCTAGACTTCATCGTGTACACCCACAAATTTACCACATCTATAGTATGTTTAAAATCTGTTATTTTCTTGAAACTTCGTGGCTTTCACCTGTCTTACTGAGGCAGTCCTCCCGAATTTTAAAAAGAATGTTCTTGTTGGTATCTCAAAATGAACTACTTTCACCAAAAACAAACTTTTAAATTACTAACAAGGGCGTATATTTCGATTGAAAAAGTCGGAATTTTCAGTGGCGAATATGCTGATGAGTGAGTGCTGGCGGAAGCTCAGATTTCAATGTTACGCGTACGTTCACTAATGACCCAGATGTGTGAAAAAGCGACGAAAACATTGACTTTTTTGTTTTTGTTTCTCGCTATGTGTATGAAAGTGTGTACCTTGTAGCTTGTACAATCGATGTTAACATTCTGTAAAGACCTTGCAGCTGCTGTTGACGTTGTGAATAGGGACGTATGGGCAAAGTCATACGGGCTTCATCAAGATTGAGGCGAGGGGTGTATAACAGAGACACTAGGTTGCTCACTGCTTGGAAAGCATTTACAACAGTTTTCTAAACTAGGATAACAAGCAAGTATATGAGTAGAAAAGAACAAACATCAATTAGATAGACAAGACCAAAAGTCTGCGTATTCTGTGTGAGCTCAGTTGTTCCGTACAAATAATTCTTGAACAGCCATCATAAATGATTGGTTTTATTTTGGGGGTTTTCTTTCAGTGAGACATACGTTAGCAACCAGTCAAGTTTATGTGACAACCGTTGGCATCATGTCTTCCTATGGTTTGACATACACGGTCAATGGGAATGGCGCGTTGATGGCTCTGAGCTGTTGGCCAATCACAGTGCAGCCAACGAGAGTAGTATGGGAGAAAACATTGATGTTACGATCGGATCAAGTCTTCTCAACAGTGGTGAGTTTGAGGAATAACTCGATACATGACCCTGATTTATAGACAGCTCATGATATAGGGGTACGAAAACCCGGTGATCTCTAGAACGTGTACAATCAACATGCGAATGCGGAATGTAGTTATGATAATTAGGTTTTATATGAACGTGACGATATGATAATCTTTTATGTACTATTAATCACCTTAAGGGAAAGAGATGAGTTGCCTGAATGCAAGCATGATGACAGTATCAATGTCACCTCCCATGTATGCACTGTTTATCACTGTAATGCAGTGTTCCGTGCTTATAACCTATACTGGTTGTTGATTTGAGTGCCTGAAAGGATAGCGGCAACTTGTGAAAATGGTTAAACTGAAAGCATTATGTGACCAATGAAAATCGCCTCGGGACCTGATATGTTGTCCAATAATTATATTCTTTCTTCATGAAATAGCGTAAAATGGAAAAGAAAGAACAAACGAAACACCAAACATAACTGTATTTTGTTAACTGTGTTATATCGCCATAATGTACTTTTATGATTATGTGCAAAACAATGATACTCTTGTGCGTGTCTCTCATTTCTCAAGTTTGAAGATGAATATTGATATTTTACTTTTATTCCTTATTTTCTGTATTTTCTGGTAGAATTCGCGTAGATAGAAGAAAATATGCGTGAAGTATCAACATTATACTAGCATGATGCATGTATGTTATCAAGTGAGAAAACGAGATATTTGATTACTTTGCCTTTCTGATGTATTTACATCTAACCCACATAACGCATATTAATTGTAACAATTGCTCTAATCCTAAAACCAGGAAAATTCCATATTTACGCCCTCAACCTCTGGAGTGATTTTGTGGGGGACGATTTGACTCCAGTGCTTCAGACGAAGTGTAATTCAAGTGCTTCAGGAAACGTCATCACATGGACAGACTTTACCGGGAACGAAGCCTTTACTCTTGCAGCAATGTTTCCTTCACAATGTGATGGTGAGATTAATTGTCATACTCTGAGTGAAGGGTAAATACATAATCCAACACATAATTCATCGATATAATGTACAATTGTAGAAAATGGTCAAAAAAAAAACCAATATGTATCACTGGCTCTGATCAGGCCTGCAAGCCCACCATTATTTTTGTCAGAGAGAGAGAGAGAAAGAGACCGGTATGCAACATTTGGTGACTCCATCAAACTCCAAAGAATTTTGGAGATTGAGAGACCTGTAGACAGTGGTAGAGAATTAAAAAATGGGATTTGCTTCTCTTCGTTGGTTGCGCTCAATTTGAATTGTGTGGCATATTCACCGTATATATATGAACGCGCCCTTGGTGATTAAGCCCAATTACCCTTTATTGATTGTAAACTTGTAAAAAAAGAATGTCTATACTAAAAGTGTCATCTACACTGCACGTGCAGTTGTTTGACCTGACAGGCCTGTATTTTTTTTCCAGATACCGATGAATGTTTGCTAGCCACGCCATCACCACCTTGTCAGAATGGAGGTACCTGTGTGGACCAACTGAACTCCTACATGTGTCTATGTCCAGAGTACCTGACAGGAAAGATCTGTGATGAAGAGGTCGACCTTTGCACCAATACCACCTGCCAGAACGGAGGGATCTGCGCCACGCTGAATAGGACCACCTCCTGTGAATGCTCAAACGTATTCAAGGGACCATTCTGTGAAGTCGCTATTAGTAAGTTAGACGCGAGTTGCAGATTGGTCAAACTAAGTTCGATATATTGTGTAACGTAAAAAAAATAAAAATAAGCGATGACCGTCATTTGTGTACATGCCGTCAGTAGTAAAGTTAGATGGGAGTTGCAAAATTAATTAAAATGACTACAGGGCACACACACACAAATGTTGAAATAACATCAAAACTGATTAATCGCTGATATGACACAACGGAAACCTTTTTTTCTGCCAACCACACGAGTAGACATTCGCGCATAATTATATTGCATGCTCACAAATATCGGTCACATTTGGTTGTGATTCAAAACATGTCATTTACCTCCAATAGTGAAGAGGGTGTGTTCTGTCTTGGCGCAGTGCCAATGTATCACAATGTGTTCTCAAGTTTACGATGCATTTCTGCACCTAGAGCTGTAAAGACTTACAATGTATACTGAATGATAGATATAAATTCTAGCTATTTGACTGAACATGGTTCGAATGATTAGATATATATTGTAGAGTTTAGCAAGTTAGAAAAGCATGTTCATGCCTCTCCCTCTCTGCTGGTGATACATTCGCTTCTTTCCTTTTCATCAAAATAGTTTGATTTGTCCGTTAAATTTCAGTCCATGGAAACTGGAGTGAGTGGACAGAGTGGAGTCCCTGCTCAGAGTCCTGTGGTGGAGGGATTTGGAATCGGACTCGGGAGTGCACCAACCCTCCCCCAAATGAACATGGGATGCCCTGCGAAGGTCATGACTTTGAGGAAGAAGCTTGTAACACCCAGAAATGTCCAGGTAATGCATCCAATACTACACAAATACCACAACCTGTTACAAGTGATGTCCGCCGTGATCTTACAGAATGATCTACAGGAGGAATGATGACATTGGATATCTCTTTAATACTTTTTTTCTGATAAAACTAGCTGGCACAGTACTACTGTGGGTATGTTGAATCATTTCTCCTGTCCTCTTATAATACCCTTCGTGCAAGGTCAGTAGGTGCCACATGAGAAGATTATAGTAGGCATAGCATCTTAGTGTAGCATACATGATAGCATGACTTCACGAAGGCAGCGGTTATCCTTCCTTTTGTCATCTCACTAAAACATACCAAATCTTCTCCCTATAATGTTAACACTGACCAATGTCCTTGCAGATCCATAGTATTTTGTTCCATAACCCTGTGCGTCCCACATTTATTACCTAGCTGTCAATAGATTTTGTGTGTGTAATTAGTATTTCGTCATCTTTCACTCATTGGAACAGAAAGGGATACTATTGGTTAAAAAACATGGATTTCCAGACCAGTTGAAAGTTAGTCACCACCTATACCTTTCATCTCTTCCTGCAGCCTGTCTCACCCTCAAGGCCCCGGAGAATGGAACCTTGGAGTGCGAGACGGACGGAGAAGCGTACAATTGCACCGCCAGCTGTCCCGATGGCATGGACTTTGTCGGAGAGGTACACTCCTTCTACGTCTGCAGCCCATCCACCAACTATGTGTGGAGCCATCAGCTTGATTTAAACATCAAAGCCAAGCTACCAAGCTGCCAGGGTAGGTTGATGCATGGACCTATAGGTCCATGGTTGATGTAAGGTTCACAAAGAGAATGCGGGCATCTGTCTCAAAAAATAACCAGACATCACCGCTACACCACTAGCTTTGCTGGTCTCCCAAAAGTCTATTCATAATGGCTGCTGCTTTTGATCATACCAGATTCCCTTCTGCAATCAAATCAATTCACCCTGTCCCTAGGTAAACGCTTCAAAACAATCACTTAGTCGTTCACAGATCCCACATAACCAACGTGTTCAGAGAGGAGGGTAAAATGCATAATGGGTTGCATTTACCAAGTAGCTAAACATGCTTTTTGCAAGCTTAGTCATTATCCAAGCTGCATGAACTACACATTTCTTGGTGACTTTAATAGGGAAATGTCCCTTCACTTTAGGCCTACACAGTTAATTTAAGTCTCAATCCAGTTAGCAATGGTCCTCACATTGTTTCATTTCTAAAAATGAAAACATTGGCCCTCAATTTTGTCTATAGATCAGGGGTTGGAATGACAGCTTACTTGAAATAGGCAGTGGGGGGGGGGTCTCAAAGGCAGTAGAGTCCTGCGAAAAACCCGCTTTTTGGAGTTTCCACAACTGTGACAATCCTGAGATTGAAATTAGTATACTTTGGGATGGCGAGAATGGGCATATACATGTACATAGGCTAACCATACCCTAAATATACCGTGTGTGTCGGAGGGGGGGGGGGGTGGGGTAGCAATACACTTTTTAGCAAAAAGTGAAATATTATAATGCCAAGTCCAGTAGACATGCACTGTCAAAAGGAACTACCACAGAAAGGGTTAATGGGTTCCTCTTGTCTTCCACCTGCTGCAGAGATCAGTAAACCCAACGAAGTGACGGCCAACATCAGTTTGCCCTACCCCAGTGCCCAGTGCTCCTCGGAGCAGGATGAGAACACACTAAAGGTGCAGCTCACCAGTGCCTTCAGCAACAGCATAGGGAACTTTGGTCGCTCTAGCAACAACCATTGCTCCATTTCTAACATAGACGTAAGTAGTGAGGTGTTGTGAGTCTTTTTCTTTTTTTGATGATAAGAAAATTAAGATGTACTGCATTGATCGCAAACAAAGGAAAAAAGGAAGATGGTCACATAGAGTCTTGAAAGACGGTCACATAGAGTCTTCTAGTTTTCTCTACTGGAATGGTCTGAGCTTAAATAAAGAGATTACCAATCACTTCCTTTTGTAAAAAAAAAAAAGAATAAATAAAGGTAAGCAGAATTGTCATCAAAATCGCATTGTAAAAAAAAAAAAAAAAACTTTCATTGAAGTTAATTTGGAGAATATCACCTTATGTGTCATAAAGAATTTAGTGGTTTTTCTGTTGTTTGTTCCAAGTTTGTTCAATATCAGTGCAGTTTCAAAATGTGTTTCTGAGGACACGACACATAGGCCACATAAACACATACAGTCATTCATCTGAATTCTGGAGAGCTTCAGAATCTCTACACCTCAAATGCAAAGAGAAAACATGTTCTACAAAATAGGATCCTTTGTTCATTAATCCAGGTCGAGAATTGCGTTTCTCGTCGACGAAGAGCAACTGATGACGAGCCCGTCACGCTAGCAGTGGAGGCAACATTCAATTACACCAATACTGAAGGTAGAAAAAGCTGATATTATTTTTTTCATTCATCTCACTTTACCCCATTCTTGAATTGTGTTTAGGTACTGCAGTTAAAAGCTAGACATGTATAGAAATTAATGTGTATGAAGACAATTTGTTAATTACGTTTTTTCTTAAAATTCGCTACTTTTTTAAGCGTTATTGTCGAGTTTCTAGAAAGGCAAAGTAGGTTCTGGGAGAAGGGAGTTGTTGAATGTAATGTAATGTAATTTAAGTTAATTTTATTTCATTTCATTTCATTCAATTGAAATGGTGTTTTATTAATCAATATCCATTGCAGCCCGGAGACTGATGAATTACAGACATTGTTTACAATGTTGTGCTATATTTTTGGGACATTGCATTGATTCCAGCCCTTGCACAAGTATTTAGATATTGATTACACCATTTACACTACATCCGCATTCTATTATGTGGTTCATTAAGTCCCGATTAGTGAGATTGACTTTTTGGTTTGTAAGTTCTTAAGTTCCAGAGAATACGACCTTATATCTTTTATCTTTGTGTGAACAATGGTGAAAGGAATTTCAATATTCCTTGTAATGACCTTCAATATCTCCATTATGTCACTGCTCCAGAGAGTGACCAGCCATCAGTGGATGAAATGAGTGAAACCCTGAACACACTCATGTCAAACGGCTCCTTATCTCTGGAGATGAACGGCGAGACAATAGATCCTGATGCCGGGGGTGTGGTCTCGACAGTCACCATCATCTGTCCTGCAGGGCAGGGGTACACGGCCAGGGGAAACTGTGGTATGACGGCGGGGTTTTTCATCCTCTAAAGTGTGCTCAAAGAGTTTTAAGTTCAAGTGTTGTTTCTGTGTCCACCTTTGCAAGAGCAAAATAAAAACCAAATTGGCCTTCTTGTTTTGTAAGCAGTAGCGTGAAAGTACTATTTATGATGTTGTTAACGAAGCACTTTAGCACAGACCCTTGGTTGAAATTTTGTCAAAATTTGAACATCATTAGTTTGGAATGTGTTTGGATAGAGTGTTTTATTCAGTATATCTCCAGTATGTCAGTTTTATGGGTAGTGCTTACGGCTGTGGCCACAGCGCAGAGAATCGTTAGTGAAGGTATACCCATCATAAGCTTATTATGAATACACTATTAGTATCATTGTTTTATCTTTTTTAATCATCAGCATTGTAGGTAGTAGTACTAGCATTAATGTTAGTAAGATCAATAGTATCATCATTTTGTTATTGTGATTATTGTCATTGTTACTCTTGCAAATCCAACAATTCTAAATGTCATAACTGCAACTATAGTACTACTACTTCTACTACTACTACTACTGCAAGTAACACCATTTAAAATAACAAAATTTAATCAAGATTATCATTTTTGTCAACACTATTACCATCGTTACTGCTGTGTCATTATCATCATTAGTATCTTTATTTTAGATTTTAAAAATATGATCTTCAAAATTGCAGATTTATCGTTATTTCAACCGACTAGTATCGAATATGATGGTTTTGATGAGGAGGGAAACACTGTTAATGGATGATTATTATTTTCTAGAGGCTGTACCAGAGCATGTGGTAGTATCAGTACTATCAAGAGTAGACATGGAGAATGGGAAAGGATTATGTTTTCTTTTCACACACAGTTCTATGTCCTGCTGGCACGTACTATACTGTAGTTGGAGATTTGTCCTCCTGCGAGTCCTGCCCGCGTAATACTTACCAAGACCAGGAGGGGCAAGCGGAGTGTAAGGAATGCCCCCATGGTCTCATTACAGCAAGTCTTGAGGCCGTCAGTATCACAGAGTGCATCGGTGAGCCTCATACCTCCACCATTCCATGTACAGTAAACTATTGCTTTGGTCCATTTTTTTTTCATTCTTGCGGTAAAAGGTTTTTTTGGGTTTTTTTAAGGTTTTTTTTAAGGTTTTTTTACATGGACGGATTGAGTGCAGAAAATGTAACCCGGGTGGTAATGGGTGACGTTTTCGTCCTTTTTGTAAAGAAGATGAGCGGCTCCAATAAAAGAATATTCTTAGGACTCGTGTGATTTGTCCTTCGAATGGAGGGGCCAGTCATTGAATATGCTTTGTTTAAATTTAATCAAGAATATCCATGAAATGAAAGAAATTTGCCATACAAGCAGTAATCGACAGCGTATCGAACCAATATGCCTTACAGAGTTAGTCAAGTTTCCTTGGAATATCAAGCGTGTAGTATAGTGTCAAATGAAAGACACGGATTATGATTTGGAGCAGTACCAGGAGTAATTTGTCATTTAACTATCTGCTTTCTTTCAATAACAAATGCTATGAAGGCCCTTTAGTTCATGAGAGGTGAATTGTCATGTTTAAAATCAAGTCCAAGTTGTTGTTTTTTTTATCACAACAAAATATGTATCACAGCAATGGAAATAAAAGGAAAAGTTGATGTCAACGTATGTGATCAAAAATGAATCGGGGTATATTATACTATACTGACGTTGAGGATTAAAGAAGATTGATATTTGAGTGAAAAATGATTTTGGGCATGGGCATGGATGTACCCAGTAAAAAGTGAAGCTTTTAGATTGCGGGTCCCAACAGGTACAACATACAAAAAAAAAAAAAACACTTCTGTACTTCGTATTAATTCTTAATGTGTTATCTTCTCGCTGCCATCATTGTAATACAGTTCCCTGTCCCGTGGGTTACTACCAAGATGTGTGGGTTGACATTGACAACCCGGAGCCAGTCTGCGTTGAATGTCCACTGAACGCCTACCAGGATCGAAGTGGACAGCAGAGCTGTATCCCATGTCCAGCTGGCTACGTGACTCTGACCAAGGCCTCCTCCAATATCAGCGACTGTGTGGGTAGGTGAACAAGTCCGCGTTTTTGCATGGGGATCTCCTCTTCTTCTGTCACTGTGCCAGTTAATCTCGTTTAGTTTTCTTCTTCTGTTTTTATACTGTTATTGTTTTGTTTGCTTGTTTTGAAACTCACTTGAATTTATCATAAAGGAGCACTACATGACATGTCAACTTTACTGTTATTGTAGAAAAAATCGTGGTATCTGAATATAGCAATTGAAGTTAGGGCAAAAGTCATATTTACGTTATCGTTGATATTTCTTCCAATTGGGCTTGTCAGTATGACAGAGTGTAATATTGTGAAATTGTTTTCATATGTTATACTCTACCAGTCATCTGTGAGGCAGGATTCTACGTGGACGTGTCCAATACCTCCAACCCCCGCTGCCTGCCATGCCCAGTCAATTCATACCTCGACCAGAGTGGACACCAAGAGGAAGAGTGCATCCCGTGTCCGGATGACCTGGTTACCAAGGGCAACGGCTCTGCAAATATTACGGATTGCATTGGTAAATTGGGTCTTTAGCCTTCATTTCCAGAATCCCTGTTCTAGTAATCAACAATGAAACCCTTATTGTGCAACAATATACCGCAGGGAGTATAGATCGTACTATCATTAAACATCGTTCAATTATACTACCACCCTGATTCAGGATGTGTAAATATATCAATAGAGTACATTAATACATTTTCGTTTACGAGTACAAAAAAATATTTGCGCCTATCTTAAACTACTTGCGAATCCCTTTTCAACTACAGGTTAGATTGATACTGAAGGAGAAGTTGTCCAACTTGACATTTGATTGGAAATGAATAATTAACTCACATACGAACAACTGAGAAAGGAAACAAATAATAGGCATCTTACAGGCAGATAATCTTTGGACCCAAATGGGTGTGGAATCAAGATCGAGAAAGGTTATTATACCAGTGAATTATAGATGTACAATAATTCCTCAGCAGCCCCTCACCTCTTTTACTGAGATAATAACAGAGCATCCCTTGCCTTGCCAGAATTCAAGGTTTGGGATACAGGAATGACCTCCAGCAATTTTTATGCCTCCGCAACGAAGTGGCCGGAGGCATTATGTTTTCGGGTCGTCCGTCCGTCCGTCCGTCCGTACGTCCGTACGTCCGTACGTCCGTACGTCCGTACGTCCGTACGTCCGTCCGTACTTCCGTCCGTTTGTTTTTGTCGATATCTCAAGAACCATGTGGTGGTTTTACATCAAACTTGGTATGAGGGTATATCCTTAGGGGATGATACTTTGTGTGGATTTTAGGGTCACAAGGTCAAAGGTCAAAGGTCACAGGTTATTTTGTGAAAAAAAAATTGAAATTTCATGTTTTTCTCCATATCTTACAAATGGTTCAAGGTATCTTCATGGAACTTAGTATATATGCTTGTACCGATGGGCAGTGATTATCTAGGGAAGTTGGGGGTCATGGGTCAAAGGTCAGGGGGTCAAAGGTCAAGGTCAACTCCTCAAAATATTACCACTTTCCTTAAAATGCAATATGCCTGAAGGTTTTGTTTTTTTTTAACTTGATGTATGGCATGTATTACCCAATATACATTTTGGGGGAAGTTTCTTGCCAAAAGGTCAAAGGTCAAAAGGTAAAAGGTCAAATGGAAGTGCTAAATTGCACTTTTTCCTCCATATCTTGAAAGTAACTCAAGGTATCATCATGAAACTTACATATTTATGCATGTTCAACCTAACAGTGATTCTCTTTGGAACTGTGAGGTCAAAGGTCAAAGGCCAGGTTTAGATAATGCTATTTTCCCATTTGATACTGAAATTATACTTTTTCTCAATACCTTCAAAATTACTCAATGCATAGACTTATAAAAGGGTCAAAAGTCAAGTAAAAATCATCAGTTCCCCAAATACCTGCACTCTGACATTTTAATCATTCATCCAATTGAACCTAGTTCTAGGAAAGTGAACATTCAGCACATTTGTGTCAAACCTGTCATTTTAATATTTTGCCAATTGTGTGAAACTGTCATCACACATTTTCAAGACATTGTACTATAGACCTATTAGGAGAACCATGCATTATGGCGGAGGCATATCAGTAGCCGTAGCGATTATCTAGTTGTTTTGGTCCTGGTGTAAAATCATTGTTGAGTTTGTTTAAGAAATGTCTCACTTTAATTATATTTACTTGTTTGTTAGGAATGAAGTAAATGAAATGGAATGAATGAAATATGGTCTGAAGCTGCGTCAGGAACAAAATCTATTAACGTGTTTGCAAAGAATGTATCCATCATCTTATTGTGTCATTGTATGCAGTAACAAGTACCCTTTGATATAAGCCTTTTTTAATAAGCACCCTGCATTTCTAAATGTGATTCTGCTGTACAGTGACTATGACGTGTGTTGTTCATGTAGATACATTTTGACTCCACCCATGGTACTATTTTTTGATTTTTTTTTTTATGTTGCAGTTGCTTGTGGCAGTGGAAGTTACTTTGAAGTCCAAACCTCGATGTGCCTCCCCTGTCCTCCCGACACATACCAAAACCTTCACCATCATCTGGAGGAGGCGTGCATGCCTTGTCCCACTGGGATGTTTACCATTGGCAACGCCTCAACCAATCATCACGAATGCATGTGTGAGTGGCAAAAGGAGTAGTAGTGATCAATAATATTCCCACTTATTACTACATCGTGTGGCGAATATTGTTTGTATGTTGTTGTTTTTTTACCGGAGGGAGTCAGATTTTCTTAAAGGTTTTGATTTATATCACAGTTCACTTTGTCCACTTCGAGATTTAATTTACATATCACAGATGAACGACTAACCTTATCGATTATTCCCCCATTCATACTCTTTCTTAAGTATACATGGTTATTATGTAAGCTTCAAGGGATAATAAACAGACAAAAAAATCTCCATTACCAGTAAATAGCCAGTGAGGTGTTGTGAGACTCCTTTACAGTAGAATAAATTTCCATATTCACGTGTTTAGAAGATCTAGTGAAAGACCAAGAATCGTCTCATCATTTTCTACTTTGACTTAATCTAATCAGATAAAATCTAGAACTGATGTTCTTATAACTGTCACACTCTACTTCTTTTCTCAATCTTGCTTGTATCTTTCAATTTCAATCTCAGACTTGTACCTTTTTTTTCAGAGATGAAAACAAAAAGTCCACTTACAAGAAGCCAGGGTTTCACATTGTTATGGAAAGTAATGGAAATCGCGGTATCTAATACAGAAACTTTTTTTTAAATCTTGATTAGATCCGGAGGACTCTACAGTCCCTCCAGTTCCAGAGGGAAAGCTGTATACCATCATCATTGTCGGCACCTGTGTGGCTGGTGTTGTCCTCCTCGTTGTCATCATTGGTGTCGGCGTGGTCGTGAAGAAAACGAACAGGTTGGTGATTCGTCTTAATTGCAGTTTTAACCTCGACCAATGGTTAACGTAACACCTATTCAAGAAGATCGCGTATCCATACTATGATCCCGACACGCCTGAAGTCGTTATTTCTACTTCTGCTTATGAATTCCCGCTACCATTTCATTTCATTCATTTTCTTTTACCACGGATAAGATATATTGCTGAATTATGCTACCAATAGGGTTTTGAAAGAGCACAGCAGATTCTGGTTGGTTTGGTTCTGAAACCTCGAAAGGTAGTTGTTTGAAGCAATGACTTCACCTCCATGCCCCCCATCATTTCTTGCCTTGCTTGAGTCAGGGAGGTGAATGGAGCGTGTTATGACGCCTATATCATTATATATCATTTTTATCTGACATTCTGTCATGTCATCGTGCAGTCTCCACAGCATTTTAGATACGTGAGCGTTCTGAGACGCGAGACAGATGTTTCCATTGTTCAGCCCGGGAGGCTAAGTCGTCTTGTCTTACACTGCAAAAAGTCCGCTGTTAAATAGTGAACACCGAGCTGGTGTTAAATTTTAGGTGCTCATTTATGGTGTTAAATTAACACCTCCGGGTGTCATTTCCAAATATTAAACTGTTTTTTGAAGAGTTTCTTAGTAACTGCACTTTTTGTTGATTTTTAATTTAAACAAGACGATCAAGAATTTTACATTAGAATACTAGATTTTTGAAAAAAAATGTGAAAATAAATTTACACCACAGTAACACCAGCTGGTGTGGTCACTTATTGAAGCTGGACGGGTGTTAAACCATTGATATTAACACCAACAAATATCAAATCAACACCATGTGGTGTCATTTTTGAATTAACACCAGTACAGTGTCAAAATAACACCAGGTACAGTGTCAATTTAACACCACTAAGTGTCAGGTGAACGCTTTTCAACACCATCACAGTGCATTTTCTACACCTGTGGGTGTGATCCTCTGTTGAAGTTTGATCGGTGTTAGATTTAACACCCATGGTGTTAAATCGAACACCGATGTTTTTACAGTGTAGCGTTCGCGTCGCCGATCTAAAGCTCACCATTATCAAAAATAATAATAATAACTGACAGTGCATATGTAGCGCATAACGCAAAGTGATAATGTCCCTATGCGCTCAAAAAATGAAAAGATTATACAAAAACATACAATTCCAATTACAGTGATGGTACCGAGCTTCATATTTACTTTGTCACTGTAAACAAATGCGTTTTCAAAGCAGACTTGAATCTATTCATGTCAGTGATTTGCTTAATTTCTGAGGTAAATTATTCCATAAGGTAGGGGCATTAAAAGCTAATGTTCGTTCTCCGTAAAATGTGGTTCTTCTGTTTGGAATAACAAATGAATCTGTACTTTTTGAACGAAGGTTCCTCTCTGGTGTGTAGATTTGAAGAAGCTCCCTTAAATAATGTGGAGCAAACATATAAAAACATTCAAATGCTAATAACAGTATCTTAAACTGAATCCGACTTTCGACTGGAAGCTTGTGTAAGCTTTTTAAAACTGGTGAAATTTGTTCGTGTTTCTTGATTTTGAATACTACTCGTGCAGCAGAGTATTGGATTGATCGTAATCTCTTTATCTGTAAAAAGGAGAACATAGAATTTAATTTTCTGACACGTGTCCCCCCTCCACTCTCTCTCTCTCTCTCTCTCTCTCTCTCTCTCATTATACCTCTTTGTTGCAGCCTAAATAAACCCTATTTCTTGAGGTCAGCGACTGTAACACCAAGCCCAGAGCCATCTGAAAATAGTGAAGGGAGCCTGAATGAGGAAGGCCACATTATGATGAGTCTGAGTAGCTTCAATGGAATGAATAAAGACCATGGAAAGGACAAAGAAGAGGATTTCCCATCCCTCCAAGGCCCTCGGCCGTATACCAGGACACCGGTCGAACCTTTCCAAAGTGACGCATAATGACGGAGGAAGTCCCACTTCCATCACAACTTCGCTCAAAAGTTTTATGATCATAATTATTGGAAGAATAATTAATGTTTCTTTGATACGCTAGTTCTCATATCCATTTTGTGAACTCAGTGCAAAGGATGTTTGTTGCAAAATTCCATTTAAGTGATTAAATAGGATTATCAAATCTTTGTCTTTCTCATACTTAAAATCATCAGCAGATGGATATTGTCCAAGCTGATATGCAGTTCCAGTCCCCAAATAAGGACAATTGAATTTTTTGAATCCTAACCTCGGTTTCGGATGACGATGATGATTATAATGATAAAAACGATAATGATTATAGTAATAATAATAACAATGATGATAATAGTATTTACAATAATGATAATAATAATAATAATAATACTAATAATAAGAATGATAACAATAATAATAAGAATAATAACAAGAAGAAGAAGAACAAGAAGAACAAGAACGAAAAGTAAAAATACAATATTTATTTACAACCATGATAAGTAATAACCTAAAAAAAGTTTGGGTATCCGTTGGACGCATGCTTCACAAAATATTTTGAGATGATTATGACGGGCCAGGCTATGGTCATAATGATACCGTTCAGTTATGTATCTGCACCTGCAATTCAAAATAGAAAAGAGTTAGGAGGGGAAATAATTGACTGAGCTGAGTATAGGTATATGAAACTTACCTAGCTCTGCTGGGCAACACGTTTTAGGAATGATTCCTTACGAAATCATGACGTCACTGATCACTTCTCACATTTGAATTCGCTCTACTTCCATTATGGGTAGATAATGTCTACAGTGCTAAATCACTGTTAAAACAACTTGTGGTATTAATGATAATCTATGCATTATGTCGATGTGAAGCAGTGTATGCTTTTCCATTTAATTGTGTGACTGTTTGCTTCGTTGTTTTACTGTGTGTGTTGTTTTGTTTCGTTTTGTGTGTTTTGTGCTTGTTTTTATTTGGTTGTCGGTTTAGGAGCGAAGTAGTGCATAAATCTAGGTGGATTAGCTGATATACCAACGCTTGAGAAAGAACCAATCAAAGTGAAATCAGTTTGTAGAAGGTTTGTGGTACAAGTGTGTACCTGATTACTTGATACTAGTGGCGATTTCCCAATTCCTATGCACCGAAAACATTGCGAGAGCGGCCAATTAAAGATAGAAACAATTGTTTTATTCATGCATTTGTCAGTATTCTGAGATATCACGTTTTTAACACCTTGTTTTCATTGCCCAGGAAAGAAAGTAAACTTCCGTCCAGATATCAAGATATTTTTGCCAATGAAAGCATGTTCGTGTTTTGAACGAATAATTTCCTTGATTGCCCGAAGCCCGAAGAATAACAATGGCTTCACCTTTTCCGTCCAGTAATTGTGACTGCAGAGTAAATAGATTGTATTCACTTTGCCCATATTTTGAAAAGAGATATTCATACCTTGACAATCAGAGACTGTTACGTCAGAAGAACATTTAATATTCTGCTCGTATTTGCCCGTTTCTGCATCATTGTACATTTTGTATTCATGTTTTGTTTATAACCTAGTGCTTGAGGAAATTACGCCTTTGACATACAAATAATTCATGAAAGGTTGTTTCAGGAAGTAAAAAAAAAAATAAGTAGTCAAACTAAAATCAGTGCGAGTTAATCTTTGCAATATAGTGCATTATGAGCCTGTGATTAAATAACCCAAATTTAATTCCTGGAGAAATTAGGCATTTCTTCTTTCTGTCTCTTCTTGGGACTGGTGAAAATATTTATGTCAGTGATAAACACATAATTATTGAACTTTCGAATCCGGCAATGAGAAGCAATGATGTTAGATCAAATATTTTTTATAACTTTGTCCGTGCTTCACTCTACACTATAATTTTTCATGATGAAGAGTGAACTATTTTGTATTGACATTTTAATTTCTTTCTTTGTCATGCGGTGTTATGTCGGAATCTTCATTCCTTTTGGGAGTAGAGTGGCATTAGTATAATTTCCGTCCACTCGCTATGAGAAACTTTCATTGTAAACTTGTAAAAGGGCAATTAAACTGACTCGTTACTCCATGCCATCTGTTCATTTACATCAATCTTAGCTATATCATTTAAGAAGCTCCCTGTCCGACAATGTACCGTAGACATTGGCCAAGAAATTCACAGTTCAGTTTAGTATCATCGTATGTCAGCATTCAAGTTTCTGTATTATGTACATGTAACGGAATTCATCAAAATATTGGCTTGATCACTTGAACAATAAATGTACAAATATTATATCCAATGCACACTCCAGAAAACGTATTTAAAGTAGACTTATGTAACAATTTTTTTAATACAACAAAGGAGAGATCTAAAGTGAATATTTGAGAAAATAATCAAAAATGCTTGGGCTGTCTCTATAAGCAACGCTTGACTATGAAGATTGCCCCAGTTAATGCTGCAAAATGAAATAAAGTATAATCATGTTTCTGTATCTTGCCACTCACTGAGTTGTGCCGTAAAGTTAGGAGTGCGTTGTGCTATGATATCAACATTGGTATGTTCAAAGTTATAAGATCTGTAGCTACAAGTGTGTATTAGTTCTTGTTATGTATTGCATTGTTTTGTGTTTCGTCAAAGTGCTAAGTTTAAAAATAGAGTAGCTTTATGGTTTGAAAATCATTTTCTTTTCTTTTTCAGTAGAGATAGTCATACATTTCTTTTTTTCACGTTATAGTACTGTTACTTTAGAACTTTCTCGTAAGATTGCCATAACATTGTAAATTGTTTGTAAAAATTGCTTCATCCTGTCTGATATTCCATGTTCGATACAGTTTATGAATGATTAGAGGCAAAACTACATTGTAAGATATAAGATTACATTGCGACAGATTCTTTACATGAAGTTCCATTCTCATCTCATATACCAAGTGCATCAATGCTTTCTGAGACAACTGAATTTACAGGCATATAATCATTTTATTTTTTTTTTTTTTCAATTTGATGAATCTTGCTCCGAGTTGTTTTTGTTGCAACACTGACTGACAAATTGCCCTTCAGTGACGTAAATTCACACCGATGTATTCGTTGATTTTGGTCATAGTTATGATAAAAAAAATAATGATGGGCGTACATGATTACTGTGGTGGCCTCTACTGGAAAAAAACACAGGGTCTCACAGTGTGTCCATAGAGTGTTCACAGTATGCTCACATAGCTGTCTATCTGAAAACACTCAAATTTGACAGTGTGAAGATGATTTTACATTGTGGTGTGGTTTTCACACAGTGTGGTCACATAGTAGTGCTTTGTTTCACACTGTGAATGGATGAATCACATTTTGTTCACACTGTCAAAACACTCGGATTTAGCAGTGTGAAGAGATTTCACTTTGTGTTCAGAGTGTGTTCACACTGTGACTCTCACACTGTGTGGCACTGTGTTCTTCCCAGCAGGGAGGATTCGAACGCATGACCTCATTGTTGCTTGACAGGCATCATACCCACTACACTATCGAGCTCGTTTCGAATTCAACCGAGTATTCACTGTACCCATGATTTTCATCATTGTTATTACTCAAAACACAGATCAATCAGTGTGTATTTACGTCATTGAAGGGTAGTTAAATTGTGTCAGGCATTGCAATCGAATTACTTTATTGAAGCAAAAAAATAATATATCACGTACATGAAGTTATTGAAATATGAATTTCATATGTATGCTATGCCGATCATTGACATTACTTATAAACTTGTCTTCTTACTTAAACTTTAAGTAATTGATTAATGATATCTCTGGATTTTTTTTTTCTACATTTGCGAGATTGTGCCTGAATCTGTGTTCAAATAATTATGAAATGTATGTGCGTGCGTGTGTGTAGTTGCGTGCCACACCATGTGTGCAATCAACGTGTTTGATCTTGAGTGTCGATGATGATGATTATGATGATGATGGTGGTGGTGATGATGATGATGATATGTGTGTGAATGAGAGAGAGGAAGTAAGTGCATGTATATATAAACATAGACTTTAATGTAGCTGCGAACTTTGCCTACATCTATCAAAATCCATTCACATGAGGGGAGAGAGAGGGGATCGCACGCAGAGCCATGATGATGCACACACGCACACGACCATGCAGAGGCGAGCGCCTGCGTACACAACGAGGAAGAAAGGACGTAATATCACATTTACAGTGATTGATTGATTGATTGATTGATTGATTGATTGATTGATTGATTGATTGATTGATTGATTGATTGACTGATTGATTGATTGATTGATTGATTGATTGATTGATTGATTGACTGATTGATTGATTGATTGATTGATTGATTGATTGATTGAAAAATGACATACACTCCAGTTATAAACACTACAACCATGATTGCAATAAGCCAACCTGTTAATTCCATAGATATACATCTACGCTTCAAAAAAAAAAGGAAAAACTGTGATCGCATGGTAATAATATCAGTCGAGTTCAGCCAATACACCCATATTTGCTTTACAACGTGTTAAAATTCGAAAATTTTAGCCTTTTCTATCTTAACAGCAGAAAACGCGATTATCTCGGGTTCAAATGGATTGATCGCGTTTTGCTATGAAACCTTGAGTATAATAATATTATATATATATGTGTTGTGACAGTATTGACTGTGTCTGTTCAGTTGAATGTCTCCACGAGCCGTGTCAGGATGGCCGAGTAGGTGGGATTCGTTTTGTTGCAGTTTGAAACGATCGCTTTTATTATAGTACTACATGTCTCTAACTCCTACCAGTCTGTGCGCTAACTTGAAATGTGTTATATCGGAAGCAGCTCACCAACACAGGCGGCGCGCAAAAACAAGTGCACCACCCGCAACGTCACCACTTAGATTGTGTCATTCTAAAGTGTCACTTGTTAAATTGGTACACCTATTTCTGTTACTCCGTCACGTGGTACACCTTTCTCAACCATGTGGTGGCACAAGTGGTGGCACATGTTGGTGGCCACGGGGTAAGTGCTAGATGGAACTATACCAACTTCACTCACTTCCTCTAGAAACTAAAATTAGGATCATGGGCACGGGATATACTTCTCCCGTGTCCTCAGGCGACGACAGGAGCTTTGGAATCATGGGCACGGGTGATATGAAGTTGGCTGGTTGTATTCTGGAAGTTGTGCCACCATCTTTTAACGTACACACAAAGAGTCAATTCAATTTAATTCAATTCAATTTTATTTCCATTTCCATTGAATAAACAGAAAAAAACATATACAATACATTTACAGAACAAATTTATAACAATTTCAAAGAAAACGTACAAGTGGTCACGAGTAACAACAGAACTTCGTTTCTAAGGTATATACCTAATACAAAGATTAGAAGGGAAATGGAGGGTCCCACTTAAAAAGCAAAGCTTGTAGGGTGGAGTCAGTGCATGCAGTCAGATATTTGAGAGCACAGTTTACTGGGTACTTGCGACGGATATACAATGGCTTACAGATGCAAACTTACATGTAGGTGATGTGTTAAATACACCTGGAGGTATGCGGGCTAATTGCTGTCAACATAGTCAGAACAGCGGCCAATATGCTTTCTTCCCGCTGAATACGCAGGATGAGAGTACAATCTTGCACGATCCTACAGTGACTCTGGAATCCTCCGGATGATCAACTAACCTTCAGTCATGTCGTGGTAAACCACGTAAAAATACATTATTTACCTTTAATAATGCTTTGTTTTGTGTTCATCGTTACCAACAACCGGCATGCGCCATCGGCCTAAACAGTGATGATATTAAAATAATCTCAACTTGTCAACAACCAACAAGTAGCCACATATTATTCATGGAGTGTTTACACTCGTAAAAATACATTCAAACAACTATTTAAACAGGTAGGGCGCCCCTTTCCCTGCTTAACATACAATCGATTCCAACAAGTTGAAATCGATAGCAAAAGTAAAATCAGTTTCACCGAATTTTGTTACAATACATTATACACACAAATGCACAGGTAGATAAACAATCGCACACTAAGATACTTTACATACAAACACAAATCGAGGCACATTCTTGCCAAAGTGAGGGACAATAATATCAATTAAATTTGTTGTTCAGAGTGCACGTAAGAAACTATGAAATTCATATTTGACAACTTCATGTATATCATGATATATTTGTCACAATAACATTATTCTACTGCAAAATGACTGACAACTTGTCCTTTATTGACATAAATACCTACCGATTATTTCTTTTTGTGTTTAGGGTAATAGCCATGATCAAAATCGCGGGCAAACTATATGCTTAGCTATGAGATTCGAACCCAAGCTCGATAGTTTAGGAGATGATATTTGTATGATCCCCGCCTTACAATTAGGAGGTACATGCATTTGAATCCTACCCCAGTATTGCATATATAATATGTTCATTATAATTCTTACAATGGCCACCACGCAAAAAAAAGGGAATAAGTAGTGTATTTTTGCGTTAATGAAAGGCATTTTGTCAATCAGTGTGGCAAGAACAAAAATGACGCAAGAATTATCAATTTGGAAAAAAAAAAAACGATTCGATGCCTGAAAATGTCTTTGTCTCAGAAAGCATTGAAGCCCTTGGTACATCAGAGAAGAATAAACTTGAACTTAATGAAAATATATTTGCCGCAAACTTATACACTACTATGCCGTTATGTACCTATTCGGACTCGATGAAGCAATTTTACAAACAATTTATAATGTTATGAGAATCTTATCACACAGCTCTAAAGTTACAATAAGACACACAAATAAATGCTCTCTATCATATTGGAAAAAAGCTTCAAAGCTTCAATTCTTCAAAGCATAAAGCTATATACATTTACTTTAAACTAAGCGAATTGACGAAATGCAAACACAATGCACTACAAAACGAGAACAAATTGCAATACACACTTGTAGCTATAAAGATCTTGTTAATTTGAACAGATAACACAATGCAGTAGTCTTTTGAATACACATGCTTGCTGCGATGTACAATGATACAGAGACGAGCAGAATAATAGATATACTTCTGGCATAACTTGTTGTCAAGGCATAAGGATATCATTTCCAAATATGGTCAAAGTGACTACAATATCAATAATTTTAAGAATACAGTTACAATCACTGGACGGGAAAAATGCAGTCACCATAACTCTTACATGGCAACCGGCCAATCAAATAAATGCTTCATTCAAACATGAACACACTTTTTGTGACAAAAGTCTCCTAACATTTGGACAGAAATTACTGCTCGGCAGTGAAAACAAAGTGGCGGAAAAAACGTGATATCTAAGAATGCTGACAAATGCATAATATTCTATCTTTCATTGACCCCTCCCGCAATGGCTAAATTCGGAAATTGTCACTGGTATCACAAGTATACCACAAGCCTTCTATTAACTAGATTTCCTCTGTTTCATTCATTTTCAAGCGTAGGTACATCAACTAATCCACCTAGATTTATGCACTACCGGTACTTCACCCCTAAACCGACAATCCAACAAAAACAAGGACAAACATTGAAGCAAAACAAAACAAAACAACAAACACAACAAAACAACAAAATAAACCAACACAGAACTACACGGATTGAAAACACATACTCTGTTTAACTAGAATCACATCAACTTAACCCTAAAAGGGCCGGGGGGCGGAATCCGCCCCCCCCCCCCCCTCGACGTTTCGCGCTATAATTCTGTAACGCTAGAAGGCCTCGTCGCGAGGCTTCTTGACTTTGTTTGTTCAAGTCTCGCGCAACTTTTGAGACCAAATTTGCGACGTCCACGCATACTCTTGCGAAGCCACGCCCATTTTCGTAACGGAATGTCGCCCCAGAACGGGCACAATTTTGTGATTTTGTGTACATTTCCTATGGAAAACAGTGCTATGTAATGAAAGTCATAAAAACCTGATTATTTTTACAATTAATCACTTTCATTGATTAGTTTTGTGCTAATTATGGTAGAAAAGTGGTCAGTGACAATTTCCAATGAAAAAACAAAGAAAAAAACAAAAGTTGAAAACAAAGAAATACATAAGAAATTTTAACAATAAAATACATAAGAATTGAAATGAGTTTTGGAAGTTTTGTGATGTACAATCGTTGAATATGCTGAAACAGATTTACAGATCAAAAATTAGATTCTCAATGCTTTTAATTAGGCTAAAATATGATCTTGAGCTTAATTTGCATAATTAATTAATCAAAATTAGAAATTGATTGTTTCAAAATATCTTATGACACAATCTTGTAGATTATGACGCGGGTCTCACGCATGCAAAATTTCATCGCGATCACACCATCGATGGCCTAGATCTCAGGGAGGGCGGAATCCATCCCCCCCCCCCCCCCCGGTCTGAGCATAGGCAAAAAAGCCCGGCCCCTTTAGGGTTAATGCACATTGATACCACACGTTGCTCAGTGATTTATCAGTGCAGACATAATCTAATCATAAGGAATACAGAGCGTATTTGGTTGCGCGAAGTTATCGGTGATGTCATGATTTTTGTTTAAGGAACTATTACTAAAAACGTGTGGCACATCGGAGGAAAGTCTCCCCCAGCTATGATCAAGCTCAATCAATTATTATATTGTTTCACCCTCCAGACTCTTTCCTATTTTGATTTGCAAGTGTGTCTATCAAAGCTTTTGTTATTATTGCTTGGGCTGTTAATCACCTCGAAATATTTCGTAACGTGTCCAACCGATAACATAATTCAATTTTCAATTCAATTCAGTTTTAAGTTTATTTCATTTTTCGACAATTGTGCTCAACCCGTTCCATACAGGAACCTGGTGGCCTGTGTATTAAGTCTACGGGGAATCAGGAATTCAGTATGGAAGGGGTTAAGAACACTTATAATATTTATCCCTGTCATTAAAGGTAGTGTAAGTATAACTAGTGGTAGTAGCAGTAGTAGTAGTATAGTAGCAGTATAATTAATATTATAATCATCATACTTATTGCAATTGTAATCATTATCATAATATTTCTTATTAGGATGAATCATCATATTACTTTTATGAACAGGGGTCTTGCTTGAAAACGTCTAAAGATTTATTACCACATGACAATTGTACATCATTCACTGGTCTATTAAGACCGAAACAAAGTTGCGGTTCAAACAATTCAATGGCGTTCAATTGGGCAATGGAGATAACTTGGACACAAGATCATTTTGTTGATGATTTTAATTATCAGAAAGACAAATATGTCGATAACCACATTTTAATCGCTTAAATGAAAAATCCCAAGCATCTTCCTTTGCATTGAGTTGACAGCATCTCAAAGATGAAAAAAATAGCATATCAAAAAAAAAATGATAATGTCTGCGAGGATGTAAAACCAGTGATTGAGCAAAGTTGAGATGGGATTGGGTCTTCATCTGTCGTTCCATCACTAGGCATCACATTCAAAAGGTTTGATTGGTGTCAAGGTGTACGGCCGGGCGCCTTCGGGCATGTCGTGGATAGGAAAATCATCTTCATTGTCCTTTTCATGCTCTTTATTCATTTCATTGAAGCTACTCAGACTCATCATAATGTGGCCTTCCTCACTTAGGCTCCCTTCACTAATTTCAGATGGCTCTGGGCTTGGTGATACAGTCGGTGATCTCAAGAAGTAGGGTTTATTCAGGCTGCAGCAAAGAGGTATAATCAAAGAGGGAGAGGAAGGGTGATCACATGTCAAAAAATAACATTCGATGTTTTCGTCTTTGATAATAGCGAGCTTCAGATCCGCGACGCGAACGCTAAGACGAATTTGCCTCCAGGGTTGAACAATGGAAACATTCTGTCTCGCGCATGACAGAACATCATTTTTAGCCTAATAAGCGTCGTCTTAAGCGTTCGCGTCGGAGATCTAAAGCTCGCTCATCTCTAACGCTGTGGAGACTGCATGACAACATGACAAAATGTCAGATAAAAATGAGTATCTGAATATAAGAACGACCCAAGTCCATGGAAGACCATTTCGAGTAAACTTAAAAAAACTTCATATCTTTTTTATTTGTCCAATAATATTCTATCTAACTGTGATGGGAAGGCAACATTGTATATACAAATTAAAACATATATTATTATGGCAATTAACATTTACATTAGTTTTGGAGAGGCCATTTTGTGTGATGGACTTGGGTCGTTCTTTGAATCATACGGACTTGGGTCGTTCTTTGATTCATTTACAGGATATTCTGCTATAGAGATGAGAGAAGGACGAGAGAGGGCGCTATAATATGAATGTAAGAATGACCCAAGTCCTTCATTTTTACATTCATATAAGATTTAACTCATTTATTTCAGGCACTTCCGGGGGTAATTAGGATTTGTCATACACAAGATGAGTCCATGCATAAGCTACAATTTCCCATGTCAAACTGAATTTGGCCAAAAATTGGACTTGGGTCGTTCTTATTTATTGAGGTCTTCAAATGATAGTTCCAGTGAGCATGCATACGGGGTTCCCTAAGAGTTCAAGAGACGCTGCTTCCATCTCTCTGACTCAGACATGCAGACGGTGATGGGGCATGGAGATGAATGAGTACAACATGAACTTCCTGCTTTACAAAACTGCCTTTTAAATTTATTAAGCGGGTGATTCTGAACTAGACCACGGAGACACTACTTTATTGCAAATAATGACAACGTTTGATATAATCGTTGAATGAAAAATTGAAATAAATGGAAATGTCACTTATAAGAATATACATGTACTTCTTATAATTCTTTAATTCTAAAGAGATTAATCCAAGGTTCTTCGTCAACAAGAAACATTTTGCTCTTTCAAAACTGACAGATGCATTGGAAGCATAATGCAGGAATATTGGTGTCATGGTGACAAGATTTCACAAACAGAAGAAAAAGCGACATCAGCTGTGTCGGGATGATAGAGCATTATACACGATCATCGGTAATAGGAGCGAGTTACAAACTATCGGTAGGCGTGACGACTACTAAATAAAAAATATGTGACCGTGCATTGCAAAACGAACAAAAGTCGCACGCAATGATTTTGTGTGAAGACTGAAAATAGGTGAAATGGGTGAACCTAGCCAATCTTAACTTTTTCATGTTTTCTGAAACAGCAAGTCTTCCTCTACATTTTGCTAAAATTTGAGAACAGGAAAGTGTGTTTTTTAGCAGTTTATCTCGAACGCTTTTTTGTAGAATAGTGTGATTAGGTGTGTCTTTAGAGTCCCCCTTTCATTTCTTAAAAAACCCTGTGCACACTCTTCGCTTTCAACTCTAATAACATTAGGAAGGATGTTGTTACTGCTTTGAAAGTTGACATTAATCATGGACAGAATTTTTTAATAAAGCATGTTCAATTTCAGCTTAATTTGATAATCCCTTCATTGTTGTTACTCCGGTGGTTAACATCCTTTTTTTTTGTCCCTTTCATCGCACAGCTAGGACGGTAAAAATTAAGCCCTCGAATAGATCCTGTACTTCAGAGCCTCTTTTCTCAGTTCACACTCTTCCTGAGTGTGTTCCTTCTTTCCAGTATTTAGATAGGTTAGGAGAGTACATTTAATTTGATTTATACATCATTTTAAAGCTTAAAGTCTGTTCTTTCAGAATCTGCTCTTAACTAAAAATCCATTTCTGGCGACTTTTTGTTGGTTTTTTTTAATGCAGGGTCCCATACTATATCAAAAGACAAACGACCAACCTGTTCGTCTTCTTTAAGACCACTCCAACACCAATGATGACTGTGATGAGGACAACCGCAGCCACACAGGTGCCGACAATGATTGTCGTATACAACTTTCCCTCTGGAACTGGAGGGACTGTAGAGTCATCCGGATCTAATCAAGAATGCACAGAAATAGGTATGCTAGTATTTATATTAGGATTCAAAAAAGAAAGTTTTCTTTGTTGTATGCTGCCATTGTTTTTCAGTATTTCGCTGGGAAACCCAGGTTTATGGACGGAGCATTGAAATTACTTAGTACAAATCTGAGATGGAAATTGAAAGATTCACGCAAAGTTGAGAAAACAATTCGAGCGTGTCTGCTATTAGAACATCAGTTGTCGATTTTATATGACTGAATTAAATCAACGTAGAATGATTGCTGAACATTTACTAGGTCATCCAATTACATTAATATTAAGATTCACTTTATTGGAGTTTTACAACATCGAACTAGCTATTTACTGGTAATTGAGAAGAGAGAGAGAGACGAGAATAATATATGTTCGATGGTTTGTAATCAGTTCCATATATGTAGGTCTGAGCACATGAAAAGCCCTTATCAATCGTTATCTAAACAAATAGTTTGAATGGAAGGAGTAAAAGATAAGTTTATTTATTTTTCTGTGATATGTGAATTAATTCTCAGATCGGACAAAGGAGACTTTAAAATCAATTAAAACTTTAAAAAAACCTTAAAATTCTGCGACTCCGGATAAAACAATATTGGTTCAAAAATGTAGGAATGAGCGGGAATATTGTTGAGCACTACTATTCATTTTGCTACTCACACACGCAGTCCTGATGATTGGTTGAGGCGTTGCCAATGGTAACCATCCCAGTGGGACAAGGCATGCACGTCTCCTCCAGATGATGATGAAGTTTCTGGTACGTGTCGGGAGGGCAGGGAAGGCACATCGAGGTCTGGACATCTAAGTAACTTCCACTGCCACACACAACTGTCAAATAAAAACAATAGTATACGTGTGGAGTTAGAATATACAACTGTTGGACTTGTGTGAGCAATACGTGGTGGCTGTAGAGTAGAATCACATCTAGAAATGCAGAAAGGTTAAAAAAGCTGATACAAAATGGTACTTGTTACTGCAGCCAATGAGGCAATACATGCTGGTAAATACATTTTTAGCCAATATAAATAGGCCGATATAAAATTTGTTTCTGACACAACTTCAGAGCATAATTCTATTTCATTCATTTCATTTCATTTCATTTATTTCATTTTATTCCTAAAGAATAAAAATATGATCATATGTAAGATTATAGATGCACATAATTACACAAAATCATCAGTGATTTTATGCCAAAACCAAAATAAAGATTGCTGGAGGTCATTCCTTTATCTAAAATCATGAATTCCGACAGGGTAAGGAATGTTCTGACTACCATTATCTAACTGTGAGAGGTGAGGGACTAGTGAGGGGTTGTGCACATCTGTCATTTTAGCTGGTATAACAGTCCGTCTCAATCTCACCTGGGCACCCTCTCGGGCTCACACATATCTTTTTCTATAAAGATGCTTAATTTGTTTCCTTTGTTAGTTGTTCGTACGTGCGTTAATTATTTATTTCCAATCAAATGTCGAGCTGGACAACTTCTCCTTCAGTATCACTCTGATCTGCAGTTGCAAAGAGATATGGTAGTGATTTGGGATATTGAACATTTCTTGGATTCGTTAACCAAAATGTAGCTGTACTATTTCTTTATCCAGGATAGGACTAATTTGCTAATGCTAAGATTGCGCATCAGTATGATTTAACATACATTTTTATTCTCTGTGGTATATGGCTGCAAAGCCTAAGGCATCATTGTTGATTATTAGACTTTGGATGCTCCAAATGGAAGTTCAAGAACCAAATTACCGATGCAATCTGTGATGTTTGCAGAGCCGTTGCCCTTGGTAACCAGGTCATCCGGACACGGGATGCACTCTTCCTCTTGGTGTCCACTCTGGTCCAAGTATGAATTGACTGGGCATGGCAGGCAGCGTGGGTTGGAGGCATTGGACACGTCCACGTAGAATCCTGCCTCACAGATGACTGGTAGAGTATAAAATATGAAAACAATTTAACAATATTACACTGTGTCATACTGGCAAGCTAGATTGCGAACATCGACGACAACATTATGATACGACTTTTGCCATAACTACTATGTGCTAAATCAAAATACCACGATCCCTTTTATCTGCCTTCATTGTAAAGTTGGCATGTTAGGTAGTTGATTCTCATGTCCTCTAATTGCTAAGACAATGAGGTGCTCCTTAATAACAAAAATTCAGTGAGTAAAACAGACAAACAAACAAATAAACAGGAAAACAAAAACAGGAGAAGAAACGAAAGGAGTTTTGGCAAGATTGATTGGCAAAGTATTACACAAAAGAAGAGATCTCCATGCACAAAAGGCAGATTTGTACACCTACCAACACAGTCGCTGATATTGGAGGAGGCCTCGGTCAGAGTCACGTAGCCAGCTGGACATGGGATACAGCTCTGCTGTCCACTTCGGTCCTGGTAGGCGTTCAGTGGACATTCAACGCAGACTGGTTCTGGGTTGTCAATGTCAACCCACACGTCTTGGTAGTAACCCTCGGGACAGGGAACTGTATTGCAATGATCGCAGCGAAGATAACAGATCGAAACTAGAATTATCACTGAAGGTGATTAATACCCCCGCCCCTGGTGTTGCTTTATAGTATGTGATGTCATGAGGGCAATGAAATTACCCTCACAAAAAAAGTCCTGTGGTACTCCCTGTGGTACTTGTCGGTACCACACAATGTACCACACACTTGTAATGTTACCACAGGAACTGTGTGGTACTGTACCACAGGCTTGTAGGGTACTCCCTGTAGTACTTGTCAGTACCACACAATGTACCACATAAATAAATGTTACCACAGGAACTGTGTGGTACTGTTTTACAGGTTCATGTGGTACTCCCTGTGGTACCGGTAGGTACCACACAATGTACCACACAAATATATGTTAACACAGGAACTGTGTGGTACTGTGTCACAGGCTCGTGTGGTACTCTGGGATTACCACAGGGCAGTATCACAGGACATTACCACAGGAAAGTACCACAGGACAGTACCACAAGACAGTATACACACAAATTGTCCTGTGGTATTTTGGGACGTATACCACACGACAGTACCACAGCACAGTACCACATGAATTGTCCTGTGGTATTTTGGGACGTACCACAGGAGAGTACAACAGGAGAGTACCACAGGATAGTACCACAGGACAGTACCACACGACTTGTTCTGTGGTATTTTAGGACGTACCACAGGGCAGTTCCACAGGACAGTACCACAGGAAAGTATCACAGGATAGTACCACAGGACAGTACCACAGGAATTGTCCTGTGGTATTTTGGGACGTACCACAGGACAGTACCACAGGAAAGTACCACAGGACAGTACCTCACGACTTGTCCTGTGGTATTTTGGGACGTACCACAGGACAGTACCACAGGGCAGTACCACAGGACAGTACCACAGGACAGTACCACAGGAAAGTACCACAGGATAGTACCACAGGACAGTACCACACGACTTGTCCTGTGGTATTTTGGGACGTACCACGTGCAGGACAGTACCACACGACTTGTCCTGTGGTATTTTGGGACGTACCACAGGACAGTACCACAGGACAGTACCACAGGATATTACCACAGGACAGTACCTCACGACTTGTCCTGTGGTATTTTGGGACATACCACAGGACAGTACCACAGGGCAGTATCACAGGACAATACCACAGGGCAGTACCACAGGACAGTACCACAGGAAAGTACCACAGGATAGTACCACAGGACAGTACCACACGACTTGTCCTGTGGTATTTTGGGACGTACCACAGGGCAGTATCACAGGATAGTACCACAGGACAGTACCACACGACTTGTCCTGTGGTATTTTGGGACATACCACAGGACAGTACCACAGGAATTGTCCTGTGGTATTTTGGGACGTACCACAGGACAGTACCACAGGGCAGTACCACAGGACAGTACCACAGGATAGTACCACAGGACAGTACCACACGACTTGTCCTGTGGTATTTTGGGACGTACCACAGGACAGTACCACAGGACAGTACCACATGACTTGTCCTGTGGTATTTTGGGACGTACCACAGGACAGTACCACACGGATTGTCCTGTGGAATTTTATGACGTACCACAGGACAGTACGACAGGAATTCCTGTGGTAATTTTCGATGTATACCACAGGAGAGTACCACAGGAACTGTCCAAAATCCCACAGGAAAATCATAATATGATGCTATTCCACACAGAAGTACCACACAGCAAATTGAATTCGTAAGTACCACAGAAAAATGCTACAGGATATTCTTTTTTTTTTCCTTAACATTTTATACCAGAGGACTATATATCACATCAGGAGAATATGAAACAGCAGTACCACACAGGAGTACCCAACAGGAAAATTGTAAGGCAGAATCAACTGAAATTTATAACAAAAATACAAACAAAAAAGCACATATTAATATTCCTCAATTAATTGATAGATGAGTTATGCTGTAAATTATAGCAATTGATTTGCCATTACTTATCCTGTCCTATACTCCTACAGTATTACCTATTTAGTGAAAGTGCTGATGTAAAGCATGAGAAATTTCATAAGGACTTCTGTGGTACTATTGTGGTACTCCTGTGGTACAAATTTTTACATAGCTCATGAATATTCATAAAAAGCATTCTAGATTTTAGAAAATACATATATGTGACACTGCACCTCAAAACAAACAAAAAGTCGCCAGATGTGAATTTTTAGTTAAGACCATATTCTGAAAGAGCAGACTTTAAGCTTTAAAATGATGTATAACTCAAATCAAATGGACTCTCCTAACCTATCTAAATATTGGAAAGAAAGCACAGACTCAGGAAAAGTGTGAACTGAGAAAAGAGGCTCTGAAGCGCAGTGTCTATTCAAGCGCTTAATCTTTACCAAACCGTGCTGGCTGTGCGATGAATGGGACAAAAAAAAAACAGGAAGTAAACCACCAGAGTAATAACAATGAAGGGATTATCAGATTAGACTGAAATTAAGCATGCCTTATTAAAACATTGTGTCCATAATCAATGCCAACTTTCAAAGCAGTAGCACCATCCTTTTAAATGTTATTACAGTTGAAATTGAAGAGTGTGGACAAGGTTTTTTCAGAAATGAAAAAGGGATTCTTAAGACACATCTAATCACACTATTCTACCAAAAATGTTCGAGATAAACAGCTAAAAAAACACACTTTCCTGTCCGTTTTTTGATACCAAATTTTAGCATAATGTAAAAGAAGTCCCGGTCTTTCAGAAAATATGAAAAAGTCAAGTTCGGCTAGGTTGACCCATTTCACTTATTTTCAGTCCTCACGCAAAATCAGTGTGTGCGACTTTATGTTCGCTTTGAGGTGCACGGTCACATATGACTTAAAAAGTCAAAGTATTAATGATGGAGCTTACTTTGAACTTTATGAAAGATTGTCTAATTATGTTATGTTATTCCCAATATCATAGATATTGTTATGAAAGTGTAATTTCATATCTTGATAATAAAGCATAATCGAGTTAGTAACCATGCCTTAATGCTTTACGGATAGACGGCCATATATATATGTACTGATACGGTCGATGGCTACCTAGGAATAGAATATGACTATATAGATCTATTATAGGACTAGATTGGCACTTGGCCATTAGACTCTCGTTTGAGGTTATATCATTGTTGGGAGTAGGACAGGTTATTAAGTAGGGCCATGTTTGTCCTGAAATCCATCACTCACCTATCAGGAATATTCCTTGATATGTGGCTAAAATTCTCCCGAATTTTTTTTTTCGATCTATCCTGTGTGGTACTCTCCTGTGGTACCATGGAAATGCTGTGTGGTACTGCCCTGTGGTAAAATGCTGTGTGGTAATGATCGACCTGTGGTACTGTCCTGTGGTATTGTCCCAAAATACCACAGGGCAGTTCCTGTGGTACTGTTCTGTGGTACTAGTCCTGTGGTACTGCCCTGTGGTACGTCCCAAAATACCACAGGAATTCCTGTGGTACAGCCCTGTGGTACGTCCCAAAATACCACAGGAATTCCTGTGGTACTGTCCTGTGGTATGTCCCAAAATACCACAGGACAATTCCTGTGGTACTGTCCTGTGGTACTATCCTGTGGTACTTTCCTGTGGTACTGTCCTGTGGTACTGTCCTGTGGTACTGTCCTGTGGTAATTACCACAGGAGTACCACAGGACTTTTTCGTAAGGGTAATACCAAGTTTGTGCACTTGTCGAATTGGAAACAGAATAATTTTAGTTTACTGTACAATTACAGAGTTGACACTGAGTTCCACAGGGTGTGGGTAAAAAGAGTGGTTACCATGGCAATGCATTGTCTGATACAAACACAAGGGACATTTTGCATAACTACACTTAAAGACCATCATACACACCAAATTTGACCTTCATAGCTTGAATGGTTTATTTTGATACAAAAATGAGTGGTTACCATGGCAACACATTTTCCTTAAACTAACACATAGGTGTCTTGCAAAACTACACTTCTAGATCATGATACATACTAAATTTGACTTTGATTGCTTGAATGATGGAAAAGTTATTCTATCTGCAAGGTTTTGGTAAAATTGTGGTTACCATGGCAACGGTTTATGTGACAAACACAAAAAGTATGTGTTCCACAACTATACCTCAGGGTCATAATGCATCCCAAATTTGGTTTCAATTGCTTGAAAACTGGAAGAAGTTCACTCCACAGGATTTTAAAAAGAATGCAGTTACCATGGCAACGCATTGTCCGATACAAATACAAAGGACATTTTGCAAAACTACACTTAAAGAGCATCATACACACCAAATTTCACCTTCATAGATTAAATGGTTCAATTTGATACAAAAATGAGTGGTTACCATGGCAACACATTTTTCTTATACTAACACATTGGTGTCTTGCATAACTACACCTCCCGATCATCATACTGTACATACCAAATTTGACCTTAATTGCTTGAATGATGTGGAGGTTATTCAATCCACAAGGTTTTGGTAAAATTATGGTTACCATGGCAACGCTTTGTCTGACAAACACAAAAATTATGTGTTCCACATCTATGCCTCAAGGCCATAATGCCTACCAAATTTGATTTCAATTGCTTCAAAACTGTGAAGGTTGTCCACTCCACAAAAAAAACATGCGATTACCATGGCAACGCTATGTCAAGTACAAACACAAAGAGTGTCTTGCATAACTACACCTATAGATCATCATAGATACCAATTTTGAAATTGATTGCTTAAATACTATGGAAGTTATTCAATCCAAAAGGTTTTTGTAAAATTATGGTTACCATGGCAATGCATTGTCGGACAAACACAAAACAAACATGTCTTGCACATCTATACCTCAATATCATCATTTACCCAAAGTTTCATTTCAATTTCTTCAAAACTGTAGAAGGAGTTCGCGACGCAAGATTTTGCAACAGACCGACCGACCGCCCGACCGACCGACCGACCGACCGGCCGATCAACATCGCGGTGATTCCTATATACCCCCTTCACACTACGTGTGGCGGGGGTATAATCAAGACTATGCACACAGTGTATGTATGTTCAATATGGCGGGACCCACAATCTACAAGTTTCGCATTTTATTGGGTACCGCCATGCCCATCCCCCAAATTATTTATCAATCATATAATGATTAGAATGTACCCCACTTTACTTTGATCATTTATGTTGACATACCTTTCATTTTATTTGCATTGTTCATATGTGGTATTGATTATATCGTGATGGACAAAAACATGACGTAAAGTTGAACTTGAACATAAAATTTAATCCAACTTGCATTATACATGATACTTGTTATTGAAAGAAGTCATATAGTTACGGCCCATTTATTACTCCTGGGGCCCGTTGCATAAAACTTACCACTGAATTTTAATGGTAACTACCGTCAAAATTTGGCATCACAACCAATCAGCATCAAGGATTATAAAATTTACCGCTAAGTTGAAGACTTACCGCTAGAAAGGAGCGGTAAGTCCTGCGGTAAGGGTTTTATGCAACAGGGCCCAGGTATTGTTATGAATCATAATCCATGTCCCTCATTCTGCACTATGCCACACGCTTGATATTCTAAGGCCCGGGTTCCAAGGAAACTTGCTCTCTCGAGGGCATATTGGTTCAATATGCTATCAATTATAGCTTGCATTTCAAATTCTCTCTCTCTCTCTCTCTCTCTCTCTCTCTCTCTCTTCATTGGTTGCCTTGATTTAGATTATACAAAATAGTCATTCAATATCCCCTCCATCACAGGGAAACCTACGAGCCTTGATAAAACTTTCTTCCCTAAATCTACTCATCTTTATCAAAATGAGGGTGTAGAATCGCCCATTACCGTAAAAGAGTCAAGTTTCCCTGCACTCAGTCCGTCCATGTCAGAGAGGAATTAATCCGGAAAAAAAATATTCTTCCGCCACACGAATGAAACGCAGATTGCATAGTTTGCTGTAGTTATGAGACTCACCGATGCACTCTGTAATATTGACGGCGCCAAGACTGGCTGTAATGAGACCATGGGGGCATTCCTTACACTCCGCTTGCCCCTCCTGATCTTGGTAAGTATTACGCGGGCAGGAAACGCAGGTGGACAAATTTCCCACCACAGCATAGTAAGTGCCAGCAGGACAGATAACTGTGCAAAAGATAAAAAAATAAAACATAGTCTTTGTCTCTTCTGTCATGTTTCATTTCAATATTTTCTTGTTGTCCATGTCTGCCTTTGATATTACTGTTTGTTTTATAATTATATATACATTAAAATCAATGATGATGCTACCTCATGTTCCGGTACGACTTATAGAAGTAAGCATTATCCATCAACGATTATTCCAAGTGTTACCCTCGTAACCATCATGACTGCCATCATATTCGAGCAGGTGGAAATAACAATGAATTAGCAAGTTTGAAGACAATTAGTTTTATTACCTGAAACAATCATAATAATATAATAATAACAGTAATAATGATGATAATATTGTTGATAATACTAACCATTATGAAAATATTATTAGTAACATTTTCAGCATGTTCAGTGGTATTAGCAGTTGTAGTCGTAACAACTATGATAATAACGATAGCTGTAACAACAATAGAAATAGTAGAGATAACAATAATGATAATATCGACTAATACTTCTACTGAGATGATATTGATAATCTTGAAAATAAGTAAATAACGGTATTTTACCGTATATGATTCATGATAAGATATTTGTTCGCTCACTGCACTGTGTTTTCTGCTCATAAAACTAGCTTCCTCGACATAGACTGGATAAAATATCTTACCCAAACCAATGACGTACAAATTTGACAGAATTGAAAACAAGGGTCCGTGCTAAGGTTTTTGTTCACAATACGACAGTGCTCTCACTATGCTGGTCATAAAACAGGTAGATTTGTTCTTTGTTTAGCTTTTGCAAAGTTGGACGCAGAAATAACACTTGGACTTAAAACTCCTTGAGCGCACTTTAGAGGATGCAAACCCCCGCTGTCATACCACAGTTTCCCCTGGCCGTGTACCCCTGCCCTGCAGGACAGATGATGGTGACTGTCGAGACCACACCCCCGGCATCAGGATCTATTGTCTCGCCGTTCATCTCCAGAGATAAGGAGCCGTTTGACATGAGTGTGTTCAGGGTTTCACTCATTTCATCCACGGATGGCTGGTCACTCTCTGTAGCCGTGATGAAATGGAGAGATTGAAGGTCATTACAAGGAATATTGAAATTCCTTTCACACAAAGATTAATGATATAAGGTCGTATTCTCTTTAACTTTAAACTTACAAACCAAAAAGCCAATCTCACTAATTGGGACTTAACATTAACAGAGTTAATGAATAATATAAAACCACATGACAGAATGTGGCTTTCCTGTCAATGGTATAATCATGATTTCAACACTAGTTCAAGAGGTTAAAATATAGTACAACTCCATTCCTTCAGAACCTTTTGTGCTTTTCTAACAGCTCACCAATTTTGAATGCTTGACAAAAGTACATTTTTAGGAGCAATACATCGTTAGCAAATCATCTTCACATGCAATTATTTCTATACATGTCTAGTTTATTACTGCAATTCTCAAATACAAGCCAAGAATGGGGTAAAGTGACATTATTGAAAAGATAAAAACAGCTTTACCTACCTTCAGTATCGGTGTAATTGAACAATGCCTCCACTGCTAATGTGACGGGCTCGCCACCAGTTGCTCTTCGCCGACGAGAAACGCAGTTCTGAACCTGGATTTCATTTTTTAAAGAAAAAAAAAAAGAGGTAATATTTTGCCGAACATGTTCTTGTTGGCATTGGAGGTGTAGAGAAGCTCTCCAGCTTTCAGGTGAATGACTATATGTGTTTATGTGGCCTATGTGTCGTGTCCTCAGAAGCACTTATTGAAACTGCACTGAAATTGAACAAACTTGGAACAAACAACAGACAAACAGTTGAATTCCTTATGAGACATAAAGTGATATTTTCCAGACTAACTTCATTGGAAGCTGTTGTTGCAATGCCAGTTTGATGGCAAACAGAATTGTGCTTACCTTTATTTTTTTTTTCAAAATTAGAATCTAGAATACTCTTTGTGACCGTCTCCCATTTTCCCTTTGTTTGAGATGATTGCAGTATATCCAATTCTTCTTATCAACCAAAACAAAAATATAGCAGCACCTCAATCAATACTTACTTCTATTTTCGAAATGGAGCAATCGTTCTTGCTAGAGCAACCAAAGTTGCCTATGCTGTTGTCGAAGGCACTGGTGAGCTGCTCCTTTAGCGTGTTCTCATCCTGTTCCGAGGAGCACTGGGCACTGGGGTAGGGCAAAGTGATGTTGGCCGTCACCTCGTTGGGTTTACTGACCTCTGCAGCAGGTGGAAGACAAAGGGAACCCATTAACCCTTTTGTGCCAGTGACTCTCGACACCAATCGGCAATGAAAGCAATCAGAGAACTATGGTCTCAACTTATTCACTGTTCCTGAACATGGCAAACGTCTATTACGTGGGAGTAATTGACAGCTATCAGTTGTTGTAGAATACCATTCCCATCTTACACTCACTATCTGACGTGAGCTGTCATTCCAACCCCCTATCTCAAGACAAGGCTGGGGCCAGTTTTTCCATTTTTCAAAATGAAATAATGCCAGGACCTTAATTCGGCTAAATGGTTTGAGACTTAAATTAGCTGTGTAAGCCTATGGTGAAGGGACATTTCCCTAAGTCACCAAGAAATGTGTAGTTCATTTAGTTAGGATGATGGCTTAGCTTGCTTAGGAAGAATCGTTCAGTAGACTGGCTTTGTCACCAACATTGTTATGCTTTCACCCTCCTGTCTGAAGGTGCATGGTTACGTGGAATCCGTGAACGACTATTTTCTGAATCAGACGTGACCTCACTTTGAAGTCCTTACCAACGGACGAAGGATGAAGTTACCTTCTTGCAGAAGGGCATTTTACATGTTTATAAGCACCCGCCATTTATGAATAGCAAGTGCTGTGCTTGAGTCAGAAGTAGGATACGGCGCAAACAGCAGTCAGTCTTGACAGCATTTGACGACCTACCCTGGCAGCTTGGCAGATCGACTTTGATATCAAGCTGATGGCTCCACACATAGTTGGTGGATGGGCTGCAGACGTAGAAGGGGTCTGCATCTCCGACAAAGTCCAGGCCATTGGGGCAGCTGGCGGTGCAATTGTGCGCCTCTCCGTCCGTCTGGCACTCCAAGGTTCCATTCTCCGGGGCCTTGATGGTGAGGCAGGCTGCAGGAAGAGATGGAAGGTATAAGTGCATGGTGACCAACTTTCAACTGGTCCGGGATTTCCTTTTATTAAGAAACACACTATTATGATAGATAGTGGATCGCCAAGGACACCACTGATACCCTAAGAGCGAGAGAGAAGATGTAGTATGTCGCAGTGAGAGTGGTATGTTTCTAACAGTTTAATCAGAGAAACAGAAAGTAAGCGATATTCGATCTCATCCCTCCGCCTGTGCATGCAGGAGGAAAATGAACACAAGTAATAAATTGGAGCAAGAATACTGGCTGCATACATCACTAGTAACATTTAGGTGTTTCATACGTGTAAAATGGGTTGCATTACCTGGACATTCCTGGATGTTGCAAGCTTCCTCCTCAAGGTCATGGCCTTCGCAGGGCATTCCATGTTCATTTGGGGGTGGGTTGGTGCACTCCCGAGTCCGATTTCTAGTCCCTCCACCGCAGGACTCAGAGCACGGATTCCACTCGGTCCACTCACTCCAGTTTCCATGGACTGAAAATATCAGATACATTGAACATCGTCACTTCTCAGCTTGAAAAATAAGAAGTGTGCACAATACATACATGCAATTATTCAAAGAAATTTGTAAGATACGTTAAGAAACCCAGATTCCATTCATTGTTGTCAAGATGACGCATGTTTGTATGCAATAAATAGAAGTAAAAGCAAGAGTAGTAGCAAGCGAAACATCAACATGTAGTTATATACTCATTCAACTCTTAAACATTTTGTTTACCTAACCTATGCTACATAGGCTACTACTACTCTATCATTCAATAGTACATTGCAGTCTACATACTTCGCGACTCATCGCGACCCAAAGAACATAACGTAATGCATCGCTGTTGCGTTAACAAAGGGCACAGTCCTTCCTCAAAAGGAATTCACATGTTGTAAATAAGATGCGGCTAATGTCGTCATGCATTATAAAGTGATATATGTCATAGTACCTATAATTTTCCTTGTTTACATTCACAAGACACTTTGTAAGCATTTCGGACAATCTGCAACTCGCGTCTAACTTACTAATGGCGACTTCACAATATGGTCCCTTGAATACATCTGAGCATTCACACGAGGTGGTCCTATTCAGCGTGGTGCAGCTCCCTCCGTTCTGGCAGGTGGTATTGGTGCAAAGGTCGACCTCTTCATCACAGTTCTTTCCTGTCAGGTACTCTGGACAGAGGCACATGTAGGAGTTCAGTTGGTCCACACAGGTACCTCCATTCTGACAAGGTGGTGATGGCATGGCCAGCAAACATTCATTGGTATCTGGAAGAAAAAATACAGGCCTATCAGGTCAAACATCTGCACATGCCATGTAGATGACACTTTTAGTATAGACAGTTTCGAAAAGTTTACTGTCAATAAGGAGTAATTGGGCATATCATCATCAAGGGCGTGTTCTTATCTATATAAAAGGTAAATATGCCACACAAGTCAAATTGACAGCAGCCGATAAGGAGGAACAAATCCCATTAATTCTCCACCATTTTCGACCGGTCAATCGATTTTAAACACGCTTCGGACATTGATGGACTCACCAAATGCTGCCTACCGGTCTCCTTTTCTGTGTATCAAAAGGAACAGGCTTGGGGCTGATTATAAGCCAGTGATTCATGTCTTTTTATATCCTTACAGTACACCAGTGAACAATTCGGTTTATTAAGTATTTGCACATGGATTATTAAAGTAAAATAATCTCACCATCGCACTGTGAAGGAAACTTTGCCGCAAGAGTAAAGGCGTCGTTCCCAGTAAAGTCTGTCCATGTGATAACGTTTCCTGAAGCACTTGAATTACACTTGGTCTGAAGTACTGGAGTCAAATCGTCCCCCACAAAACCACTCCAGAGGTTGAGGGCGTTAACATGCAATTTGCCTGGTTTTAGGATTAGAAAAATATTACAATTATTATGCGTCACAAAAATACATGATTGTAAATATGTCAGAAAAGGCAAAGTAATCAAATCATATACCGCGGTTTCAGTTGATAGCCTACATAATCTGCTATACGATAAGGTTGGTAGTTCAAACATTATTGCCGGCTTAGTATTCTTTTATCTAAGCTAACTCTGACAAGAAGTTAGAAGTAAAAGCAAAATTTATCAATTCATCTACAGAGCTTGAACAAGGCAAGTACCAAAATGTGTCTCGCCCATTCGAGTAAAAGAAATTGATGTGTTTTTTGTTCTAACTCCCTGAAGTTCATTGACCCTGCCTATGGCCTTTGACCTTGTGTCGGCCTCCAATTTGCCAAGAAACATTTACCAGCCAAGTTTGGTCACAAACGGACCTGGGGATCCAAAGTTATGAGCCACAATTGAAACGCGCCATACAAACTTAACATTGGACCCTAAAGTTCATTGACCCCTGCCTGTGACCTTTGACCTTGAGATGACAGTCATGTTTGGTAAAATGCTTAACTTTGTATAACCTATCTTTCCTCCAAGTTTGATTGAAATTTAAGTCCTCAGTAGAGAGTTATTCAAGTTTTTGTAGCGTTACGGACGGACAGACGCCGCAGGCGATCCCTTAGTCTCTCTCCCCTCACCTCCAGTGGGCTCGACAAAAAGAAGATACACGCACAAGAGTATATTTTCCCCCAAAGGATAATTCGAGGACTCTCCGTATAGCACGGGCGGGTGCAGCACACGGTGTGTTCCTTCTTACCCAGTTATGCTACTAGATGGGGACAGAACACGACAACAAAGCAGGCCCAAGGCGATTTCTACCAGTCATACAAATCCTTTTCAGCTTATACCACTATCATAAGTTGTGTCATTTTGGCAGGGTCATAGATATTTACAACCTGTGGGTTATAAGCCTTATCACGGAAAACTTTAATACACAATAGTGATAAACGGTGCATAAAGTGGGGGATTTACACAATCATAATATTTGCATTTAGGCGATTTAGGTTTTGTTTTTATTTTCCTTAAAGCTGGTTGATGATACATGCAGATTGTAGTATCATCACGGTCCTTTAAAACACAACATAATGATAACTACACTAATCGTTCAGGAGACTAGGGTTTTCGTACCCCTATAAGAACTGCCTATAATTGAGGGTCGCGAATCGACCCAAGTTATTCCTCAAACTCACCACTGTTGAGAAGACTCGATCCGATCGTAACATCAATGTTTTCTCCCATACTACTCTCATTGGTTACACTATGATTGGTCAACAGCTCAGAGCCATCAACGCGCCATTCCCATTGGCCGTGTATGTCAAACCATAGGAAGACATGATGCCAACGGTTGTCACATAGACTTGACTGGTTGCTAACGTATGCCTCCCTAAAAGAAAAACCAAAAGGAATCCAATCATTTGTGATGGCTGATTAAGTATTATATGTACGGAACAAACGAAGCTCACATAGAACACGCAGACTTGTTTAATTCATGTTTGTGTTTTCTACTCATCCTCGTGCTTGTAGTCCAGGTGTGGAAAACTCTTGTACGTGCTTTCCATGCAGTTAGCAACGTATAAATGCCTCTGTTTTACATTTCCCCACTTCAATCAAGCCCTATGATTTTGTCCACACTTCACTGTTTTCAACGTCAACAGCAGCTGCTAGGACTTTTCAAATATCTGACGGCATCGCATGTTAACCATTGATCAACAAAACCAATTAGATATTCAAATATTCAATTTGATTTCGATTTTGTACAGGAGAGTCCTGTGTTAAACTGGCTACTGCTGGGGTTGCGGTTAGATTTAGGATTATGGTTAGGGTGGGGTTAGGATTATAATTAGCATTGGAGATTTCCCTTATTGAACAAAAAAGGGACTGTGATGTAATATCATTCTTCACTCAAAGAATGGAGCGCCAGATTATAAAGGAACGCTGCAGTGTATCATCAATGAACACTGCCAAAAAGACATTCATGTGTGACTTGCTAGAAGTCGTGGGATGAACGTATTTTTGATAAAAGAATATCAACTTTGGAAAACAACCTAGCATTTGGGTAGTCATGTCAAATCTATTTTTAGACTGGGCATTTAATGATTCATTCCACTAAAGTAAGCACGATGATGTCGAGAAGTAGACAGAGTTAGATTGAACTTGCTTGTTTCTTTGTTTGTGTCCTATTTCGATTGTTTTTGTTTTTTTTTTGAGGGGGAACTACCTTATAAAGTTACTTACGTATTCAAGGCAGGTGAGAGCTACACATTGACACATAATCATCGTGAAGTAAGATTAGGAATGTACACGATGACGAGTACATTATGTGCTTTTAAGTTTTGAATTACAGTACCTGCCAATCATCAAAGTGAGGCCGCACGGATTATACAGAGCTACGGTAAAGTTTCCAGCACTGAGACGAAGCAGTCGCAGGTTCTCTGATGGTGCAGGGACATCTACCATCATCCACACAGAAAGGGTCAAGTTTTGATGGTCAATTTCCGTCTTGACAGAGTGATTGACCACCTGAATTCTCTGGTCCAGAGTCAAGTCGAAGTTCCCGAGGATTTCTATTCAAATCATATTATGATTATAATCGTATCAAACAACATACAAAAAAAAGATGAAATAAAGTTCATTACCTTTGTAAATGACACGTGTGCTAACCAAATACAACCATTTCTGAGTCGGGAAGTTAGTAAAACGATAATCATGGATATTTTTGTGTGTGAAAATCGGCACTCAAACACACAAAGGAATAATTAACATCAGTCAATCATAGTTAATACTTTACCATTTATAATGTTTTGTTTTCACACAGCATTGACCATAACAGCCTCATCTTGTTACAGAAAATGTAGTGATGTATGATTTACCTGTTTCACACCGCTCGCCGGTAAACCCCCTCGGGCATGAACACACGAATTGAATCAGTCCATCCGTACAGGAGCCGTTGTTCATGCATGGGTGGGACTCACAAGAACTGATCTTCTCTTCACATGTAACACCACTGGAAGAAAACAATTAAGGCAATGTATGTTACGTGATAAGATTACCGATGAGCTATTCTGACTTGCAGCTTGTTGCATGCCTGGAGGAATACGAGGAACACTTTATATTTACACACATGCCCATAATATTCATGTACTTGTACATAGATGTATAAACATATTTATAGCCACCTTCCGAACATGTTTATGTCAAACTTTGTTCTTTCATATCTTACCCACCACGCAACAGACTATTATTCGATAAACCTGAAGTTATCATAACACACAAATGTATAAAAAACATGGGTCTGATTATGGCACTCATTGTCTGGTGATGTCATCTGAGACGCAGACCTTAATTTTTAAAATCATTAATTATATACCATGAGTATGATAAGATTTCTTGGTATGTATTTCTGTCTAGTCATTGAGCCGGGATACATCTCTCTCTCTCTCTCTCTCTCTCTCTCTCTCTCTCTGTATAGTATTATGTTTCATTTTTCTGCTATAGACAAAGCTGTATTTTAATTTTGAGAATGCATATAGGAACAACAGACAAAAAATAAAAACAAAAACACACAAAAAGATACTTCAGGAAGTATTATGGAGGTGCCTGCACAGTAAATTTCGTACCGATATCCCTCAAGACAGGCACATTCGAAGCTATTGATTCCATCTGTACAGACTCCAAGGTTGGCACAAGGAAAGGATGCGCATTCGTCCACTTCTTTCTCACAGTCCCTTCCACCGTAACCTAAGAAAAGAAATATAATATAACAAAAATGATCTTTTAAAACAGAAAGAGTGAGGGCATGGTGTAGATAAATTATTTTAACTTTTGGGGCACACGGTTCTTCGGCTTTCGTTCAGTCTACTATCTATTTTATTCTTGTAGCGAACTGTCTACAACAATTTTGTGACATTTCAGCATAGCATCAAAACCAACTTCCTTATATTTTGTACTATGTATTTATCAGCAGGAATAACTGTTATTCGCATATTGTGAATTAGGGTGTATATAGCGACTACAAAAAAGGAGGAAAAAACAACAGGCGTATCATTTAACTCACCGCTTAAGCACAGACAAGTGTAAATGGCATTTCCGTCCGCACAGGTACCTCCATTTTGACAGGGGTTGTTCGCACACTCATCAATATCTTCATCGCAGTAATCTCCTGTCTTACCATCCGGACAGATACATTGGTAACCGTTCACCTGTAATTCACGTCATTGGTTAATATTCTGTTATTTCCACTTCTGTATCATAATCCTCTTTTTTATTCAGTATTTGTAATATCATAATTATATCAATCTGACAACGATGTTTTCAATAGCATAGTTTATTAGAAATAAACTTACAGTATCATTTAAAGTGTGACCAGCGAGTAGGGGTATCTCGTATAAACAATAAAGTATTGTCCAACAGTCGAGTCAAATCCATTTAATACACATTTTTACATCATTTCCATACTATGGAAAATGATCCAGGCCCACAGACAAGATTATCCTTTTGATCTTTCACTTGCATGAATACCTCTGTTTATTCCATCTTCTTTTTTTTAATGATTGTCATTGATATTATAATAATGCCATACAGGAGGAAACTAATTCTTTTAACAAAAAATAACGAAAAAAACGATATAGAACGTAGACAAGCTAGGATACAGTACATGCCTTTTGTGCGCTGCGAAATTGATGACAGCAATTAAAACTGAGATTAAAAAAAGAAACTTAGAAATAACAAAACATAAGTCACAATTGTTAGAACGGTTCCAGTAAGGGTTGAAATGTGGTCAGAACTACATACAGCATAGACTTGTTTAAAACAAAGAACCTGCAGGATGAAATAGATAAAACAAAATAAGTAAGAGTGTGAGTGAGAGAATGAATAAATTAATTACTTTATAAATTAATTAATAGATTAATGAATTAAATGAGTGAATGAATAAATAAATTAATAAATAAATAGGAATTCATGATTGGATTTTCTGTATAGATTGCTCGCAATTGAAACAAATGTTGGCATGCTCTGAAAGGACGGGTAATCCTCTTAAGGACTAGTGGTTGCTGCAGTGGGTTTGACGGCAGTAGGATTAAAGAAGAAGGAATGATTGTGGGAATACATCTGCCATACCAAGTCATCACACGTTGATCCAGCTGAGCAATTATGGTGGTCTTGACAGTCGTCCACATTGGTGTTACACGTCTCACCAGTGAAACCAGCAAGACAATGACAGATGAAACCGTCTTCAATGGGGTCACACTGGCCCCCATTTCTGCAGGGCGTCGAGTCACACGGATTGGCCGAGAGTTGACAATACGTGCCCCACGTCCCCTCCGCACACTCACAGGTGTATTCATGGACCCCATCAACGCATGTACCTCCATTCTCGCAATCGTTAGTTACGCAGTCATCGATGTTGTTCTGAAGTTTAAAAAGAAAACATTGTTATCAGTTCTTATCACTTGTTTAGGAGACACAACTCTATGTTCTTGATATCACGTAAAATTATTGTTTTCTCTAGAGTCTTGTGAATTTCGGTTCTTGGTATATCACAGCCCTGAGTTTGTAAGGATCGTGATTTATTAACTCTGCCTTAAACATTGTACGAAGAGTTCTACTTGTATGTCAAGTAGATGCACAGTCTTGTCTTCTTTCTTTTTCTTTTTTTTTTCTTTTTTGAGGGGGGAGCCTAGTGCAATTGCGGCACTACTTACACTTCTAAACTGTATCATTAGGAAAAGGAATATGAAAACTATGAATTATTGCATCTTCACTTGCTCATCCTGCTGAAACTGAAAACTCTTTACAAGCACACACTAAAGACTGATGGTTTTCTATCGCCTGATGGGTACAGATTACTGTTATATGGTCATTAAAGTTATGAATCTTTTATCTTTGTGCTTGCGTGTGTAAGGGGGGGGAGGTGTGACGAAGAAAATAATCACGCAATTCAAATAATGGAATGCACCTTTGTTTTACTTGAACAGGAAAGAAAAACCTTAAGGCTTACACCTCCCCAGGAAGACGGAAATTCAGGGGTATTTTTGGATGTCAAAGGATAAACGCGGTATATGTCAAGCTTCATACATACCTCACAGTTGTTGCCATCAAACCCGAGTAGACACTGGCAGGAGTAGCCGCCATCAAGTCGATCGTGGCAGGTTCCACCGTTCTGACAGATTGACAGTGAACTTTGACATGTGCTGACTCTGACGTCACACAAAGGTCCTGTGAAACCATCCTTGCATACGCAGGGTGAATGAGTTGATGCCGTCGATGCATTGTATGGCTTCGACGCATGGTTGTGCTCTGCATTCGTTGATTTCCGATTGACAGTATCGACCTGTGAATCCTGGTGCACATATACATCTGTGCAACAGAAAGTATTTTAAAAGACGTCCTCTTGAGTGGTAGAAGCGCAATTTAGCGTTCTGTTTTGCTTAATTTTCATCAAAATTTCCGCCGTTACCATGGCTACATCAGCAGCCATTATTCTTCAATTCATAAGGTATGCAATTGCTGATTTATTCAGTTTTGAAGCATATTCTTCAGAGATGTCTGATATATGGCGCCAAAGTAAAATTCTGTTTTCTGGAATACAATGATAATAATGATACAATCATTGCATTACTATGACTGATCAACAATGGAAGAATACAATACCCCTAGACTGTTTTTTTTTCTGTATTATTATAGACTTTAATGCATATCGTACAGGGAAAACAAAAATGAGACACACCGCATTAATTTTTGAATGATAATACATAAATTAGCTGTATGATTTCTGCTTTTGAATTTCTATACAAGATTTTCTGTATGCATGTGCAATACACGTGTACCACCAAGTGTAGTTATTTAAGACATAACGTTTATCATTCATAACTTCGAATAACTTCACCGCAAAGAAGAGTGTGAAAGAAAATACATTTATAACAAACTTTCATTATTCATTTTAGTATATTATTTTCACGGGTTAAACAAATTTGTAATTTATACCTTGTAAGTGTCAATGATGTTATGATAACCAATTATTTGTAATACAACACACATTTTCCTGGGCTCTTTAAACGTTTCACTATAGAGAGATGATTCAAAAGATGCGATTTGCCTCCTTACCGCGGCCTCTTCCGATCGATATAACAAGTGGCGTTATTGAGACACTGGTTATCTATACAACGGATGTCAGTTTCACAGTGAGTTCCAGTGTAGCCAACCTCGCATTCACACGTGTAAGAGTCTATTCCGTCAGTGCAGGTCCCATGTTGACAAAGACTTAGAAAGGGGGAATTGAAATAAAAAATATAACATGACAATCATTTTACAATGATTCACAGCGGAAACAAAGTTCAGTACTTCCAGCACATCGAAGAGTATTTAAAATGGCATACCTGCAGGTCTCTACATAGGTTTTGTGTCATTACTCTAGTCTAGCACTTTCCATTCTGCTCTATGCGAATGTAATAACATGACAATCACACTATGCGTGCACAAGGGTTTGTAAGACATCAACCGTGATTTGGAGAAGAGATTGTACCTCGGACATGTCACCTGCAGTCACGTTGCATGTGAGTTACATCTTTTCATGAAAACAGGCAAAATACTCCACTTTCTTCTACTGCAATTTGTCTGATCCTTTAAACACTTCAAAAATTGTTAATAAACCCTAAATGCAACATAATATTGGGCAGAACCGCAATTCTGTCATTTCCATGCTGAGGAATTCCCTCGCTCAAATGATTCATTTGCATCATCGTTGCATTTGCAAACACGAACGCGTGAACAACGCGTTAGCGTAGCTGAAATGACATGGTAAGCATTCTGAAAGCTAATGACATTCTATACCCTATCTTGCCATATCTCGTCTTCTGTTATTCCTTTCTTAAAGAAGTTATAGGGAAACGAGAACAAGTGCATTATGCTGAGTTCCCAAAGCTAAATCCCACCATGATTCAACTCCCTTTCATTTCTTTTTTGTCTGAACATGGAAATTTCACCATCCCCATTCCACATCATGAAAATATGACCAGACTAACTTCGATAAAGATTATTATCAGTTATTCGAGGTACCATATTCCAATGTCTTCATGAAGATTTCTCAACGACCGTCACTAAACTTACCTTCCCTCGCAGTCATCAATATTGACCTCGCAATTTGTTCCCGTGAAGCCATCCACACACTGACACTCGTAGGATTCCACCAGCCTGATACAGGTTCCTCCATTAAGACAGGGTGCACTGGAACAGTTGTTTATTTCTTCATGGCATGTGCTTCCTGTTATCAAGATGAGTTCATGAAATTTTAGTTTTCAAGTTGACCACACATTAGGTTTGCTTGCAATCTATTGCTTTCTTGGCATTAAAAATAACTTTTACCGCTTGGCGAATGTTCAAGTGTAGAGCCTGACAAATTTACGACTATTCATTGGGGGGGGGGGGTTCTCCTGCAGTGTTCATTCTAATTATGGCAATAAACATAGACAATAATTGTATTGACAGTCAAGTATACAGGGTATGAAAACAAGATCTCTCCTTGAGTATGGTTTAATGATTGAAGAAAATAACACATGGCTCTCTGTAGATATAAGTAACTGAATTTATGGCAGAAAGCGTCCTCTTATGCATTAATTTGGTAGGAACGTTTACGTGAACGATGGCTCTTTGAATTTGACATAAAGATTATTTAAAAAAATGGACAAGGACTCATCAATCGTATGATAATGATGACCACAGTGATCATGGGGGCATCATTAGTAATGCACAATGAGATGTCTACAGTTGGCTGTGAATGAGTTCACAAACTTATACCTTGATATCCTGGAGGGCAGTGACAAACGAAGCTCGCATGATCTCCCGTACATGTGCTGCCATTGATACAAGGCTCCAGCTCGTCACATAGACTGATTTCATCAAGGCAGTACTGCCCTGTCCACCCGCCTCACAAAGACACTGAAAGCCTTGAGGGTCATTGACACACTCGGAGTTCACTCCACAGGGCGCTTCTGCACACCAGTCCACATAATTACCACATACTGGTCCTGCAAAAGTCGGAAACAACAATGGAAAGAAAAACAAAAATAGATAGAAATGAAATGTTATGTATTTTTTCACAGCATTACCACCAAACATTATTAGAAATAGTTCAGAACACAATCCTAAAGCGATATTGAATACACATCTATAGACCAACGCCCCGAATCGATAACGTTTAGGCATTCAGTGCCGGTGGAAATATACTCATACTTTTCTGGAAAAGACAAAATCAAAGGACGCGACTTTCTTTTGGTCTGCCCTTTTCACCGGATTGTGCTGTGCAGACATGTGCGTACATGACAACTATTAATTTGAATATTTTTCCCTTTTTTGAGCAAAATGTGTGTGTTGATAATGAAACTAATTAAAGAGGGAAAGACCTCACACATCTTGAACCGTTTCTGAATTCTCTGAAGATGCAAAATAATAATATAATTGATTCAAAAAGTATTAAAGCAACAACAAAACTTCAATGAAAACACACACACACATACATATATGATATATATATATATATAATATGCATATATATATATATATCATATATATATGTATATATAATACACATATCTCGTTACACACACTACAAAATGCGACGGCCCAGGGGTTTAGCAGCTGAAGATACACGTCTCACACTCTCTCTCTCTCTCTACCAATGCGTGTATGTATGTATATATAATTATATACATTACAAAGTACACAGTGTCTGTCAAGTCGTGCGAGGCCTCACTCCTCACGGCAAATATTTTCCCTTTTAACTGCCTTCAGGACTGAATATAGGTAAAATATCACACTTGCCAGTAAAACCGTTGGGACACCCGCAGGTGAAATTCGTGTTTCCATCGATGCATGTCGCCCCATTAAGACAAGGTTCTGATTGGCAGAAGTCCACATCCACCTCACAGTGAAGACCTGTATAACCTGTCACGCACCTACAAGAATACTCGAAGCTTGACTCGGAGAGAGCATTGCATGTTCCTCCATTCTCGCAGATGACACCACTGCATGCCGTGATTTCCTCCTGGCAAAACTCTCCAGAAAACTTTGCAGCACAAGCGCAGAATGTCCCATTTCCTATCTCTGTGCAAGTGCCATTATTCAGGCAAGTGACGTTGGCGCAGAGGTCAACATCTTCTTCGCATCTGCTGCCCGAGAAGCCAAATGGACAGTTGCAGGTGTAGCTGTTGACGCCATCGATACATGACCCATGATTGAGACAGGGACTGGATTGGCATTCGTCTATATTCATGGAACAGTTCACGCCCCGATATCCTGGCGCACATTGGCATACGTAGCCCATCACTGCCTGCTGGGATTGGGAGCAGGTAGCGCCATTCTTGCAGGGATCCCCTGCACACATATCCACCTCAACGCTGCAGTTCTTTCCACGAAACCAAATGGACAACTGCACTCGAAGTCTCCTAAGGCACTTGTGCAGGGCGCATTATTCTCACACGGTGTGGAGAGGCAGTAGTCTATTTCGTTTTCACAGTTCACACCTGGGAGGAGTTTAATATTCAAGTGAAAGAATTACAGTGAATGATATCGACTCTTGCAGTGTCTATTCGATTCATGAACTTTGCATTTATGAAAGAGAATAAACATGTGTATCTTGCTCGTGTTTGTATCATGTCTGTCGATAGAGAATAGACATCATATCGAAATTGGCAGTGGAACAATCTGACAAGGTTTCAAATCATCGCTCTTTTTTAGTTTACTTTGGGGCGCAAGTAAGTTTACACATATTCTGGTTAAAGAATATACATCCATCATTGGATTGTGCTCGGGTTTTATTTTTTGTTTTGTTTCTTTTTTTACATGGCATAATTACGAAGGCAAAAAAAAAGTGATAAAAAGTATGAGGAGCGCTTCCCCTTAGAAATGTACTTCACATTATGTTTTAATTCTAATGGTAAAAAGGAACATTCACACCAAGGTCGGTACGCCGTGCTAATATTTGTTATTTTTATTGTACATACATGGACAAGGAGGCAAGAAAAAAATACTTTCGGCTGATGGAAATGAAATAAAAAGAGAATGCCATGATATCATGATGTTTTCAATTATGAACATAAGGAATAGTCATGTTAAAAACATGTAAACTTTAGGATTGTATACATACCTTCATAATCTGGAGCACAAGTGCACTGAAAGCTATCGACAAAGTCTGAACACGTTGCTCCATTGGCACAAGGGTCTGATGAACATTCGTCAATATTTATCTGGCAGTTCTTGCCGGAGTAACCCGCCTGGCACGTGCAGCTGTAATCGATGCCTTCATTTATGCAGAAACCACCATTTTGACAGGGTTCATAATCACAGGCACCTGGATTTAAGTTTGAAAAATGAATACTCTCGTTAATTCTTTATCACATTGAATTGAAACTACCCATATATGAATAGGTTGTAAGTTATCTAATGAAAATCAATGAGCATTATTGATTTGTTTTCTGTTTTAATGTTTCTTATGTGTATATGTCAACAAAAATACCATAGCCACCACAGGGCTGCCAATATTCACCTATCGTAATCAGGGAGCGTACAATGGCCAAAGGTCTTTTCTGGTCTCTCGCTTTCCTATCATATCCATAATATGATTTTATATTCCCGTTTTACTTTGTCGTTACTTGTTTTAATACTTCTTATGTTCGCATGTCTGTATCTGATTGTACTGGAATACATGTTAATTTGTTTTTCAATGGATATGGAATATGGAGACCTTATCTGTTTGTTTGTTTGTTTGGTTTTAGTAAAAGATTACTAAGGTCATTTTTACGGCATCGTATCACACACACACACACACACACACACACACACACACACATCTTCGTAAAGACCAAGTAGATATCTCTACACCAAACAGTCAAGGACATCAATTTTAAGTTACTGACTGATGCACTGAGTGGGACTGGTTGTTCCGTTGTGACGTGTTGTGGTATTGTCGGGGCATGGGATGCATTGCGTCCGTTGAGCCAAGCTTTGGTAGCTCCCAACAGGGCAGGGAGAGCATGGGACAAATCCAGACTCAGAAAACTCCCCTGACTTGCATGGCTCTTTGTGACGTGCATAGAAAACAAAGAAAGAAGGAGAAATCGAGGGAAGAAGATTGGTACAAGGATAAAGAGAAAAAAGAAGTGTAGAATATGAGTCATAATGAGCAAACTTTTCTTTCTCTCGTTTTTAGAGGGTTTGTTGTCATGAGCATTTATCATGAGAATCCAACATTTGCGATAAGGTCACATTGTTAGCGGTCAAAATGAGCTAAAAGTATCTGTTCTGAAACAGTGACATCTTTTGAAGCTTTGAATTAAGGACGGTAAATCAGAGCGAACAAGAAAAAAAAAACACTTTCTTTGACGACTTCTTAAGTACAAAGGTATATCTCACATAACATTTAAGAAATGAAGAAAACACTCAAGAAGAGCCACTTTTAAAGACAGCGTGTATGCACGCATTAATGCCTCTTTAAACACATATGTTGGTCAAATTGCAATTTTAGAACTTGGCATATTTTGTGGGGAGAACAACATTTTGTTTTTACATAGAAAGCGTATGGAACAAAGTGACATGAAGAACTGGATATCATAAACTTAGGTGTATCAGATACAAAAGATAGATTGTTTGGGTTGTGTTTGTCATGACAGCCTACAAAGTGCCCTTGATTGCATGACTTTCAATGCATAAAGCAGAAGCCGTAATTCCAGTAAACAGAAAAGACAGTGACAGTAAGTTTAGTGTCATGATAATGATTGTTGTTCTAAATATATACCCATCTACTGCAAAGCCATGCAAAATGATTGTCATTAAATAATTAAAGTGATTTAAGCCTTAAAATCAAGTAGACGAGTATAATTATTGTTACTATCTGCAAACTCACCGATGCATTGGTTTGAAGAATTAGATCCCTTTTGTCTTGTTGTCATTCCCTCAGGACACTGGTTACATTCAGTGCTAAAGGAGGAGTTCTGGTAGGTTCCAATACCACATCTATAGCATGGCTCCAGGCCCGTCTCGGAGGCGAATCCCGGCTTGCAGATATCTGTTATTAAAAAAAAAGAGCTACGTCTTATGCACACTGCATACCACTATATCAAACTTTTGTTTAACGTTGGAATCAACCACAGATTTAAGTGAAGTAAGCGTATTACCAATTAGATAGCATCAACTTAATTCACAATACATCAGGAAGAAAATAATGGGTCACAAGTGTCATCAGTATTATAGCTATTTACGATTATACACTATATGTTATAACATGTAGATACACACACATATATATGCATATATATATATATATGCATATATGAGTGTGTATCTACATGTTAAAACATGAACGTTTTTTCAAAATGGTCTTCTCGTTCAATTTCAGATTTAAGCATTCAATTTCCTCATACACATGAACGTAAGAATGATAAGTAAGAGTTATTTCGTTCATTTGATCACTGAAATTGGCTTTTACTTCATCATCTTAATTTCATCATGATGAATAGCATTTGTTTATTATGAATATCCATTTTTTTTTCTTTTGCTTATCATTTTATGTGAATTTCAATATAAATTCCTTTCTTCATCAAGATCATCACATTTTTTGATATCTTTAATTAACATCTTTATTTTCATCATGATGATCATATTGTATTACAAATTTATTTTCAATACAGGCGTCATGCAAGATAATTATTTTAGATAAACCTGTCCATTTACCAATAAGTTCACCTGTAAACCCCGTATGTTATTCTATAATTTCACTGAACTTCACTGAAACTGAATTTCATGCCCGGGTGTCACAAATGATTTTAAATCACTTTAAAGAATGTTTTTTCTTCAATAGCGAATAGCCTTCAAACAGTAAGAGAGCCGACCCCTGAACTCTTACCAATGCACTGTGTGATGTTTTTGGCGCCAAGTTCCAGAGTAGACTGACCACCTGGACACTGGTCACATGTGAACTGGGCAGTTTTGCTCTGGTATGTGCCTATTTCACACTGCAAGCAACTCTTGGTTGTGTTGTCAAAGTAGAACCCTGTCCCACACGGAGCTGTTACAAATAGAGAAGGAACCATGAGTTCAACTTTTATTTTGCAGATAAATAAATATTCAATATTAGTTGCTGTAATAAATGCACATCTACATACAGGCACTATTACTTTAAAACTGTTTTATAACAGATTCAAGCTTTCTCTTAATCCCTCCCACAGTAATTATGAAATACGAAAATGATCAGTCTCGTTGTTAATATGGAGACGCATTTGGTCCACGAAGGTAAGTAGTTACTAAATTTTTCTACGAATTTATTCTGGCATACCATTTGTAAGATCACAACCATACAGTGGCTTAAAAAAGCTTCCTATCATCTTCAAACAGTACTACGAATGTTTTCTGACATACCGTCTGTTAGATTATGATCTTGAAGTAACTTTAAAAAAGCTCTCCTCATCCCAAGCATTAATATGTTACTGCATTGCAAAGCCGTCTCCTATATTGACAGCAACTGAATAATTACTTTGTGAAAACTAACAGACGGGACCTTCTACCACATGATATGGTATGGGATGGCTTGCGCATTTTTACTCTATGAAGATGTCAGTAATTACAATTCAAAAGGTAAAGGCTGGTCTCAATTTCTTCTTACATCACCTTCCCGAGAGATTCATTATTACTTTTTTTTTTCATGTAAGGGAGAAGGGTGATATGCAAGCAAATGAGTGAAGTTACCAGTAGTGATTTTCACTCCTGGAAAGAAGTTTGAATATAATTCTTACTGCAGTGGTAGTCTTCGTTATCAGCCGTCAATGGTGGATTGCAGAGAAGCTCTGCGTATTCGAAATCATACGAGTCCTCATCCACTGTCAGTGTGATACCGATTTCCGAACTGGCGTTTGACAAATCCAGCCAATTCTCCTCAAGGGCTTGATATGCGTGATCTATTAAATCCCCTTCTGCATTATACGTAGCATCGAAGTTACTCACACTGCTGCTCTGATTAATTGCCATCGACATTTCAAAATTGATGGTAAACCTGGACAATAAAAACAAAGGTGATATATATAAAGTAAGACTGTTGACAGGTCGTTAGGAAGGAATAGGCCTATCGCAAGTTTACACATCCACATACGAACAGATTACTGTTTCCATGAGAACGGCAATGGAGTGAATATATGAGTGAGATGATATGATGAAGAAAGGAGAAAACGATGTGTAGCTTTGAAACCATTATTCCTCTTATATACTGTTCTTTCTTTTCGGAAAAATCGGTCTGCGCCGGGAATTGAATGAATTGGTCTTTGGCAGGGAACGCAAACGCCTTAAACCGCGCGGCCACAGAGACGTCAGAGCAATTCATGCAGACCCAAGTTCGATTATAAAAATTGGAAACGCATATTGTATAATGAATCAAATGAATTTAAAGTGAATTACAAATGAAGTGAATTCGGACTTTCTTTATGTGTTAAAGACAGAAACAAGATATCATCTTCATCTAATGTGACTCAATGATTAAATTAATGATTAAGTTCAATTATTCTTATGTTTGTTTGCTATTTTTTTTTACCTACTTCAAAGTATTCACGGTTAATATTCATTCATTCATATGATATATTGTATTAAAGCTTTTGATCTGCATTGCTTCGAAATTGTTATCAATAATGATTAATTTATTAATGTTTACTAGTTATCATTATTACTTTTCTATTGGATCGAAATAAAAGATCAGTTGAAAGGGAGTTGAAAACACAAACACTTTTATGGTTGCAAAATATGATAATTAATTAGATAAGTTAGATTTGTGCATCGGTGTATCTTGATACATTTACAGTATAACTTACACTACACTGGGGTTGATGTGTACCTCAAATCTTTCATGTAAAGGGGTATGGAATCCGTCGAGATATACCAACAAAATGATGCTGTGATATGACAGATTGTAATCAATGATCTCCGTGTGTACAAATGTAATAATTAGATCGCAGCGGTTGATAGGTCAGCCGTTGCGATCTTACAAATTATATTACAGTGTATGTAAAGAGAGAGCGAAGTGACTAAAAAAATCTTCCATAGCACATCTTCACTCTTCTGTTCAAATTATCTCTTGATTAAATAAACATAATATTATTTTTTAAATTTGCAAATGGAACAACAACAACTAACACATAGTCGGAGCTATCAACATCTGTCGTCCTCTTCCGTCGTTTCGCCGTCGACGAGAGAGAGCGACGTTGTCGTCCGGAGGTCTCTTCAGCGCTCCTCCGCTTGCGCCTGGCCCCACCATCGTACGGGCCACAGGTAACTTCGACATTTTCGACTGTGCACTCCACGTTAGGTGTGCAGGTGTCTGAGTAGTAGAATGATTCCTCAAGAAGCTGTAAGAACGCCTCGGCAATCTGTGCGTTGGTTTCATTTGATCCGCAGGAGCCGCTGAAATACTGAAGTGTACTTGGCAGATTTGCTCGGGTTCCTCGTCTTGTTTCTACGGATTGATGTGACGGATTGACGGGGGAGATGTAGAATGAACAATTACTTTCCCACTTATTAACTCTTGATGTTTTAACTAATGTCATTGCATTACGCCTGCTATCGCTTTACCGTGTTAGTTTTATATAGATAATATCTCTTTTCATGGTTCGGTTCAAAAGGTACAGATAAGTAGATATGAATAGGACCAATGAAATGCATCGAAACCACAGATCGTATCCCAAAGTTCCATGTGCTAAAACGAGGAAGAAAGCTTCAGGTGGCGTGGTGGATTCAATGAATGCTGCCAACTATATAAAGCTGATGTGGACTTAGAAAAAAAAAAGCCATCAGCGCGCAGAGCAAGTTGACGTTGGCGTATACAGTTGTTTTCTTTCTTTCTTTTAAGTCGATGGAATACGAGCCCAGAATCTGTCTCTCGTAGTTTGTTTAACAGCACGGTTGTCACATGCTCAACATTTTGGCATAATTATGCTCATTCAAGTATTATTTGGCGGCCCAGCACAACTCTGAGAAACTCAGTGAATACAATCTACTGTTTGTCAAAAGCAACTGACAACCTAGCCAACGTGTACCCTGGCAAGAGTTTCGTAAAACCGACGGGTACGACTTTAGTTAAGTAGTGAAACAGACCATTTTGGTACATTCAAAGTGTTATAAACCATGCATTCCAGGCTGATATCTTATCAAGAATGAAAAGATAATTTGTCATGAATTTCACTCACCTGTGCAGTCAGGCACAACATCATGAGGCTGCCATGAGCCTGAAGTTCCACACACGTACTGCTCTGGGATATCCAGCGCACTTCTGGGGACATCGTAGCTCTCTTGGCACAGAATTGAACAGAAAGTACCGTGTGTCCATCCGTCACAAGCCAGTGCTCCATTGATTGGTGGATCAAGAGACAAGCAGGGGATGGCTGATTGAAAAAAAAATAGGATCAAACCAGACACATAACAGTTTATTCTTGATGGATTATTTGAAGAGTTCATTCAATCGTTGGGATCATGACAAAAATCATGCACATAATACAGCTCTCTTTTACATTCAGGGTATCTATTAAAGCAGGGGCCGCAAAAATGGGGAAAGGGGAAGCGGAACCTACCCCCCCCCCCCCCACACACACACACAGATACACACACACGCACACATACACACTTTCATTTTGAAAATCACAACAAACCCATGATCTTCCCACACCAAAAAAAAAAAACATAATAAATGAATAAACGTTCCGCGGCCAATGATAAGTAACATCGCATGAAAAGTTCGTCCACATGAAGTAGGAAGACCGTTTCACGAGAGCCTTTCTAAAATAATGTTGCATCAACTTGTGAGTAAAAGGGTGTTCTTTAAGGTCATGATCAGGCTATGATCAGCCATATACTTCCAGCACATGAATGACACATCTAGCACCTAAAAACAAACAAAGAAACAAACAAATAAACAAACCTACAAGCAACATTAGACCCGGAATTCCATGGTATAATGAGGAATTCAAAAAACATCAGCAAAGTATTATACTTCACATACGTTGGACACTAATAGTAAAGGAGCACGTGGTTGTCCTCTGGTTGTCCGTGTTGGTGGCCGTGTAAATAACGAGGTGATCGCCGTACATGAAGTCCGCCATGTGGTCATCATACGTGCTGCTGATTTCAAGCTCGTCTCCCGTCACCTCTTCGAAAATTGGCGGGTCCCAAGACACAGTAGTCGTCTGCTGACTGCTGTTTAGACTCTGATCCGGTGGACAGTACACCAGGACAGGTGCGAGATCGTCTGGTAGGAAAATAATTGGTATTCTGGTTTCTTGAAGGAAGTTGAGTTTTAATTGCCTCACGGAATCAAATTAGATAAGTTCACTTTAAAATGCATTTCTATTTGTGGGATGATGATATAAACAGAGGTCAACGTAATAATATATTAGAACGTTGACCATGTCAAGGATAATTACTAAATGAGGTATGACGACTAAAGATTACAAAAATGACAACGAACAATTACAGCGAAAAGTGTGCATTTCTGAATGGTAAGTGTTCAAAACCCACCTTGCACATAAACGTAAAACTGACACGAGACGCTGTTATTGGCATCGTCCGTAAAGGTGTAGGTGCAAAGAGTATCCTGGGTAAAGTTATACGGGGATGTCAAGTCAGGAGGGAGACGTTAGAACATCAAGACTGGTATCAGCTGAATCGGTGGCACTAGGAACGTCAAAGGAAACCTCCACTCCCCAGGATTCTGTCTGGATGGCCGTGATGGGGGCCGGGCACGAGGTCAAAGTTGGAGCCGTGAGGTCTTGGAATAATGACCAAACACAAAGAAACGTGGAGAAAATGAAACAAGCATATCTGTTTTCTTGTTTGATAAAAAAAGAAATACTGTAGGAAATCTATTTATTAACTTTGTAAAGCCTAAGTAGTTATTATTTAGCTGTTGTTATACATGTCTGAAATCATTAATTGTGTATTGAGATTTGATTGAAAGTTATGTGCTTTAGCGATCAGATTCTTTCCTATCATCATTATCGGCACTGTCATTGATATCATTATTATCATTATTATGAATATTCTCAATATCATTATACTGCTTGGATACGTTTAACTAAAAAGAATGTACATGTATACGAGAGTCTTACGTATTGATATTGCACAGCTAAAAAGGTTGCCTATTTCCAATTTAAAATCAGCAATGTCTGAAATAGTTTTAATTCATTATGTGTGTGTATGTGTGAGTGTACGTGTAAGTGTGGGTGTGCCTGTGTGTGTTGACATAATCCCTTTGTACATCTGAATATAATCCATTATGTATTTACGAAAGCCCTCTGAGAAGGGTTTGGTGTATGACACCTAGATGCGCTAAGAAGACCATTATTAACCTCGGCATGCAATGTTGGATGAACTGTTGAGGTAGCGGCTCCATTGTCCATCACTTCCACAAACAGTTGGTCTCCATCGCCTTCTAAAGTTCTCCCATTAGGACAGTAAGGGGTACATGAGGTTCCCACCTGAACCTGGGATGACCCCGCACACGTTGCTGGACTCACGGAGACGTACATCGGTAGCTCCAGTGGATCGCAACGGTACGCTGCTCGTTACAAATTGAACAGAATAAAAATCAAGCCGGGGATATAAAGATGGCAAAGAACAAAAAACAATTCATTCCGATCTGACTCTCCCTATATACCTACTTTATTTCATATACATCTGCTAACTTAAGACAAATCCTTCTATTGGATATTTTCATTGCAATTGAGTCTATGACACAAAGCTGCCAGCCGGATTTGCTCGGTAATCACAGGAGCAATGTCTAAATTATGACACAGATAATTCGTACAATTTTTATTGGGGAAGGAGAAATTTGTGATATGGAACACCTGGAACTCGTCAAGAGAATTTTGGTGCACTAAAACAAAAGGAATCTACAGGTATGGCAGGTAGATGGTGCCTTTCCATTTTCCCCGAGTACATGAACGCATTATGGATATTTGTGTAATCTTCACAAAATATATAGTATAGTTTATGGATTAGGAATAGGGTATGCTACTGTCGTGTGTAATAGTTTAATCTATTGGACAGAGTGCTTACGAAAGAAGATGTACTTCATGGCAGAATGCTGACGTGGTCATTGCATAATAATAGGACCCTCGCAACACTTCAAGTGTTAAGAAAATTGCTACCGACACACTATCTAATTATCGTTATATGATACCAATAAAGGAATGTGTACAATTCAACCATCAAGAACACTTTTGACGCATATATTGCTTTCTTTTCATACTTTTAAAGGGATCTTCTTAATTGATCATTTATCAGATTTTTATTTAGATAAAATCACTCGTGCAAACCTTCACACATAGGAGCTTCAGTCATCGCCCAGTACATCTTGGCTCCATCAAACTCACAGGTGACATTACTGGATCCTGTCAGGTGATAGCCAGAAGCACAGGTCACATGACATGTAGACCCCCAGTGAGTGTCACATGATCCTTCGAAGGAGCTTCGTGCAGGTAGCAAGTATGAGGAACATCTTCGTACTAATTAAAAAAATGGAAGGAAAGAAAATATACATTCTCAACGTGTACACAACAAACACAAACGTCCACAGGCATGCGTTCTTTCTTTGCTAATATTCCACTGCCGACTATTAACCCTAAAAAGGCCGGGGGGGGGTTGAATCAACCCCCCACCCCCTTGACATTTTTCGCGACTACTCCGCCGCGCGAAATTTTTTGACTGCGCCGTTCGCTGACTTTTTACTTTCAAGTCTCGCGCATCTTTTGACACTATTTTTGCGAAAATCGCGCATACCGTTATGACGCTGCATGATGTTTTATACATGCCTGTCAGACCAAAAATGGCTCAAAAACGTGATTTTGTGTATAAAGTCTATGCAAATGGAGTTTTCTCTTCTTATTCATAAAGATACGATTGTTTTCACTTTCATATGCTGAAACTAATTGATTTTAGCATAATTATGCTTGAAATAGGTCCTGTCATAAATTTTGCGGAAAAAAATGATAAAACAAAAGGTCGAAAAAACAAAGAAATACATAAGAAATTCATAAAACAATAAAATACTTAAGAAATTGATTTTGATACCAAATATTTTTTCATGTACATTGTTAGGAATGCTACAAAGAATGTTTTCACCAAAAATTAGGATTCTAGGAGCTTTAATTTCTGATTTAGAGCAAAATGTATGATTTTATGCATATATTAGCATAATTAATCATTATGAAGAAGATTTCCATTTCTTTTTGTATAGCTTGCTAGAATACGCCACAGGTAATGCACGTGCCAAATTTTATGGCGATTGCGCGATCGACGGCCGAGATCTCAGGGGGGGGGGGGGGGGGTTGAATCAACCCCTCCCCGGCCACAGAACACCCAAAAAAGCCCGGCCTGGTTAGGGTTAAAACACTTACATTGTAACAAAATTAAACACTGCTGGTATTTGTAGGACCTTTAATTTCCTTTTAAAATATAGAACAAACAATAACTTAAACGCGTCTTCATCTTTTCGGACGGTACAATTGAATTGTATAAGAAACCCAAAACTGCCGACATAATCTTATTCAGAGTGATGATATAGAGCGATAATGGAAAGAGTAGTGCATTCCCGTTTTAATGAAGTTCTCGAGTAGGCGGTTTTCTTTCTTCAAATTCATTAAATTCTTCCGTCGAGATGCTTTCATTGCAACTGATTTACGTCGATGCAGGGTTTTCTTTCTTATATCAAAATTTATCTGTAACTGAACAGTAATTCATACACAAGACATGCAGATGATGTAACTGATTTTGAACTACAGTAGTGGTGCGTTCATTTTCGACTTTTTGTGACAAAAATCTCAAAATATTTACATTCCTCTTTGCCCTCCTAGACTCTTTCTTGTTTCACAGTTTTATTTATTAAAGTTTCCATTATATTGCCGCCACCTGAACGGTGACAATCAAACAGATAAAAAAGTTGCATCCGTCTTTGAAAAAAAAAAAAATGTCAGTAGGGACTTCGGTAGATCTACTCCCTAAATCACACCAGACCACAAGGGTCTCCACAGAGGACTGTCTTACCATCTACGGACACTTCAAATGAGCAGGTCCTCCTGTTGCCCGCTGCGTCCTCCGCAGTGCAGCTGACCCTGAGGTCACCTTCATCCATCTCACCCATCTCCTGGTCACATGATACCAGGGGATCTTCCCCGCTGTTGTCGACTGCTGTCACATTCCAGGTCACGTTGGCGCGCACTTCACCGCGTTCTGGATGGACCGTTTCATCACCGGGGCACGAGATGAAATTTGGAGCTTCGATATCTGGGTGTGTAGTAAGTACATTGGAAGTCTAACTGATACAAGTTTTGAGACGATCAATTTCCAGAATGCAGTATATGAAATAGGGAAAATATGTTTACTTATGTGTGTTGCTGCACGGAGATATGGGAAACAAAGAAATAAAAAAGCAGATATTACAGAGAAATTTTCTATAGGTTTTACAAGTAAAATGGACAGAATGTGTAATAATTTCAATCACTGTAATTAATCATCATGTTTAGAGTGAGGTGTATGCAAATCAAATATCTTGAATGTACGTGTATTGGTAATGAAAATTGTATATCACACGTTGTTTGGGCATTCTAACTGCATACAAGAGCTATCATATTTCAAGTAAATACTCAACTTTATACATGATGGTAATTTATGTATTATTCTCAGTACGGTATCAATCAACAACCTCTACGTCAAATCACGAAATGCAACAACTAGTGTCTAACGTACAATGTATTCTACACGTGTGTTGACTTCTGATATAGTGAGTATTTGCCCTATCCGAACAAGTTACCGGGAACAGAGATTGGCAGTCTGCTTTTGAATGTTAACATTGGAATCAAGATTTTCTCTTCACCTGTGCACGTGACCTGCGAGAGGTCACCTGGTGTCCATTGACCATTCCCCTGACATTCCAACACGGCAAAGTTTGAGGGCTGGAGACGGTAGCCACTCCTGTCACATGACACCACGCACTGCTGACCAAAGACTGGACTGGACATACAATCTGATGGAATGACCGTCCCGCCCGTTGGAGGTTGGAGCTCATTGCAAGATGTTGCTGATGGTTTGTTGGTGGTGTTGAAATAATGACAACTCCAGTCAATCACAATGAATTGACATTGATTTTACAGATTGAAATTGATCATGTTAAACACCATGTTACCAAAATCCCGCGGCATTTTCTTGTGCATCCATTACAACATTAGCTCATGATTTTATAACATCTGAATTTCTGCAGAACGTGACATCCATAAATTCATCCATCTGTACGAGTCTTGTTTTACAATGCTTACACAATGCAACTCCTGCCCATTGTGCTTGACCATGTATGATTGTCTTTTGTATGTTGAGTTGCAAAAAGTCATTTCACGGATCTTTTTATATGATACAAAGTGTAATTTCTATAGATGTTCGTCATTCCTCTGACAATAATTACACCAATGTGGATACATAACAGTTATAACGAAAAGCCTAGACTTTCACTTTTGGAAACTCTATGTTTATCAGCGTGAAATCATAAGAAGTTTTGCATTTTCCGAGTATGATGATGAATGTGATTCAATTTCTAGTTCAAATACCGACAACAACAGTAATAAAAACAAAGATGATAGTAATAACAGTAATCTTCTTCAAGATCATCAAGATTTATCATCAACATCACCATCATCTGATCAGGGTCGTCTTTGTCCACGGTAACCTTTTTATTGTTACTAGGTCTTGCCAAGGGACGTAGGACATGTGACAAGGTCCAAACTCTGTATCTTCGATTGGAAGTCCCAGGCTTTTTGTTGTAGGTCCATGGTCTTACCTACTATGCCGCGGTGTGCCCCCACTACGACAATGAAAGTGGCTTAATAAAACAGTGGCAGGGATATTGATTGACAATCTGGGAGTGCATGGTATCTAAACTACCTACCATTACAGGAGAAGTCTTGGCTGGTCCACGTCCCATCTGCCTGACATCTTGGCAAATTGTCCCCCACTCCCTCGTAGCCATAGGGACAGTACAGGATGCACTGGGTGCCGTAGATCTCTGTGTTAGGCGGATCTTGAGTGCATCCCGACCTGATGGCGTTGTTTGGGACCGGATATGCCGGACAAGTTTTCGCTGTGAAGAAACCAAGCGGTCGTTACCACAAATAGTTAAGTCCTGCAGTAGTATAAGCTATATTATATCAATAATCTCTCCTGTTTTAAGTTTTATGGTTGTGTTAAGTTCAACTTTGCAGTTTGGATTGCGTTTAGGTTGGGTTGGCGTATATGCTTCTTTTTATTAAAAATTCTTCACTAGGGTCAGCATATAGAAGGTAATACTCACATTTATTTACGCCGTCTTCAGTACTTGGCAAAGTATCAGATGACTCTAAAATGTGAATCAATGAATGTCGAATGAATGAGAATAATAATTTTTAAAAACCCAAACCTCACTCAACAACCACATTGCACTGGCGTTAGTGATTTGCACCAATATGTAACTTTATATTGATATACATACCCAACATTACTGATCATGTCGCTGTTTACATGCTAAATTGTTTCGAACATCGACAAATGAATCTTTTTTTAAGTGTCAGCAAGACACTAACACAGAGGGAGCAAATTATGCAGGAAAGGTACTAGTAAGTATGAACAAGTTGGCGGGAATCCCCTCCCTGATGACAACATCTTTTTAGAGGTAATCATACGTTCACATGTGGGTTGAGTTCCATCCCAGTACGCGGATCCCTGAGCGTCAGTCAGCTCACACGTCCGCTGTGTTGGTCCAGAGAGCTCGTAACCCTCATTACAGGTAAACGAACACTGGGCGCCATAAACGAGGTCGCTGCTGCAGTTTACGACGGACCCGTGATGGGGTGTCTGGAGTTGCTGGCATCGCTTGACTGTACGGAGTGAATGTTGAAAAGTTGATGGCATATGAAGCGTAGCATTCTAAGTTAATGTCCTCTTTTTTTCAATGTATATTTACGGCAAGAATGTCAAAAGAAATATGAGCCCCCTCGTACATTTCTGTTATGATATTTGATATTATAGGACTTACCTTATTCAATTTCTTCTTGTCCTGCCTCAAATCTATAATTTTTTACATAATTAACGAAAGAATTCCGATGCTGGGGAAATTTTGGTGAAATATCCCTTTCAACCATAACGTTAAAAGAGTCGAAATGCATGCATTGAGCGTTGAACAAAGCAAAGACTAGCAATTAAAGACGATCGCAAAGCAACTTTTCTGCTTTAAACCACATAATGTTGTTTCTACCTGCAGGTCCTACCTAAGTTTTAAATATGTATGTTTCTGTACCAACAGGGAAAATATGTGACCGTGCACCTCAAAACGAACAAAAAGTCGCACACACTGATTTTGCGTGAGGACTGAAAATAAGTGAAATGGGTCAACCTAGCCGAGCTTGTCTTTTTCATATTTTCTGAAAGAGCGGGTCTTCTTTTACATTATGCTAAAATGTGGTATCATAAAACGGGCAGGAAAGTGTGTTTTTTTTAGCAGTTTATCTCGAACATTTTTGGTAGAATAGTGTGATTAGGTGCGTCTTTAGAATCCCTTTTTCATTTCTGAAAAACCTTGTCCTCACTCTTCACTTTCAACTCAAATAACTTTTGAAAGGATAGTGCTACTGCTTTGAAAGTTGGCATTTATTATGGACAGAATATGTTAATGAGGCATGCTTAATTTCAGTTTAATCTGATAATCCCTTCATTGTTGGTACTCTGGTGGTTTACTTCCTGTTTTTTGTCCCATTCATCGCACAGCCAGCACGGTTTGGTAAAGATTAAGCGCTTGAATAGACACTGTACTTTAGAGCCTCTTTTCTCAGTTCACACATTTCCTGAGTTTGTGCTTTCTTTCCAATATTTAAATAGGTTAGGAGAGTCCATTTGATTTAAGTTATACATCATTTTAAAGCTTAAAGTCTGCTCTTTCAGAATATGGTCTTAACTAAAAATTCATGTCTGGCGACTTTTTGTTTGTTTTGAGGTGCAGTGTCACATATAACATTTCATCACACTTAAGACCAAAAGATATTTAAAAAAATTACTCCCGATCATTATCATTTCGATGTTTGTACATGCTTGTACATGAATGTGCATGTGCAATGATGATACAGAAACCAATAAATCAAAATCAAAATCAAAATCAAATCAAATGTATCAAGACTTGATTCGATTCCTTACCTGTTACTCGGACGTAGAGGTCACAGGTTGCTTGATTGTTGGTTGCATCAGAAGCGGCGAATGTTATTCGTGTCGTTCCTTCAGGAAACTTGTTATCGTCTGGCAGGCTTGAAGTCCTGTTTCGATACGATAAGAGCAAAGTTATGACAGATTATTGCTTTTGCTTTTTGTTGACTTTACATACATAGACTGTTGAAGAAGAACGCGTATAACTACGGGAAAAAAAAGGTTTGTATGAGTAATTCCGTAAGAAAGAATACGACTCTGAGAGACCGCCGTACCCGTTTATTAACCATTCTACTTTTCTTGACATAAATGTAAGTGCATGTATCACTATCCCTATAAAAAAACAACAACTTTCAAACACAAAAGGTATATATATATAATATATATATATATTTTTTTTTTATATATATATATTATATATATATATATATTTTTTTTTTTTTTTGTCGAGACGTTTGATCCAGATGAAGGTTAAGCTATAATATTATTTTCTGCGAGAATACACTATTTTAAACAGACGTGACAAAATATCCATTTCCTGTTTGAATCGTAGCTTGATGTAAATCTTCAATGGACAAAAATTTTGGAGGATAAATCAAAGGACTTTACAGACAAATTGACTTACAGTTGAACTACACTATCGCCGGAGTTGTCGGTTGCGTTCGGTGTGTTGATATCGATGACGGCTGAAGAGCTCCCTCTATCGGCGTTGTAATCCACGTATAGTGGACATGGCGGATCGAAGACTGGTGGCTGGTTGTCTGTAATAGCAACATGTATGCCACAGATTAAAGAATAAACATTCAAATCAACATCTCCATAGTGCTCAGGAAAAACAAAGAAACAAACAAACAAAAAACAGGCCTCATTGATTATGAAGGTTTCATGCGCAGAACCCATAACTTTAACCCTTTTATTTTGTGTGCTATCGAGTCAGATTACAAAGAATTCATTCTGTAAGAAGATACACAGTCGAGAGGTTGACTTCTGCTGAATAAACGACTCATTGTGAGCTGAACAAAACTTATTTTAGATTCAAATTTAAGTAGAATAAAAAAAAATCAATTTTCATATTCCATACAATGTCATGCTTTTATGTTCCATGTTTGTCTTTTTTTGCTTCTATATTAGGTATAGTCAAAATGAAAAAAATGAGGGTTTGTGTGGACTAATAAAAAAGTGTTGCACTGACATGAATGCTTATAAACTTCAGTATGATGAGAAAAATAAGTTACCCATTAGAAAATTAAAACCGGAAATTAACCTTGTTTATCCAAAACTTGCTAAATGGACAAGGGATCAACTGCCTTATTTTGATATAGGACTTGTACTCTAATCTATTGCTCAAAGTTTAGAGGAAAGAGGGTATTAACTTTAATATTCAAAGCTATTAATTAGGTACTTTTCATGTTTCTTATTTCACTAACCACGACATGTGACGTCTCTGTCGTCGTTCCAGGTCCCAGGCGACAAACAAGTTTTCTGGAAAGGTCCATCGTGTAGGAAGCCCGTATCACATGCATACAAACAGGTGGTCCCATAGGGAACCTGACTAGCCTCGCTACAAGACTCGGGTGATAGTGATCCATCGGTGGGGACGCTCAATGAAGCACATGTTATGGGAACTAAAATAAAAAGGATATGAAAATGCCTGCCTGTATTATGGCTTGCACGGTGTACATCTTGTCAATAGTAAATACTTTAAAGAAAATAACAGGCTGCGTTGTGAAATTTTAGTCTTATCACCACTTCCGTTTTGTTTTTACTCTCGCTATCTTTTTCTTTCCTCTAATTGATAAAATGCATCATGGCTTATGATACTTCCCACCTACTTTGCACCCTTAATGTTTCTAGCTATTACAATAGTTTGACACCTACAGAGAAAATAACATTGAAAATATTCAAACACCGAGTATAAAGAAATAAAAAAACATTAACTATTCACAGATACAATGTGTACCCTTAGACACCAAACCTCACTCTCACAAAAGTATGTCTACTAAACTCAGAAACATTTGCACAATTAAATATGCCGACTTTTCCACTCATTTCAACCGAACACATAAACCAGAATCCAGGTTATTGCCTGTAAGTATTAAGGTATATTCACGATATTTGTTAACTGCAACAGGCCCAACAAATATATTTCAACACCTGAGCATCCAAACTTTTGGAGCGGTCACGTAAACTGAAATAACAAAGATATCAAACCCACCATCGCAGTGAAAGTCATTTCCACTAAACGTGCCATCAGCTTGACAAGCCCTGTAGACAGACCGCTTCCCACTGCTGGACTGGAAGCCATCATCACACCGGAAGAGACACTCGTCCCCGTACTCGGCGGACCCAGAGGGGCAGCCTGATACGGTGCCATTCGTAACAGGTGGTATCTGGCACTGGACAACTGGTGTGATTGGAAATGAGGAAAGAATTGTACACAATATCTAGCATGTGATGTAAGTATACAAGTAAATAATACAGGGCAGTACCAGACCTTTAAAAAACACAAGTTTGAAAGAATTAGTAAAAATCTATAAGCACACAGAGAAATAATATTATATGAAAATCGAATACTAAATTTGGAAATTTATTAAGTTGGGAAGTTCAAGGATTTTTGCTAAAAAGTTCCCAAGTAGTTGATACGAATATGCAAATGAACTAGCTGCTGATGCCATCATCCAGTAATTTCCAAGTGATATAGTTAGAGAAATGAAAGAAAGAAAAGAAACTATTGATCGAAATAGTCCATTGGAGTCTTTGGCTCAGGTGAGCTAAAACTGCCTGAAAGAATACAGTCAATATGGGGGAACTCACGGTCGCATTGAGGTGTGGTGTCACTCCACGTGCCTACTGTGGTGGTATCATCCGTTCGGTTACATGTCAGAGTAAACGACTCATCGTCCTCGTCGTCTGCCATAGAGAGAAGGTAGCCTTCATCACAGAACACTCGACATTCTGACCCGAACACAGCCCCACCTTGGCATGTACCTTGACCAACAATGAGGGCGACATCTCCATTGGCAGGTGGGTGCAGAGCTAGACATCTTGTAACTGGAAAATTGAATGTTCCACAAAAACAAAAACAAAAACAAACAAACAAACAAACATACAGTAATAAAACAGCATCAGACGTTTAGACTGCAGGGAGTTGGGTCACATAGCAAATTATTATGATATCAGTAAAGTGGAAGATGGAGAAAAAATGCATTTTACTTCTCTTTATCAGCATCGGCATGAGGACAACATCAACATCCACAGTCCTTTTTCCCAACTGAAAAATATATTTTTTACGTATTTTTTGGATATTTTTTGAGTATTTTACTCATAGCTTATTCATATTTTTTAGATACTCTGAAAATAGCATATTTTGGGGGTATTTTTTTTTTAGTCTTCAGATGAGATGAATATTTTTTCTATATTTTTTCATTTTCCCTATAAACGTTCTTGTCAGTTTGTAAAAATACTCTAAAAATAGGATATTTTTGGGATATTCTTGTCAAATTTCAAATACATTTTATATTTTTTCTGTATTTTTTCAGCTTAATTAAACAAATTAATAAAAAAGCATTAAAATATACTTTAGATAAAAAATTTGGTAAAATTGTGGTAAAAGTGAATCCATTTCTATTCACTTCAATTCACTAGTAATATAAGTAATGTAAGTACACTTATCAATTTCAAAATGTTAATCTTGTACATAGTGTAAATACACTTGTTTATAATGTAAATAATTTTCTTGTTGAATTTAAATATTCTTCTTCTGTATTCAAGGGCCAACGTCCACTAGCGTTGCTATTTGTTGGACCCTTTTACCAAATTTGTAAATATGTTTGTACTTTCATATTCATATTGTTGATAAATTTGATTCTATACTTTCATGTCTTGTTTTCCTGTCAATTGTATTATTATTATTGTATCCTCAATGATTGTATAAATTATCTGTGATTGTAAACTTGAACTTAAAATTTGGTAATAAAATCATTCATTCATTCATTCATTCATTCATTCATTCATTCAGTTGGTACAAATTGAAGTCAGTTGACATTTCAACTAGCGAACTATTATGTATAGACCAGGTATGTATAATGCTCTTCTGTGTGTTTTTGTGTGTGTATATATATATATATATATATATATATATATATGTGTGTGTGTGTGTGTATGTGTGTGTGTGTGTGTGTGTGCGTGTGTGTGTGTGTCAATTTGTGCGTAAACAGTTTGTTGACACTTGAAAGCTAAGTACCTGACTGGGCTTGCTTACCAGTTCATTCCAGATTAAAACCCATTAGCCACAATGCCAGTTGATTCCAGTTGGTTTTTACTGGTTTCTTCTGGTCATGCATATTCATAAGCTATTCAAATTCTCTTGGAATGGAAAAAGAAAAATATAGTTCTTATTGTTATTATGATTACAATTAGCTTTGAACTGTGTAAAAAAGTTTACTCAATATTATTCTTGTGTTATTCACAATTTCAACTTGTGTTATGAGGAGGCATTTTTATTGTTCAATATCAGTGTGATGTGTCTGGTATCAACTAGGTATAGGATGTAGATACATAGGTTTCCATAGGCCTAGGCTCTATTAGACTAGCTGTAGGGGTATGATTGTGAAAGGTTAATTTGGATATTGATAATGTCTTCACATATACAGAATATAAATTATGTTCTAGGATACGCTCAAATATCGACGTAACTCAAGAAAATAATATTTATTTTGTCCAAACTCGAACATGTAAAACAAAAATATTTGAAAAATATATTTTTGCAGTAATTTTGTAGTCCCAAATCATAAAGGCATTAAAAATAGCTAGAAAACATATTTTTTACAGTATTTTTTTGCTGTAGCAGCACGACGTAACAAAAAATATATCAAAAAATATACTTTTAACATACAGTATTCGGCGTTCCAAACCTGTACGAAAAAAAAAAATTCAAAAATATATTTTTGAGGTATTTTTAGCATATTTTTAGCATATTTTTTAATACAAAAATATCGTAAAAATATATTTTTGGGGTGATTTTTGAAATATTTTAAGAATATTTTTGTGATATTTTTTTTTTCGAGCAGGGATTGCACATTCCTGTACAAAATAATATATTCAAGACGGAAGCAAGAGAAAGTGTGTTGTGAAATAAATATCTAGCTTCATTTTTATGTCTAATGCCACGTTTTATTTCATAAACAATCATTGTAAAAATCCAAGTTCGTCCTTTCAGGATAATGATTAAAAATATTCTACATACCTTTCCTTCTGATAACATGTATTAACAAAGACAGCACTGTAGAATATGATCTTAGCGAGGGTTCATATATATATATATATATATATATATATATATATATAGTTTTGTTACCTTTTTGTATTTTATTTTGTTGAATTAACTGTTGTTCTTTGTTGTTCTGTTGCATGGCCCCCAAGAATAACAGTGTATTAACCACTGATGGGGCTACCCTGGGGAAAGAATACTAAATGAATAAACATATTATAAACTATAAAATTGCTTTTATATTGAAACCATACTAAAGTGAATATTTCCTAGAAAATCATGAAAATTAGGTATTTTATTTTTGAAGTATATTATACAAATGCTGCTTAGCTCAAAATTGTGTAAAGGACCATTGATGAGTTGAATAGAATCGCACTTTTGACAAGAGCTGGTGTACTTATTGTTTCACCATGATTCAATGTCTCACCTCTGACGTCAAGTCCAAAAGAACATGTGGCAGAATTGCCGGCGACATCTGTAGCCTTGTAGACCAGGGTGTGGTCACCTTCCGAGAGAGTGGTAGGAACATTGCCACCATCCACCACCTGGGAATCCACCTGATGCAGGTAAGCTTCGAATTGGAGGTCTCCATCATAGGCCTTCAGAAAAAAACAAACAAACAAACAAACTGCCAATCCTTTTCCTTTGAGATGCATGCATCGTACAGCAGAATTTCATGCTGAACAGCTTTAGATGTTATAACTAAGGCCCGTACATTAAGTTGAGTTTCATGTAGTCTGACGTCTAAATAACCAACTTCATTGAATGTCAGGGGGATGGAATTTTCACCCCACTGCGCGGTGCCGTAATACTACATCAAATTGTTTGCGATCAGGCCTGCACAGATGCTTACTCACTTTAGTTTACATTTTCTTACCTTCATTTTAAATTCATTCATACCACAGTCAATTATTTGACCTGCACGGAAATGACTCTTTCAACACAAAGTCAAGGAGGGAAAACTTACGGCTTCCGCATAAAATCATTAGGGAGCAATCCATGATTCTTTAGTTGAAGATGAAGTGCTTGTAGCGGATACTTGCTAAAGCTTTGAGTACAAAATAAACAGTGAGAGCGTTGCGAATATTGTGGATTTATTGATGTTCCGTTATCTGCCCATAGAAGAGGATGATGTTGCAGTCCAAATTGTCGAGACAAGGACTCGAGATATAGCGCGGAGAAACTTACTGTAACCGGTTCCCATTGATCTCCACTGAAGACTGCTTCCAGCTTGTTGGCACCAGCAACGAGGACCTGATCAGACGGACAGTCCACCGTTGGGGGCGTATTATCTATATTTCAAAGGATTGATATAAGCCAGTCAGTAATGTACAGCTCGTATGTATTGTTGTTGTGCATATTCCCTTTTTGTCAGAGTTGGTTAGGTACTTTATTCGTTTTCAAAGCGAAATGACGTATAAGTTTGCCCGACATTTCAAATTGCGTAGACCTGCAGGGGCATAATTTTCCTGAAGCATTTTGTCAGATATAATTTTGATATAAGATACTGAAATCCCTGCATCTGATTGATTGGGGGCAAATTTGTTACGCATTTTTTGTCGGACTAAATGCGTTATGAAATGCCCCCAGGTATCCAAAAGGTTCCATCGATTAACACATTGTACACATTATATTATTTATTGCCAAATAAATGGTGTCCGGTAGAAAGTACCACTTATAAAAACCACAAGAATAATCATTATAATCACAGATTCCCCAATTACCTCATTAAATCTATTTTTTAAAAAGTCAGTTGGTACAAAATTACCTTTGCTAAGTGGAACTACGGACTAGCTTGTAATCATGACTTCTTGACTGCGTGAAATAGAGCGATTTCAAAATATTCATATAAAAGACTATATCACAAGCAGTAAGAATTGTGCTATGGCAGTAACATAATTGTATGTACGGACGTCATTTGATTAGCTCCCTGTTTTTAGTGGTAGAATACAACACTAAAAATAGGCTATTGAAAAATGAACATGTTTTAGGACGAGACATCTTTCATACGTGAACGAACAGCATATTTCACTCTGTTTACTCTTATGTCTAAGACACAAACACAGACATAATAGATTGCCATTAAAAATCAAACTCTGTTTGTAATGGTGCTCCCTTCAACAGTGCTGTTTTATTTTCTCTTTTTTTTTTTCCTGTCTTCAAATATCCGATGATTGTTCCAATATCTTTCCTGCTGTTCAAATCCAATGTTTATTAACTTGACGTCTAGCTCGGCATTGTCCATTGACAAAAAAAACAGAGAGCATGCAAGTTGAGGCAAAATCATGAGATCAAATCACATCAGAGCGTCTGTCACCCCGGGTGCCCGGGTGAGCTTGAAGATAGAAATCATGCAGTCGTTTGTTCGTGTTGACGTACCTTCACAAATCTGATCAATTCCGTCCCACGTCCCATCTTCCAAGCACCTCCTGGTGGCGCTGTTGCGAGGCGTGTAGCCATTGTTGCAAGCCGTCTGGCAACGACTGTTGTACGCCTGCAGGGCTGTGACGTTGACGCTGCTTCCCTCCAGGGTGCACGACGCCACGACCCCGTTCTCTGGCTCGGGAAGTGGAGCACACCTAACAACTGGGGAGTTGAAAATGAAAGATATCACCGTACAAAATTGATATTAATGATTGTATTAAACATACTTTATCTAATGACAAGCTGATGAAAATATCAGAAATTCATTTTGTGATTTCCATCAAGTCTTATTCAGAAATATTCACATTTCTCTAACCAATCAGCATCTGTTGTAACTGGAGTGATTAATCATCCATTTACGATGAGTGTCGTTTTGTATAAGCAAGGCAAGTATAGGGGAAGGGGCAGCCAATGGTAAATGTTTATTCAGGTCACGTGGTACGTCTACCAGTGATGTCTTGCAGCGGCTGTGCGGCTTCGTACAAGTCAATCGTTATTAATGCATAGTCGCTGCATGTCATGTACGAGACGAATAAACATACTTGTGCTGTTTTAAGTTGTTTTGCGGGCCGATATTAGAAGCTACACAACATTGTATTTGACTATTGTAAATTCAATATCTGTCCGAAATAATGTCTTTTCCTACTTAAGTTATTGAGGATGAGTAAAAAGCGAATTTCTAGAAATGGAAATAGGTTAAAGCACCATAAAAAAAGGAAATGTAAAATTTTAGATTTAATATTTGTATGATTTTTTTTTTTGGTCACTTACTTGAGCATGTGATGGTCCCGTTGTCACTCCAGTATCCCTTGTCATCGTCATCAGCCAGACATGTCCTCGTTACCGGCTGCAAAGGTTGGTATCCGACATCACAATACAGGGTGCACTCAGTACCGTACCTTTCCGACGAGAGTGGACAACCGTTCTTCCCGCCATTTATGGGGCTTGGTAGAGCACTGCCCTCACAGGTGATGACTAAAAGAATAGCAAAGAATGAGAAGGCCGAGGAGAAGTCATTGACCCTGGTTTTCCCGTACTGATGCTTGCTAATCTATTGGCTCTCTCTCTTCGACCTCTAAATAGCTGCGACAATCCTTTTCCTGTATTTATTACATTTCTGCAAAAGCAGGAGGCAAAAAATAGAAATTCGTGATGCATGTAGCATATCTCATTATCCTCACATCATCATTCCAAATACAATTTTCCAGACGAGCTTATTATATCCAATCTACATAGACATAAAGAAGTAGATGACTACGTGAACGCTGCGAGAGAATTGTATAGTGTTTGCCATGCCAACCTTCACAAGCAGGAACTCTCGGCAACCACTCCCCTTCCGTCCCACACAGTATAGTGTTGTTGCCACTTATGGTGTACCCTTCATCGCATTGGAACTCGCATATCTCTCCGTATGGCACCTCCTCTTTCAGCGCGCAACTCGAACCAGCCACCGCCGACATGCCATACCGGGTCGGTCTGGTACAGGTTTCAACTAATGAACATAGTACGTGGGGCAAAGAAACGAAGTGAAACAAGATGATGACAGATTTTTTTTTTTTTTTTTTTTTTTTTTTTTACAAGAATCGTATTGATAAACTGTTATTTATTTTTGAAAGCAAAATGTTGGTATAGAGACATAGAGAAGCTTTGATCTAACCTGACTTGTACGGGTCTACGGGAACGTGTGCATTGTGTTAAAATTGCCACCTAAACCATTGCGACTACATCCTACATCACTGCAATATCTTCATATTCATAACCACTTTTATCATGGCATCGCATAGCCATGACATAAAGTATACTAAGTATATGAATATTTTATTTCGCAAAAACACTCCCCCGTACAAATCACAAAATAGGACCACACGAACTAAAAGAAAAATCTCCAAGTCACTTAATTCCATTACGAGGTCATGTTAGTGTATTATCATCCACTGGTCTAGATACATCATGACTTAAGTCCCACAGTCAAAGTTTGACCTACCCTCGCAGACGGGGGTTTCCCCCTCCCAAAAGGCGGTCTCGGAGCCCAGCGCAGATGCGCACCTCAAGAATCTGTTGTTAATGGTGTAGCCCACGTCGCACTCGTATGTTACGGTAGATCCGTACATTGGATATGTGAGACTCGTCTCAAATGAACCGTCTGTAAGACTAGGAGCATCTGGACACTCCAGAACTAATGGTAAGGAGATAAAAACACATTGGACGCACAAACATGATGAGAATGGATTTTGTATTATTCAAACAATCTCAATTATGTCTTCACACAATTTGCATAATTATGAATACCATTTTGCCACATTTAAGACCTGTGTGAGTAGTGCAACTTCCAACACTACATAACCGTAGCCTACGGGTGGCACTATTCAATTTGATTTAATTCAATTCAATTCAATTCAATTCAATTCAATTCAATTCAATGGAATGCAATGCAATGCAATGCAATGCAATTCAATTCAATTCAATTCAATTCAAATTGAGCATTGAGTACTAAGCGTTATTGAGCATTTTAATATTGTGATAAGGATCTCTTACTATTCTGCCGTATAAGTGTAAGTAAAGGAAAACGATGTTATTCAACCTCTTCTCTCGGAGTATCGTCAATAAACCTCCTGTTCTCTCTTCTCGCTCTAAAGATGCCAAATTCTGGATAAGGCCAGATGATAGAGACTGCGCTTACCGATTGATATGCTGGTATAGCAAGTTTGTTTGTTTGTTCGTTTGTTTGTTTGTTTGTTTGTTTGTTTGTTTGTTTTTGTGATGAAGTCATGATAAAATGTATGAAGTTGTTTCCTGTTTGCCAATTTTTCCATCATATCTTTTACAGTTGAGGAAAAACGTAATACGGCTAACATTCATTTCAATTTTGAGAATTTAAGTTATAACTATAAAAAAAAAAGATATGAAACTTTTTACAAGCAATTAGAAACAATCATTGACTCATATCAATACATTGTTATTTATTGGGCCTACACAAAAAAAAAGATAATCAAATGTTATACTCTTATGTATATTTATGATAGGATCGCTTTCAGAGTTTATGGGTGCATCGATAATATAACAAGAGGTACGATCTGGGGTAATATCAAAGTGCAAACACAATCAAACATTAATATGTGTTGTAATACATTTGTTTGTTTGTTTTTATTAGGGCAAAATCTCACGTTTATGATTTAAATTACATTGCATCTATTGGATTTTGAGGGTCTTCCAGGAATGAACTTTGCACTCTTACGTTGCACTATTATCAATGCCACTAAAGCAAGATGTTGGAATGAAATCATCATAGGTGAAAGTGAGTCGTTTACCTTCGCACGTTGGGGGCGCATTAAGCCACTCCCCCTGCTGAGACGCCTCTCCCTGGCAGATAGTGGTCCTTTCACCAACCAGACGATAACCAATGCTGCAGGAAAAAGTGCAGAAGGAACCCCGCCTTGTGCCGTGGCTGCAACTTGATCGGAGCCCCTCGGATGTTGCGAGATACGGGCAATAAATGACTGCACGGATTTGAGTACAAAACGCCAAGGGAAATTAATACAATTAGCAAAAAAAAAAATAGAATGTCAACCGCCACATTTACAAATCACTTTCACTAAAGATTACTGTTAATATATAACATCCGTTGATGAAACGGCTGAAAAGATCAAGAAAAAAAAAAACCCTCTTGGAATATTTTTAGACATTTCCCAAAACGAACCATGACAACTTGCCCAGCCAAAGATGTGCTTACCACAATGTAAGACTGATTTGATTAGATAATAATTATGGCAGCAGCAGATTAATCATGGCAACATCTTGCCCAAAATAATATATATGATCGCTTAGTTGTACCTCTGACCTCAACTTTATTACGTGACTCATATTATTCTACCTAAGATTTGAATCTTTCGGTCTGAGCCTAACACAGAATGACGTCATAAAATCATTTTAGTGAAAGACAAGAAATATATATTTTAGAATGATGTTCAGTGGCGATTATCACATCTACCTTTAAAGTCAGAATTGCTGAGTGCCCCTTATCATGGATTTATCATTACATAGTTAATACACTATTAGATAAAGATGTGTGATGTCTCGATCTGTTTGTTTGTTGTTGTTGGGTTGTTTTTTTTTTTTTTGGACATCTCGGTATTAAAGACAAAATAGGCGTTTTCACATCAGCCCAATGTTTCGAAATAGCGCGCTATTTTCTGACTTGGGAAATTGGAAAATATCTCGAGCTTGGATTTTTATCGGGCTGATGTGAAAACGCCTAATGTTAACACGTTGGCAGACAGTCCGGGGTGTATAGAATACATTACAGTGCACCCCGTTACAACGAACACGTTTATAACGAGATTTAGGCTACTACAAAATAGAAATACATGTTCCAAAATTACCATCTGTATTTCTTTTTATAACCTATTTGTTCGGTTATAACGATATTTCGACATAATGTAAGAAAACTGCCTGTCCAGAGGACTTTGTTATAACGGCAGTTGACTGTACTACCTACCTATGTACCATAATTATTATTGATCGGAACATTTATTGAGGTTTGCTTTAATTGAAATTTTTATCATCGTGTTGCCTTCATCCATTGAAATGACTTTTCTTTGACATTTGAATCATTTAAGGTTCAAACCATTCTATGATGAAAGGTCAATATCATTCACTGATGTGGTTCTTACTCTGAACGATGATTGTAAGGCTGAGTAGAGCCGTATTTCCGGCTTCATCGGTGGCTTCATGTTCCGCAGAGTAGACACCTTGGGGTAAAGGGGTATTTCGGAGGGGTGAGTCGGTGACAGTCACAACGCCACCAGAATTGTCTGAGGCATTCGGCTTTAACCACGTCACAAAAGCCTGAGTAGCGTTGGGTTCGGCATAAAACACCATTGGGTTGGAGGGGCAGCCAGGTTGAGGTTGGCAGTCGTCAAAACTCGGTCCTTCCCCATCTAGTGATTCGTTGGTAATATTTGGGGGAATCAACAAGCAAAAACACAAATAAACACAAAATAAACACAAAAATGGGCATCATGATTATTTTGTGGAAAAACTTGATGCACGGCCATCCGACTGACCATGGACCTCGTTTGCTAGGTCCATGGACTGACTAATAGTATAGGTCCTATGTCCTGGTTTGTCTGACAAAAATGTCTGCCCATTCAAAGGAAAAAAAAATGAAGATAAAAAAGACATGCATGACATCCAAAACACAATGAAGATCAGGAAATACACCCTGGACAATGCAAACAAATGGCTTTAATACATTATGATCACAATGGTTTTTCTTGCAGAATTCTAGCAGAAGTCAAATGAAATGGGGTTCTTCTTGGCGCTTTTGCAATTTGCAGGTGGTCTCTGTATTAAAACATATCTCCAGGAACAGGAGATTAAGCCCTCACACTGAATTTTTTAAATCCCCTTAGCCTTGACACACAGGTATTAACTAGGTTCCCGTAGATAAACATTGACTTAATACCGAACTGCACATAACGAAACTATGAATGGCATAGACGTCCGGATACTCGAACATATTTCCTTAAACCTATTCTTTGTCACATAAATTCATACGAGATAAATTTTCTGTTGATTGGCATATTCGCTTGTATGCCTGAAACCTAAACAAAACACATGACCCGTGGGGAAAATAAAAATCAGTCATCCATGATTATTCACCGGAGAGGACTCTTTTCACAGGTGTATATCACAATACGCCAACAGCAGAGAGGGTGAAGGTACAGTTAATAGATTAAATCGTTATGATACTGATCTATATTCTTAAAGGGATGGCACAGGATTGGTGGAGATGAGAATTGGGCTTTTAAGTTTTTGCGAGATACAAAGAAAACACGTATGAAATAGTAAAGAGCATACCATTTTCAGAGGAATTCAAAGTTTATTTAATGAAAATCGGGTTTGGAATGACTAAAACATCCAAAAACAAAGTCAAATAAAGCAATCGTAATAAAATGTGGGTCCCACACTTAATTAGAGTCGCTCTGTTTTGGATATCTCAGCCATTTCAAAACCAGTTTTCATCAAATAAACGTTGAATTCCTCGTGGAATTACATGCTCTTTCATATTTCATAAGAGGTTTCTCATTATCTCACAAAAAAAAAAATGTTAGAAACCTGAAATTAGGTCCCAACCAAAACTATACGATCCCTTTAAACTCGCATTGACATAACATGTGACCACGAATTTGTTCGAAAATTGGTCTGAAACTCCAACGTATAGATCATTATATCCCCACTATAAAACTGGACATTATGATTTCACAGTTACCTTCACACTTGTAGACAGGAAATGCAGTCCAGCCCGTCTTAAGACACACCATATCTCTTGGCGAACCGTCTGGAAGTCTGAAGCCAGTGTCGCACACATATGAGCAGACACTTTCGTACTTGTTCTCGTTTGTACAAACCACGTTTCCATTCTCAGGATTTGCCAAGACGCTGCATTCAATTTCTGAATGAATGATAACACAAATGTAACAGATGCAACTCTTCATTTATTTATGAGCCTCAACAAAAAAAAAGAAATAAAACCCCAATATTTGATGCCCCGCCGAAAAATGGGATACACTGATTAAAATGCAAAGCATCTCGAAATTAAGACGTTTTCAGTCATATTATATAAAAATTTAGTGAAAGGACTTGTGCAGTTATTTTGTATGCCCTATCATAAATTAACTTTATTGAATAACAGAGATCGATCAACCAGTGAAGTCGCTAATAAACTATTTTTTTATTTTGTTTATTAGAGACTTCATTGATCGTTCGATCTCTGTCCTGTGTAAGAAAACAGGTTTGTTTATTTTTTTTGTTCGTTGGTTTTGTTTTTTTTTTTTTTTTTTTTTTTTTGGGGGGGGTATTATCCTACTTAGATATCACCTATGTCGAACGTAGTATATCAAACTATGTTAAGTCTTTTAACTGGGTCATTCATTAACGGGTATGTTCACTCTTTTACACTTAAATTTATTCTCCTACAAGATTATGTTAACAATGATTTGATTATCAACAGTACAAATTTTGTTGTACGATCAAATCGTTCATAATCTAGTTTATTCATGGCCACTTTCGATTATCGTGCAATCATTTCTATTCACTTTTGAATACCACAATAAATGCTCGAATATCATGTACATATTACTACGTATTACAGAAAGCACAAGCATGATAAAATCTAGCAGCAAAGATGTTGACATAGATGCATATATCCCCATGTTGGTATAGCATGATAATCCTTGGTGGTATTCTGAATTTCATCTTTCATAGTGACTGGAAAAGTTTACATGCTAACAGTCAATTAGAATCATATATGTGACATCTCCTTTCACTTTTTGTCTTTGTTTTCGTGGGCCGAGGCAGTTCTTAGACTGCTTTCATCATCCCACTTGAAAGGCAGTGAGTTACATCCTTGATTCCAAAGATTTTAATTCCCGAATCAACACCTTGTCTTTACCTTTGCATGACGGTAAAGGCCTGTCCCAGTCGACGTACTCCGGGGAAGTGGGAATCTGGATGCATTTTCGCGCGTACTGCTGGTCACTCGCACCACCTACCAGCTCGTAGCCTTCGTAACAGCCGTAGATACATTCCGTCCCGAAGGGTATTCCGTTCGACGTGGAACACGTATGGTAGCCGTTAAGGGGTGGGTTGTGGGCATCACACGTGTCAACTGAGTATAAGGGGAAAAATAATTTATTTTATTTTCCTTGCTGAAGAATTTCTGTCAGGGGCTACTTCATTTCTCTAATTGCCTAAAAACAATTTTGAATGGGACTACACTTTTCACTAGTTTATTGTCCAACATGTTGCCAGGCTTATCAATCGCTGTTTTGTGAGGTATAATATAGAGTCTCGTATCCATGGATGTTTTTGAAAGAAAGGAAAACATAAGGATAAAATAAATTATGTGTGTCCGTGAGAGGGTGTATGTGTGTGAGAGAGAGAATGCGTGTGTGTGAGTGTGTGTGCGTGCGTGTGATGTGAATGTGTACGTCGACTTGCGACCGACAAACATCCGCTTTTCTGTCTAAGTGCGGACTCTATCCGTGTTGCAAAGCCTCATGTATTATTGATTATAACATTAATTGGACAAAAAGTACTTACTTTCGACATTGATGTTCACTCTACAGACGGCTGTGTTTTGAGCAGGAGCACAGTCTCTGGCTGTGTACGTGAACTGCTGCTTCCCGTGACCGAAGCTACTCGGAAGATATGGACTGTAATAACAAGGCAACAGTTGATACTTACAAACTAGTATCTCTTCTTCGGAAACAATCAAAGTGCATTGAACGTTGTCTATTTTAATACATCTATTGCATGCACCCCTGGTGTTGCCCCTCGATCACACAATCGGCATAAATAAAGACATTACAAACACACGTGCAAACAGCCGTATAATACGAGTACATTACTATAATCAAATACACATGTAGTAAGAATTACATAAGTCTCGACGACAACCTTCCTTTTAGTCACCCGTTCCACCAAAGTGATGGCATTTTGAAATTAGTAACCCGAAAAAGCAAATACAGAAAAAGTAAATCATTAGAATAAAGTATCACATTTTAAAAACTTTGATGATAATATGAAGAATGTCAGGTATGAAAGGGGGATTCAATTACCACATACAGTGACTACTATAGTTGACAAGTAAAGTCTGAAGGCTCGGTCACAAATGCCTTTACGAACTGCTACGAACGCCGTAAGAACGAGTTTTATACCAGATTGTAAGATCTTCTGAAGAAGGTCGTACGAAACCAGTGTTCCTAGACCTTTCTTGAACAGTTCGTAAGTTCTGTTACTGGTCGATGGTCTTGTCCAAGACTTTTTTCCCCATGTCGTACGAAGACCCTTTCTAAGACGGCCGTACGGAAGTCGTAAGAACAACGTATAAGAACCACGCAAGATTTTTGTAGATTTCGTAGTGTTGCGAGACAATTCTAGAAGCCTCAAATTCTTAAGATGATCGTAAGAATCCCATAATTTGTTCACTCTGAGGGCTCTCAAATTGTGCAATTGTTGAGTTTTGGGGAGTATAAAGACAAGTGACACTAAATGTAACATTGACCAGTGTTGACAATATAAAACTTTGAAATAAAAAAATAAATAATCATAAAATTGTCTACGGTAGACCTGTTAATATGCAAAAAACTTGTAAGATCTTCTTTACAACGGACATGAGAATACCGTGACCTGCACTAACGCCTGTCTTTCGCGACCTCAATAAAAAAAATGGTATTAAAGATGGCCGTAAGAATGGCTCGACACTAACTTTTTTGTTTTGGTGGCCCGATTGGGCCACCAATATCCTAAATTTCAAATTTTTGGTGGCCCGAGAGAAAAATTTGGTGTCCCGAAAAAAAAACAATAAAAAACATTAAAAGTCATTTTTTTTTAATGAGTCAAATATTTAAGTTTTATGATAGTAAGAATTAGAAGTTGGACATTGGACATATTCTACTAATGAATAAACTTCAACAAACTTGCAACACTCACTCTCAGGCACTCATTCAGTCCTTTTCATCCATCCTTTAAAACAAATTTAGCTGCTAATTTCCGGCGCAAAAAAGTTACGAATTTATTGACATACTTTTCAAAAAATTTTTGGTGGCCCAAGGCGGGCCACCAAATTTGCCCTGTTTTGAAATTTGGTGGCCCGATTTTCATTTTTTGGTGGCCCCGGGCCACCGGGCCACCGTTAGTGTCGAAAGTATGACGTAATGAAAGCTGGCATTCTTGAGAGGAAAAAAAACACACACAGACGAACTTTAAGGAAATTGTAAACCAAAAATCACTTGTTTCTAAAGAAGTTTTTAAATTGTTTTGAAAATTAAACGGCATTTGTACGAATATCTACGAATCTCAACGAAGTAGTGCATTCATTAACAGGGAGATTCTTACGAACGCGTAGTTCGTACGAATCTTTGTGATGACCGTAGTTTTAGCTGCAAGCTCATAGTAGGTACCCAATTTGTGCAAATGTTCTGTTTTTTGGAGTATACAATTTCGAATTTCAAATTCTTATTCTGTTCATGGTATTCGACGAGGAATCTCTTTCCTCCTCCATTTTTACTTACAGTTGTGTTGTCTCCTTGGCACTTATGTCATTTTGACAGTATCGCTTTTTTGAGACTGCACAAAATATACAAAAAACTCGTGAAGATCTTCATACGAATGACTTTAATATGCCTTGGAGATACACGTACGACTATCTTGCGACAAGAACAAAACAAAGAAAACAAACGCAAGATGGCCGTAAGTATGAGGTAATGACAGCTCAAGACATTCTTGCGAAAAATGTACGAACTCTAAGGCCATTATATGAACGAAAATCACTCCGTTTCGAAGGGTCTTGAGAATTGAACGGCATTCATACGAACTTCGTAAGAAGACCGTAAGAAGCTATGCCCCATATCTACAAAATCTGTATGAAACTCTTCGTTCGTGCGAAACTTTGTGACCGTAACCTATGATATTTAGGCATAAGCATTCTTTTCCATGACAGCACATACTCACGAAATGATTGTGATAAACATAGGAGTATTCCTAGTATTCCTATATTATAGATTGATACATATCCGAAGTAAAATTTGATTTGGCTGAATTTGGCGTAATGTAGACTGAATTTAACTGTCAAGACTTGAGGCAATTGATCAGTCAACGATGGTCGCGGTTAGTTAATGTAGGCATCATTTACTTAGCCGCCTGGATGAAAGCAAAACAAAACAAAACAAAAACAATACGCACAATTACATTTTTTTCGCGGCCAATTCCTGCCTGTAAAACATACCATTTCTTTAAAAATGTATTTCAACATCATATTTTTCTGACTCTGCCCCACTGCTTGCTTCGAGCCTTGCATAATCGTATCATTAAGAAGCTACAGCTTCGTTTGTGATACACTTGTATCTCCATGCAGATTTTACAACCATCGGGAGTATAAAAAAAAATAATCAGATGCTACTTTGCGTTTTTACCTGATATTTTCTTTTTACATTTGCAGAAAAAGTAAAAGGGATAGTACTGCCCTACTTTGGCAAAAGGAAGCAAGTGACACAATATGAGTTCAATGGAATATCAATATGTTTTTGGTAGCCAGCCTTCAACATGGAAATTTGTGATGAGAAGTAATGTCGGCATTCGTACCAGTCATATGGTGATGCATTTATGACAATTTGAAGAATATTGATATTCCCATAGAAACTCATCATTATGTAACTTGCTTCCTTTTGCCAAAGTATTATAGATGTGTAGCAAACATGAAAAATCTGGTAAAAGGAAGCATGTAACAATCATATCATGAGAACGTTACTTGCTTCCCCGGCTTTGTCTAAGTATTATAGATTTGTAGCAAACATAAAAACTTGGCAAAAGGAAGCAGGTGATAATCATTATCATAAGGATGTCACTTGCTTCCTTTTGTCGAAATATTTTAGATTGAGTATAAATGTAAATAATTTGGAAGAAGGAAGTAAGTGACAATCATGTCATGAGGTTGTCACTTGTTTCCTTTTGCCAAAGTATAATTTCAGATTTATAGCAAACATGAAAAATCTGGCAAAAGGAAGCAAGTGACAATTAATTGTCATGAGAATGTTACTTGCTTCCTTTTGCCAAAGTATCATGGATTTGTAGCGAACATAAAAAATTGGCAAAAGGAAGCAAGTGACAATCACATCATAAGGATGTTACTTGCTCCATTTTGCCAAAGTATTTTAGATTGTGTGTAAATATAAATGATTTGGCAGAGGGAAGCAAGTGACAATCATATTATAAGGTTGTTACTTGCTTCCTTTTGCCATTTTTTTTTCATGCAATTTTTTTGCACTTGCTTCCTTTTGCCACCTAAATATATCAGAAATAGGCCAAAATTGTACCTTTTGGATTTTCAGTGAAATAGAGCATGCTTCAAATATGTCAAATCAATAAAAACGTCAACATTCATAAAAAAGTCACTTGCTTCCTTTTGCCAAAGTAGGGCAGAGTACAGTATTGGTGGAGATGAGAATTGGGTTTTTAAGTTTTTGCGATATACCAAGAAAACACTTATGAAATAACACAGAGCCTACCATTTTAAGAGGAATTCAAAGTTTATTTGATGAAAATTAGGTTTGGAATGACTGAAACATCCAAAAACAAAGTAAAACTAAGCGTTCGTAATAAAAGGTCGGTCCCACGCTTTATTAGAATCGCTCTGTTTTGGATATCTCAGCCATTTCTAAACCAATTTTCATCAAATAAACGTTTAATTTTTCATGGAATTACATGCTCTTTCATATTTCATAAGAGGTTTATGATTGTCTTACCAAAAAAAAAACTGTTAGAAACCTGAAATTAGGTCTCAACCAAAACTATACGATCCTTTTGATTCCTGAAGATAAACTCTTTTTTTTATATATATATATGGCAACTTCAAAAACATTAGAAACAGTCAGTCTTACTTATAGTGTTTGACGGAGCAGCCTCCCTCGCTGGCCTTAGGATCGTTCCAGAATTTAGCAACAGGTTCTATGGCACGCTTGGTTCCCAAATCGTTCTTGTATGGGTCGCTGTTGCACGACGTGTATGGGGAATTCCATTTTGGGGGTGTCGTGTCTACACCATGACGAGTTGAAAGAGGAAAATTGAAACAACTCAAAATGAAAAAAAAAGGATGGATTGTGACCACTAACGTTGTCTTTAAAGGGACTGTACAGTACTGGTTGAGGTGGGGATTCATGTTTTGAACATTCCTTAGTGAGATAATGAGAAACCTCTTATGAAATATTAAAGAGCATGTAATTCTAAGAAGGATTCAACGTTTATTTGATGAAAATTGGTTTTCAAATGGCTGAGATATCCACAAAAAAAAGTGATAATAATAAAAGGCGACAGGCCACAACTTTTTTAGGATCTCTTTGTTTCACCTTGTTTTTGGATATCTCAGCCATTCCTAAACCGATTTTCATCAAATAATTGATACCCCTTACAATTGCATGCTCTTTAACGTCTCATAGAGTGGTTTCTGAATATCTCGCAAAACGTTAAATGCTAAATCCTCACCTGGACATGAACTGCACACACCTAATAATCATGACGAAGTATCAAGCTGAGTACTTTCTACAAAAACATTCCGATCAGTATTCATTTATTGTATTACGGTGTCCATCATTATCATGCCATAAACAATGGTTTGGAGAGGGATTACTCCACTGGAGGGAAACCATTTCGAGCTAAAGATATGAAATTAAAGTGCAATCTCTGAAAATGTTGACCAAAATAAGATGTCAGTAAGTCGACCACTGTGTACATGTCTGCTCCATGGACAAAGACTATCACTACCGCATCTCGCTCACATAAGACTAATGGTAAGACATTATTTGTTTGCAAGGGTTTGTTGTGCACATGCCTTCAAAGAAATGAATTGGAATGTATATGATGGTGGCTTTGAATCTCAAAACGCAATAAATATGATAGTCAACAGTTTGCAGCCTCATCGTGGGTTAGATAAACATTCCGAAGCTCTACAAAACTGAGCACTTGGATATTCTTTTTTTTTTTCAATCTTGATTTCGAATTAAAACAAACAAACAAACAAACAAACCTCCATATATGATATCTGGGATCACAAGGCGGGTACCAAAACAATGGCCACGTAGCGACTCCAATCATATATCACTCTGAGTAAGATTTGTGTTTTTCTGTTTGTTTGTTTGTTTGTTTGTTCATTTTCGATCTGAGAAGATGGCTGGATAGCCCATATTCAGCTATGCTAAGCTAGTCTTCCATGGGGTACAGTTGAATGTGAGATAGGACCACTTCACCCTGCCCTTTGCGATGAATGAATGAAGCGGGATCTTTTACGTGGTTGAGTAGTGACTCTCTCACACTAGTCACACATGGACCACCATTGTATGTTCTATCCGAGGGACAGAGTATTTTGCTTTTTGCTAAAGGGGACGGTATGATTACACACAACATATATACTGAGTGAGACTCGGATATCGAACCTGGGTTGCTTGGGTCGAAGGCACACGCACTACCGACTGAGCCAACTCCCCGATAACGTCTATTGTATTATAGCAACGATTTTTTTTTTCATTTCCACTAGGTAGGTGTACGTCTATCATTCCTAAGTATTTGCAATAGTTATGTCTTACCGGAGGTAGGCCTGTAAGAGAGCCAACAATAATATCATAGTAAAATGACTATCTGATACATATACCCAAAAAAAAGGTAATGAATAACTATCGCTTAATTGTGTCAATTGCTTCATGACACTTTGTTCCATATTTAGTGAATGAAAGACTAAGATCTTTGGAACTAAAACACAAGAAACTTGAAGTACAAAAACATCATTAAAAGTACAAACGAAGAACAGGCAAATAATGGTAAAAGATGGTAAAAATTAGAATACAAGACTGATGTTGCATCTAAACATAGTTTAGCAAAGATGATTACAAATTAAAGAATTGATTAACATGAAAGGGAACACGACTAGGAAATAAAAGATTAAGAAAATCAATATTTATAGTCCTGCTATTAAAGAATATTCCTTCTTTGAATTTACGAGCAATGTGAAAACATGCACGTATGATTTCGTAACTTACCTGGAGGCGTCCGTCGTCTCCGCCTACGTCCGCAACAATCTGTAAAATGTTAGTCAGAAGCAATGGTACAAGTGTTCATCGATTTGCGCACGATTTTCTAATTTTTCGTAAAAATCAAGATAAACTTGACTTGTGAAATCAGTCCAGTTTCATAAAGTGGTATTAATTACACCTGTAAATTATGCACTAGTGCTTTACGCAAACTGATGATCGCAAAATGTTCATATTCTTCTCAAATGTTCCACTACAGAACTTTCTTTCCTTTTTCCCTCTATTTGTGACCGTGCACCTCAAAACTAACATAAAGTCGCACACACTGATTTTGCGTGAGGACTGAAAATAGCAAAGTGAATGGGTCAACCCAGCCGAACTTGACTTTTTCATATTTTCTGAAAGAGCGGGTCTTCTTTTACATTATGCTAAAATTTGGTATCATAAAACGGGCAGGAAAGTGTGTATTTTTAGCAGTTTATCTCGAACATTTGTGGTAGAATAGTGTGATTATGTGTGTATTTAGAATCCCTTTTTCATTTCTAAAAAACCTTGTCCACACTCTTCACTTTCAACTCTAATAACTTTTGAAAGGATAGTGCTACTGCTTTGAAAGTTGGCATTCATTATGATAATCCCTTCATTGTTGTAACTCTGGTGGTTTACTTCCGGTTTTGTTTGTTTGGTTTTTTTTTTTGTCCTATTCACCGCACAGCCAGCACGGTTTGGTACAGATTAAGCGCTTGAATAGACACTGTACTTCAGAGCCTCTTTTCTCAGTTCACACTTTTCCTGAGTTCGTGCTTTCTTTCCAATATTTAGATAGGTTAGGAAAGTCCATTGGATTTGAATTATACATTATTTTAAAGCTTAAAGTCTGCTCTTTCAGAATATGGTCTTAACTAAAAATTCATGTCTGGCGACTTTTTGTTTGTTTTGAGGTGCAGAGTCACATTTAGTCTTTAATAAGAAAGGGAGAGAGAAATTCCAATGTTGCGCTTCGAAAGTATGAACACAAGGCATACGGATGAAAAAATATTTTTACATTGTGTTTGCTACAAACGTTAATTGTTAGCTTTGTTGATTCTTCATGATTACACTTGAAGAGTTTGTTTGCAAAAACCGATAAGTCCATATTTGCCAAATGGAGATATTTGCGATTAAAGGTCAAGAAAAGTAAAGAGAATAAGAATTGTTTTGCTTCTTTTGACTATAACTTCAAATTTGTACCTTTATATGTAGTGACCAATATATCATTTAAAAGGTATTATTTTGTACTTTACGACAGAGACCGTATTTCAAAATCTTCAAAAATGGACTTATCGGTTTTTGCGAACAAACTCTTCACTTTATTATATGAATTAAGGAACACTGAATGAACACATAATTATATCCCGCTCACTGGAAATGTTTAAACAAATATTTTCAAGAACTTGTAGTTTACCAAAGTACCAAGAGTTTTGGGAGTAAGAGACATGGTAAAGATGGTACATCACATAATCACTCTCTCTGTGAGTAGCAAGATTTATGATATATATATATATGTTTTCTGATAGTCTATTCCAAATTATGAATTCTTGCGTCGAGTTTTTTTTTATTGTACATGTTACTGACTGACATATCGCCCTACATCGACGTAAATAAGCACTGAATTGATCCGTGTTTATAGCAGTAGCCATGACAATAGAAATCAATCATTCAATTAAATTATTCAATTCAATCATTTATTGTCTGATTTACAAAATACAGAAAATCTTCCTCCACTGGCAAGATAACAGAGCATAACACGACAAGAATAACAAGCAGATCACATATATACACAAAATGACTAATAATCAATTAACAATTCGATACATTAAACTATATATCGTAACTAATTAAACTGAAATACTAATGAGATGAAGAGGTATGTTTGGGACTATAAAAATAGAACATTATAATATACTATTGATGCATTGAATCTTTTAAACGTGTTGACGTCTGACTATGGCAAATATATATCAAAAATGCAAAGTCATAAATACACAATTGCACAGACCCTAAAAATATGTTGGGAGTGAAACATGTGTGATGTACATTATACAGAAACCCAGGGATCATATGTCGCATGTGTGCCCACGAAGAGCAGGAATAAGAAGAAAAGAATAGAGGTAGAAAAGGATGGAGAGGGTTCCATAGAAAAGTGCAGTGGTGCATTGTGCATTGTGCAAGATGTGAGGTGTTTGCGTGGAAATGTGTTGTGAATATGTGTTAATGTATAATGTAAATGAGTATATGAATATAAGAACGACCCAAGTCCAATTTTTGACCAAATTCAGTTTGACATGGGAAATTGTAGCTTATGCATAAACTCATCTTGTGTATAAATGATAAGTCCTAATTACCCCCGGAAATGCCTGAAATAAATGAGTTAAATCTTATATGAATGTAAGAATGAAGGACTTGGGTCATTCTTACATTCATATTATAGCGCCCTCTCTCGTCCTTCTCTCATCTCTATAGCAGAATATCATGTATATGAATCAAAGAACGACCCAAGTCCATATGAATCAAAGAACGATCCAAGTCCATCACACAAAATGGCGTCTCCTCAATTAATGTTAATGTTAATTGTCATAATAATATATGTTCTAATTTGTATATACAATGTTGCCTTCCCATCATAGTTAAATAGAATATTATTGGACAAACAAAAAAGATATGAAGTTTTTTTTAGTTTACTCGAAATGGTCTTCCATGGACTTGGGTCGTTCTTATATTCATATACTCAAATGTACATCACAGTCCATGTGTGCCCAGGAAGCAAAATAGAAATGAGAGAGGGAAAGAAGCAGAAGATAGACGGGAGGGAGGGGGGGGGGATTTCCGGGAAAAGCTGCCTATGTGGGCACACATACAATGTGATATGCTTGGGCCTGAACACTCGAGAGGTATACGAACCTACGACTTCCAGATAACCGGACAAGCCAGTGCTGATTCTAATCCTAACAACCATGCAAAGTGTAATGCGAAATCATTCAGATTGAAGAAGTTATCGCGTCGAGTTGTTTTTAATGTAACTGGTTGACAAATAACCCTACATTACATCGACGTATAAGCACTAAATATATCAAATAATATTCTATTTTTATGTTTGTTACATCACCAAGGGACCACTGCCTATCAAGCTCTGCTTATGAGGATGGTCCTCCGCGTTTCTGACGTAACATGTAATGTAATATTTCAGAACTTTAAGCGGACATTATTTTAACCCTTTCTGTGCCAGGTACTTTTTGGACAGTGTGTAAGTTGCAATAGGATTTTCTGTGTCAATCGGCACTCAAAATACACAAACAGTGACAAAGGGCTATTAGAGTCTCTTACCTGATTGAGAAACAAGCAGAGAAAAAACGCAGAGCACGAGAAGAACACGATTCGATAGTGTCACCATCATTTCGCTTATATACGTCCTGTCGACCGACAAAGAGGGAGAAATATTGAAAAAAACATGGATATCACTGAATAACGGACACACCGAGAAAAAAAAAAATAGGTGCAATTTTGCACCTTTTAAGGTGCAGACCGATCTCAAACTGGGTGCACCTTGGTGCAAAGGCGCTCCCATGGTGACACTGATCTGAAAGGTGCAAAGATGCACCCGTAAAGGTGTTCCCGGTGTGACATTGGTAAAGATGGAAAGTTGGAAAAAATGGTAGCATTGTTTGTTTGTTTGTTTATTTATGTATTCACCGTAAAATCACAAAAATAACAATGATACAATACAACTGGGATATAAAACAGAAGGAAAACGGATGGATTGCCCTGCTCAGCTCGGCCTTCATGGCCGTGCTGGTCTTCCGAGGGGTCCAACTTCACATGAAAAAGTATAATAGTCCAAACTCCATACAATAAAACTACTCATACATACACTTACTTACGTATACTAATATGATACGAACAAGAAATTGATACATCAGTACAAAATTAACAATGTTAAAAATAACGCGCGGACCACCTTCATACGAGACAATCAAGCGTCACATATTTTTTTGTTACTGTCAATCTCATTAGGTGCAGTCTCAAGCCAATAAAATGAATGATTTTTTTTTTTACCCTATAAATCTCGTGTTGAAATTATAATTATATTTTTTTTAACAACAGATGTATGACAAAGATAAGTTTTCATCTTTTGCTCTTTGGTCTGTATGTATTTTTTGAGTGCTGTTCGTTATTCCGAAGGTTCGCTATTCCGAAGGTTCGTTAATCCGAAACACACAAATTCCCTATACCTAGAGGTTCGTTAATCCGAAAATGAAAAACCGTTCGTTTATCCGAAAATTTGAGGCGTTATTCCGAAGGTTCGTTATTCCGAAGATTTGTTAATCCGAAAATGAAATTTGCAATAAGGAACCTTCAGAATAACGAATCTTCGGAATAACGAGCTGTAACCTATTTTTTTTTTTTTTTAAGGATTTGGTGCGGGGAAGGGAGAGGGAGGCGAGAATTAATTCATCAGCCACCCCTCTCTCCCCTCCCTCCTCCCCCCCCCCCCCCCCTCTCTCTCTCTCTCTCTCTCTCTCTCTGACAGTTCCTGTAATGCTAGGTGATAACACTAAAGACTGAAAAAAAATGCAATCATTTTCCGTATTTGGTCTCGGTAGTTTAAGATTCTTAGGTATTACCATTGATTCAAATTTGGCTTGGAATGATCATTTACACAATGTTCATACTTCAGTTTGTAGAGGCATCGGAGTTTTATACCACCTGAGAAACTTGGTTTCTCAGAAATCTTTGCTTATATTGTATAATGCTTTAATATCCGAAATACCTTATATTACGTATTGTAATATTGTGTGGGGAAATTGTGGTACAACTGAAACAAACTCAATATTACTTTTACAAAAACGAGCTATGCGGTTGATTACAAACTCCCACTACTTATCTTCCTCTGACCTGTTGTTTTTTCATTTAAAAACATTGAAGATTAATGAGATTCATACTATCCAAACGGCAACTGTCATGCACAAATACATATTCAACCAACTTCCCTCGGTGTTCAATGATTTCCTAATTCCTAGTTTCAATATTCATTCTTACCCAACTCGCCGTTCATCTGATTATCATCTGGAAAACCCAAGAATTGTTTTAGCACAAAAATCCTTAAAACACCATGGCCCTGATGTTTGGATTTTTTTTACCCGTTGACCTTAAACAATGTATATCTATTCATTTATTTTGAATAAAAGACAGCTTAAAAATATGTTGTTAACTCAATATGTGTCAGAATGTTAGGGCATGTTGCTATTTATTTTTTTTTTCACTTCCATAGTTAGAGTAAGGGCTCCGAACTGATTGTATATACAGAACAAGCATGAACATTAACACATATTCACAACTCATTTCCACGCAAACAATTCACATCTTGCACAATGCACCACTGCACTTTTCCCCTCATTCTTCCCTCCCTTCTCCTTATCGCCACTCAGTGAGTGGTGACTTATATGTTATATTCTTACAATGTTGTATTGTTTAGACAATCATTTCTGAGGCCATTGTCCTCGTCAAGCGCTTGCTTATGACGATGGTCTCCTGAATTTCTGTATAAATCATGAATTGCCTAATTTGTCTTCGAGCAAGAAATATACTGTAACTTATGCTTGCACAAACGTATGCACAAAATAGTTTATTTTCATTTTGAATTGTATCAGGGGAAAGTTGAATATTTGAATTAATCATTTATTTGCTTTAATTGTCAGATGCAATTTATACTGTGCTCAATTTGTTTGTTCAATTGACTTTGTACTTCATTTATGTATGAAAAAGAAATTCAAAAATCAAATCAGAATCAGAATCAGAATCAGATACTTCGTGCAATTAATTGTCCGTTTGTAAGATGAAAACAATAATCAGTTCGTAAGGACATTTTAACCCATAGAATAATCCAGTTCGGGGTTCCAGTTTGAGCATGAGTAGAAATAAGTAATTTGTACCGAAAGACAGGTTGGTTTTTAATTTCACTGAGATAAGCATCTGTAATGCTATGATTATTCATGGATCCTTGTAAATGGTGCCTGCCAGTACATCCACCTGACATCAAGCCTGGTATTTGGCAATGTTAACAGAAAAAGTTTGTTAATGTATTCAAAAAAGCACAATGAAATAGATGCTTCCCAAAGTGTTGATCACCGAACCATTCTGGTCACTTCATCTACACAGGTTCATTTTTTGTTAGAATACGAGTTCCATGAATTGCTATGTTGGGCAAGCTGCTGCATTATGTTGCTTTGAATTGAGTGACGTGCCTAAACAACTGAGAAAAATGAAAGGTCATTTGTACCCATGTGCACATGAGCTATCTCCGAACTGGCTTATAGAAATGAATAGATAGATAGGTAGTAATGAAAGTCTCAAATAAGCATACACGGAATATCAGTGAGTATGATCGAATGAACAATAAAAGTTTTTCTTTTACCTGACTATATAGCATGTAGCCTCTCTTAACCGCGAGTAGGATGATTTCGTTTCAGTATGTGGTAATGCAGTGTTCCTTTAGCAACGATAGAGAGCACATTAATCAACGATAAGTTCCCTCAAATCTGGCGACTGGTGCTCGCTCGCTGTACGTGAGCGTAGGTGTGCGTGCGCGCTTTTGTGGGGGACTGAGAGAGAGAAAGCGAGAGAGGAAGGGAGAAAGGCGAGGTTGCTGTTGATGCTGCTTTGTTGTTGTTGTTGTTTTTGTTTTAATACGAAACATTATGAATACAAATCCCTTCGGCTGCGGTCTTGCAGTACTGCGCTGTGCAATGCAGTTTGGAATGGGAATTCCCCTTCTCTCCCACGTTCGTATGCTTACAAGAATAGAGCGCTTGAGGTTTTCGCGACGCGGACGTTCAGAGGAAAAAAAAACTGTTCTGCGCATGCTCAAATTTCCTTTAATAATGAAATCTATCTTGCGTCGTCTGGGTTTGTACCATCGGTTCTGTATGGATCACTTTTGCGTCCGCTCAATTGACACTGCAGAGAGCTACTTGATGCAATGATGCTATGGGAGTGTCATTTACTTTTAATAGGTTGCGTCCTCGGGTAATTTCAAACTACTTTGCAACACGACGTAAGGACAGAGGAGAACGGCCAGCACACTCGTCGTCTTAAACGTCCCCGTCGCTAATCAAAAGCTAACTAATGTCAGGAAGGTAGGAACGTCGCATTTCCACATCTCCGGACCTTTACGTAACAACCAATTCAGCAACAATGGTAGAACTCGAAACAAGGACAAAGAAATAAAACATACATGCCCAGTTTGTGAGAAGATACTAGCGATTAAAGGAGAAGTTTTATTTGAGTTGAGATAATGCAGCAGTTTTTGGAGGTTTGGCGCTAGCATCACTGCGTGACGACGCTACAACAGCTCCTGGCATCACTGCAGAGCAACGATTTATAAAGAGAATTTAAAATATCACTTACAATTATCTTGCAAAAAAAAAAACTTGAAAAACACCTTCTACATAAAGCAGGGGACACCGTGATTACTTTACATAATAGTATGCCAGTAATAAGACAAGAGAATTCGTACCTTTCTTGAAAAAAAAAACGATGAAGTTTCCTTGAATTTCATTCTCAACCTTTGAACGGATTGTCCGATTTTCCTCACACTTTCGTTATGTGTCCTATCAAAGGAATGGGTATAGTTTTCATTGAGATGGTACTTGAGGTTTCCAAGGTTTTTTTTTTTTTGGTTTGTTTGTTTGTTTGTTTGTTTTGTTTTGTTTTTTGTTTTGTAGTAATGCTTTTGGAGATAGGAAAAGTCTCATGAAAACAAAAAAATCAAAGTTCATCTAATGAAAATTGGATTTGAAATAGCTAAGATATCCAAAACGAAGCAATCCTGGTAAAGGTTGGGATCCAACTTTTATCAGGATCGCTTTATTTTACTTTGTTTTTTAGATATCTGAGGCATTAAACTCTGAATTCCTCTTAGAATCGTGTGGTTTTTAACATTTCATAAAGCATGTAAAGTGGTTTCTGGGTATCTCGCAAAATAATTAAAAGCTGAATTCTCCCTTGAACCAATACTATTCCATCCCTTTGAATTGATTGCTCGCGCTCTTTTCACGCATACAATTGTATATGCAATATTTATATCTTTAACTTTTAATTCACCGATCTGAGAAAAAAAAATGAACACAAGCAGACGAATGAAACTTTCATATTTTTTTTCGTACAATTCAAATCAGTTTATTTGTGGGGTGTTTTTTTTTCTGCCAAAGAACCATTATGGAACCTTGTATGGTTGGTATGCACTGTAAATCTTTTTTTTTTCTTATTTTAGTTCTTTTGATGTGTTTCAGTACTTCACACGCGTTCTTTAAGGCCCTGCCACACCTAATTTTCGGGCAAGCTACGCGGGCTTGTTGTAAGTAGGGATTTTCCAGCACGCAGGATAGTTTTCTGGGGATGGACAAGGATGTCGGCGAGTTTCGCAATTGCGTCTTACCTGCTAGACGAGTTCTACTTACCTTCTACCTGTGTGTATTCCGTGTAACTTGCGTGAGAGCTTCGAAGCCGATCCGTTTTCAGTTACGAGGGATACACGGGCACTGAGAAGTACCTGCTTTACAGTTGCTTGTTACCTGCGTGGGAGTGGGTGCTAATTGCCTCCTACTGGTGCTCTGCGTGGACCCCGGGGGTACACCCCCGCGACTCACCCGGAACAAGTCTTAAGCTTGCTCACGGCCTTGTGGTGTGACAGGGCCTTTAGGTTCTGCAAGTGCCTTACTCCTGAAGTATAGAGCCAACAGTCACCAACGGACATGGACAACTAATATGCGAAAGAGGGCTGGGGCTGTTCTTAACTTAATTCTGAGGGTTTAAATTGACCAGCTTGTTTATTGCTTTACAACCCCAATAAAGTCATTAAACTCCTTGAAGGTAGAAAACATGACAATGGTGCCATTAAAAACAACGTAACGGATAAGTTCCCGAGTAATTGTATCTTACATTAGTCTTGATTAACATCAAAGAATCCTTAGTGATTAACATTCACGAAACCCTGTGATTACAGACCTTTAAAATTATTCATTCTCACGTCCAACAGTACGGGTGATACACGTCATACTTGTGCAGTTTCTTAAATTTGAACCATTCCTCTCAAAATCAAACACCGCATTAGAGCAACACCTATCAAAATAAACCCCTCAACCTGTCAACTAAGGTTTGACTTATTGGTACTACCTAATTCTGCCCACCATACTTCTAGGGGTTTTGCACCTATCATATTCCCATTTACTGAAACATTTTAAACATTTTATTTTCTTGTATTCCTTGCTCGTAACTTGTGGTTGCTCGTAGCAACGTCAAAATATTTTGTGCAATATAAAAGATTACGTTGGGGATCTGTGTTGCCAATCTGTGTTGCCAAGGCAATGCGCACACAAGTATAGAGGCCTTGGAAGCAGATGTATTGTGATGTGCTAAGTGATCTGTAACAAAATAACTGTGAAGGCATACAACTTTCTTCGAGGTTGAGGTAACCCATTGTAAAAAACAACAGCAGCAAAAACAAAACAAAAGCAGTGCAGTTGCGGATAGTGAATATGTAGTGAAACATGTAAAATGATAATTATGTTTTACATTGCTTAAGAACCTCCCCCGCAAGGCGTAATCAGCTTTTCACTATGGGACAACAACATGAGGAGAACCAAAAAGTTGCATTACAACAAGTATCCAATCATGAAAATATTCTTTCCACGTGTATGTATAAAGAGAGTTGATTTGTTTCTGTCTGTGTGTGCGTTTGTGTGCGTATTTGTTTTATTTTCTGTTTACCAAGCAATATATCCTATCGTTTCGTTCTAACAGGAAGATTGCATTCTACAGGCTAGGCTTTTTTAGCATTCCCCTCCATTTCCGACATTTCTCCTTTGTTACGATTCAGTTATAGTTTGTCCATGCATTTCTTCATGTAAAGTATGTTCTGATCTCATTGTAAACAAATGACGTGCATTAAGTGTCATTTGAATGTTCAAAGGTCACATTGTAGTTTACTATATTTACTTTGTTTATATGCAAATGTCCTATTGTATATTTTCGTAGGAAATGAAGTAAAAATGAAAAGAAAGTGAAATGAAGTAGACTCCACGAAAGTAACTGACACACTGGGAAACGTGACCTGTAATTTCGACTAAGACTATAGTATACCATGGGACGCAGGCAAGTTGGCGTGAAGTGATATAAAGAGTAATGTATACGCTTTTACAAATACCTTTTAGGAGGAGGATAAAGCAAGGGAAACCCCCACCTTAACCCTCCGCTGTCCCTTTGGTCTTTATGGTCACTTTATTGACAGGTAATTATGTTGGGTTGTCACGGACAGTCTTTGTTAGCCATGGGTGTGTCATTCAGTTTGTTATGTGCGGCTGTTCGAGTCTATTGGTTGATCGATCTCTTCTTCTCTCAACGCTGTGGTTGTAATGTCATTTACTCCTTTTAGTTACAAAAAAACAAGAAATCGTCTACTGTATAGGTTTAACTGATAGCTGACGACTGTGTTGTTGTTGGTTTTTTTTATTATCATACACGTATGGCAGGCCTAATATAAGATACAGATAAGGTAGGGCGTCATTCCTTCCCAAGATTATCCTGAATTGACGAATAAGATTAACTCACACGAAAGCAAACTAGGGAAATTTGCGGGGGGAAATGACAAGGGCTGCGTGTTTTGGAACTGTTTCGTTTATCATGTATATCGTGAGTCGAGAAAGTGATCTTGTTACAGCGCAGCTTCATCGCGCAGTTTCACCCGAGAAATAGACATGACATTGCGTAGTAACACTGTTGGCAATCGTTGGCGTGTGCACGTCCAAGCTATTCAACTCAAAAGAAATGCGTTTCTGACTCATACCGTTTGCGATCGCACTTTAGTCGGCGTTTCAGAACATGGCGTTCCTAAACCGGTAATCAAAACAGCTTTGCGTTTACCAACCTGCCCAAATCTCCTTGAAAGCTGTTCGGAAACCTTAATTAGTTAGTTAGTTGACGCACCCGAAACTTGAAAAACAAGAACCCTGCGAATATAAAACTTCTTCTGTTTTCAAAAAAACAGCGACACAAGTAGCAACCACATTTTTTTTCCACTTTTATGGTTGGTGATAACGATATCACATCAAAGTTCTCCTTACTTTTTGTACTCGGCTTTTTGTGCACAAAATATTAACATGTCTTCAGTTGGTAATGCATTTATAGCAAACTCTTTCTCTTAATAAATGATTACTACGCATCAACGCTAAGATTTGATGTCTAACGGTTTAAGCTTTCCTTTTGATGTAAAGAAAAGAAATGAAGAAAACATTTCAGCCAAATCAATTAGAGACATAATTTTGATGAAACTTCAACTGAATGTATGCTACAACAGTTTATCTCGGTACAAACACAAAAGGTCTGTATACATTAAAGTTGAGCTGTGTTATTATATATACATATATATATATATATATATATATAGAGAGAGAGAGAGAGAGAGAGAGAGAGAGAGAGAGAGAGAGAGAGACAGATATATATATATATCTGTATATCTGTATATATATATATATATGTATATCTGTATATATATATATATATATATATATATATATATATATATATACAGATAGATAGATATCATATCTGCTGGATTTAGAAAAAAAATCTATTGACCGTTCATCTGCTCGTGAAAACATTATAGAAACAATTGCATTGTGATAACCTTTAACGTGTACTTACGAGGGGCGACTGAAAAGTTTTGAGCCTAACATAGAAAGGATTATGATATGAAAGCCAAATTTGGTCCATGAAGTCTTCATTATATCTTAATCCTACCGACCAAATTTCTTGGTCATAACAATTTTTATCCTTATTTTACAGGTTCTTGAACTTTCTGTATCAGGTGATTCATAAAAAATGGACAAAATGATCACAAAAGGTGTCTTGTTTCACCAGGACAATGCTCCAGCGCATTCATCAGCGGTTGCGATGGCAACCATTCATGACTGTGGGTTCCAACTAGTTCCGCACCCACCGTATTCACCAGATCTAGCCCCATCGGACTTCCACCTCTTTCCGAACCTCAAAAAAGATTTGGCTGGACAACGCTTCACCACTGATGAGGAGGTCATTGATGCTGTTGACTCCTACCTGGAGGACCAACCAAAGAACTTCTACTGCAGCGGCATAGAGGCACTACGTCACCGCTGGAGGAAGTGTGTGGACTCACAAGAGGACTATGTAGAAAAATAGAGCAATAAAGTACTTCTGCCTCTTACCATCTCTTGAAGGCTCAAAACTTTTCAGTCGCCCCTCGTATACATACTAGCAAGCTTGTGTGTTTGTGTCGCTTTACTTTTTATGACGAGAAAGAGATTTGATCGGCAGCACCGTATGATACAGCCAACCCCATAAAAATTATTTTAAGAGAAGTTACAGGTATGTCAAATTACAGAGAGAGACCAGTGAGCCGCGGTACGATTATGAGACTGCAGTTGGCATTAGTGACTGGTAGCCTGCTCGAGATAAGAACTTAACAAGAAAATTATGGATTTAAAATGACGAGAAGATGTGATCGCTTCAACTGTCGTCAACGTGTGCGTCTTCGGTGCGTAAGATCATATTATTATCTCTGTATAACTTTCATCCTACATTGACAACGGATCCATGTACTCTCCCAACCACCCCCTCACACCCTTCCCAAATTTCACTACACATTTTTTATACCAAATCATTTAACAATTTAACCAATTAAACACCAGAATATAGATCAGTTGAAATTCTATCAAGCCATAAAATACCCCAAACCAAAATACAATCTTAAAAAAAGTGTGCATCAAAGACAAGTTGGCACTGCACAATGAACTGTCTGTGAGATTAAAATGAACAATAAGATGGAACTTGGGAGGAGATCAGAGAAACAATACAGTATAATAGATGAACATACTATACACTCTCCCTTATCCAATAATGCACCATGAGCGGGGCAGTTGTATCTAGCCTGTCGCGTCTTCTAGTTACATTTCCTGAGGCGACAATGTGTACTGTGTAATATGAACTCTACAGAATATCAGCGACGAGCATTCAAGACCACATGGTAATAGACAGGCTATTTCAATCAACCTTTTAAATCATTTTTGTTTAATAACTAGCAGATTTTTTAAAGAGTTTAAAATGGGATGAATAAAAGAGAGAACAGTGACCAGGTATTATAGCAGCTTTTAAAACTTTATCACAGCAATCATCCCTATTTTTATCAGCTCCGATGTTATAATGATGACAAAACAGGGGTTCCCCCTCCTGCGACCCTCTTGCACAATCGCCTACACAGCGCACAATGCAAAAGGACGCCAATCCCATAATAGACTGACCTCTTTGGACTGACAATGCGCCCGTGGCCGGTGGAGCGACCGTGTTTGTTCCGCGATTGTCTGCAACCATAGAAAAATCAATATCAAGAAGAAAAGTGGTCAGGCGGATTGGGAGGGGGGGGGGGGAGAGATGGGGATTAATAATCCGAGTCAGTTGTACAGAAGAGTTTGACTTTTTTTTTCGCTTTTTAAGCTTGAATTCTTTTTTATAGACCTCTTTCAACAAATCTAGCTTTAGACAAATATCAAACATTACCATCGCAACCACACTGTCGTGGCAACATCCCCTATCGCATGTTCCACGCTGTCAGGTTTACTGTCACTATAGACAATTACATGAGGGGAAGCTCAATGCCTGCTTTATCAGGAACCACAACTGAAAAGATCTCGTGTGATTGGTTGCTGTCTGGCCGTTGCTTTAGTATCCAAGGTATTTGTATATTGGAACCTCTGTGGTTCCATGGATGTTTTAGAGCCTTTAGCGGTGCGATAGTACATGGCTGCAGTCTTCCTCCAAGTTTCTATGTGCACACGCCATTACTTCTGTTTTGAGTGAATATCAAAGTGAGTGCATAAAAAAGATCCCCCCCCCCCTCCCTTGGCATGAAAAAAAAAATTGTCACGCTTCATAGAGAGTGGTCATAGATTGTGACATTTATCTCTTCAAAGGACAGAGAACATTGATGAAAACAAAAGATTTTCGTTACGGTTCGATAAAAAAAGAGAATTCCAAAATTTAGGGCCAGAAAAAGAGCATATGGATTTGGCAAAAATAGTCTTAGTCGAAGGCAAGTGAAATTCTTTGGATTGCCGGGTAAGATATAAATGGACTGTTTTGTGAATAAAAATTATGCAGAAAGTATTAACTAAATCATTTATGTATAATGTTCATTGAAGGTATCACGATAAAAAGCATTTGTTAGTGAACCAGTGAATGAACGTATGCACACATGCGGGCAAATTGGAGTTTTGCTAGTGTCATTGACATAATTGATTTTGTTCTTTGACATTTCTTAGAATTCAGTTGAATGATGTACATTGTGTCATCTGTACTGTGTTGTGTGTATTATGTTCCTTGAATGGAATTGTATGTATGTGAGGTTTTTTTTTTTGTTTCTGTGTTGTTTTATGTTTCACTCTACCTTCTCTCTCTCCCTCTCCCTTTCTCTCTCTCTCTCTCTCTCTCTCTCTCTCTCTCTCTCCGTGGAAGTACACATGTATTCTTCACAAGCTTATTAGCTTTTCTGTAGGTTTCCCCACACAAAAAGATGATAAAGTCTAGTTAATCGCATAAACACACTAATTTCTATTTCGTCATCATATCTTAAGATTGTACCTATTGTTGTATGTTGAACATAATAATAACTTCAGATCATAATATATTTTCATGCATTACACATTTTCTTTCAAACTGGTCCCCTTTGTCGCCTGTCCGCAACTATATTATGTGACCCTACACTGCATCACAAAACCAACAAAATGTCGCCAGACATAGATTTCTAGTTATGGGCAGATTATGAAAAAGTAGACTTTAAGCTTTGAAATGATGTATAACTCCATTCAAGTGGACTCTCCTAATCTAAATATTGGAAAGAAAACACACACTCTGGAAAAGTGTGTACTGAGAAAAGAGGCTCTGAAGTATAAAGTCTATTCAAGAGCTTAATCTTACGAAGCCGCGCTCTCTGCAATGAATAGGACAAAAAAAAAACAGGATGTAAAACTCCATAGCAACAACAATGAACGGATTAACACATTAAGCTGGAAATTAACATACTATATTAACATATTCTATCCATGACTTATACCAACGTCATAAAAGCAGTAGCATTATCCTGTAAAAAGTAATTTGAGTTCAAAGTGGAGAGTGTGTAAAGAGTTTTCAAGCAATGAAAAGGGGACTCTAGGACAGACCTAATCACACTGGTCCACAAAAAAAAGTGTTTTGCTAAAAACTGCTAAAAACACAATTTCCAATTCGTTTTATGATCCCAAACTTTACAATAATGTAGAAAAAGAATTCCTCTTTCAGAAAATCTGAACAACTCAAGATTGACTAGGTTAACCCATTTCACCTATTTTGAGTTCTCAAGTAAAATCAGGTCGTTTGACTTTTGTTGGTTTTGTGATGCACAGTCACGTTATCAACTGTTATCTAATACTTTTTCATGTTCCATCATTGCATGTTTTTAGTTTCTGTTATGTTTTTATTTGAAAAGTGGAAATAATGTGATTTTTTTATCCGATATACAAATAAATTTAAGACCTATGAAACTGCATAGGAAACTGAGCTTTGTCCCCTGTAAACCGTAATAGCTCATTACATGCATCAGCCTTATCAATTTTTTGATAATCATTGCAAGGAAAAACATTGAAAAGAAGAAACATTCTTAGTAATGGGCAAATATTATTGACTGTAACGCCACTCCTTGCAAGCCACTTAAAATCAAGGATTTGCACTTCGCCCCGAATCTTGAGGCAGCTATATTTACTTTAGAAACCGAATGTTCTATTGTGAAGATCATTACCCGGATACAAAACGATTTTAGATTTGCGCCTTATATGTTTATGTACAAACATACATCTGCGTGTGTGGCTAGCATTGAAGCCATTCAAACAGCGGTCGTAAATGCGAACAATTTGACCTGTAAGAGTCCCTTCTTTCTTTCTTTCTTTCTTTCTTTTTTTTTGTTTGTTGGTGAGGCCGTTGGCTTCTATGAGTCTGCTTCGCTTTTAACCATAATCCAATGAGACGGTACATTGTATTTTGATAAGAACGTGTAGCAATGTAAGGCACGACATCAAATTATTTTGGGTATGTTATTTCCTCATTCCCGCTATACAGTATGATTTAATGCAGTGCGGCAGGTATTCTGTGTTCCATGATTGTGACTGCTATATAGGGGGAAATTATGCAAAAATAAATAAACAAACGAACGAACAAAATCCGTATAAGCTGTTATTTTCGCGAGGCTTTAATTTTCGCGAATTCCGCGAATCACTGCTGGACCGTGAATTTAACAACACTCGAAAATGTCGCCATACTCTAGGCTAATAGTGCACTTCAATAAGTCTCCGTGTCAAATCGCGAAAACAACACCTCGCGCGAAAATGTCCCTGACCTCCCCACTCGCGAAAATCTCTGTAGGCGAAAAAACAGCTTATAGCACTGTAGAATAAGTAAGAGCAAATATTGATAACCAGGGGTAACAAGGAAAATTAGCAAATAATAATGTAGACATGTATTTTGGTAAAAGGGAAAGTCTGTCGAATACTCAGGCATCGTTAATAACTTCCTAAGTAGATATAACGTACATAAAACATTCAAGAATGTAACAAATTCACAACAAAATTATGAGATTATGAATCCAAATAACTCTAATTAAATAGAATTCACTTTAACTAAAGAGACGCTGAATACCTTCATAAAGACATATGTGACCCTGCACCTCAAAACAAACAAAAAGTTGCCAGACAAGAATCTTTAGTTAAGACCATATTCTGAAAGAGCAGACTTTAAGCTTTAAAATGATGTATAACTCAAATCAAATGGACACTCCTAACCTATCTAAATATTGGAAAGAAAGCACAAACTCAGGAAAAGTGTGAACTGAGAAAAGAGGCTCTGAAGTACAGTGTCTATTCAAGCGCTTAATCTTTACCAAACCGTGCTGGCTGTGCGATGAATGGGACAAAAAAACAGGAAGTAAACCACCAGAGTAACAACAATTAAGGGATTATCAGATTAAAATGAAATTAAGCATGCCTCATTAACACATTCTGTCCATAATTAATGCCAACTTTCAAAGCAGTAGCACCATCCTTTCAAAAGTTATTAGAGTTGAAGTGAAGAGTGTGTACAAGGTTTTTCAGAAATGAAAAAGGGATTCTCAAGACACACATAATATACTATTACACTATTCTACAAAAAAAAAAATGTTAGAGATAAACTGCTAAAAAACACACTTTCCTGCCCGTTTTATGATACCAAATTTTAGCACAATGTAGAAGAAGACCCGCTCTTTCAGAAAATATGAAAAAGTCAAGTTCGGCTAGGTTGACCCATTTCACTTATTTTCAGTCCTCACGCAAAATCAGTGTGTGCGACTTTATGTTCGTTTTGAGGTGCACGGTCACATATATCTTTAATTTTAAGATGTAAATAATGGTATACTATTACAAACATTACATGCAGAAACACATCAAACATTTGAGAACTTAACATTTTTGAGGATGAATCAATTTAAGTGAAAACGCTTTACCGGGCATTGTCTGCTGTTTGTCGGGATGATGTAAAATTGTTATTATTCTTTAGAAGAAAATAATAAATAATGATATTTTCGTTCAACAGTAGGTCTGTTTGTTCCAATATTCAAAATTATGGACTCATTTTCCTCTGAGGACTTCATAACAATTAGATATTCCATTCACATGTGTTATACTAGCTATAGTTCCATATTTGGAATCCTGCTTGCATATATTAGTGATTGGTATGTTATGCAAATCTCGTAATGGCTCATTACATGCATCAGCCTTTTCAATTTTTTGATAATCATTGCAAGGAAAAACATTGAAAAGAAGAAACATTCTTAGTAATCGGCAAATATTATTGACTGTAACGCCACTCCTTGCAAGCCACTTAAAATCAAGGATTTGCACTTCGCCCCGAATCTTGAGGCAGCAATATTTACTTTAGAAACCGAATATTCTATTTGGAAGATCATTACCCGGATACAAAACGATTTTAGATTTGCGCCTTATATGTTTATGTACAAACATACATCTGCGTGTGTGGCTAGCATTGAAGCTATTCAAACAGCGGCCGTAAATGCGAACAATATCGCTGACGCTTTTAACTTCGATGTTTTTGACCTGTTAGAGTCCTTTCTTTTTTCTTCTTTTTTCTTCTTTTTTCTTCTTTTTTGTTGGTGAGGCCGTTGGCTTTTATGAGTCTGCCTCGCTTTTAACCATAATCCCATGAGACGGTACATTGTATTTTGATAAGTACGTGTAGCAATCTAAGGCACGACATCAAATTATTTTGGGTATGTTATTTCCTCATTTCCGCCATACAGTATGATTTAATGTACAGTCTGCAGGTATTCTGTGTTCCATGGAAATTATGCAAAAATAAATAAACGAACGAACGAACAAAATCTGTATAAGCTGTTATTTTCGCGAATTCCGCGAATCACTGCTGGACAGCGAATTTTATCAACACGCGAAAATGTCGCCATACTCTAGGCTAATAGTGCATTTCAATAAGTCTCGGTGTCAAATCGCGAAAACAACACCCCGCGAAAATATCCGTGACCTCCCCACTCGCGAAAATCTCTGTACGCGAAAATAACAGCTTATAGCAATGTAGAATAAGTAAGAGCATTAATATTGATAACCAGGGGTAACAAGGAAAATTAGCAAATAATAATGTAGACATGTATTTTGGTAAAAGGGAAAGTCTGTCGAATACTCAGGCATCGTTAATAACTTCCTAAGCAGATATAACGTACATAAAACATTCAAGAATGTAACAAATTCACAACAAAATTATGAGATTATGAATCCAAATAACTCTAATTAAAGGACAAGTTCACCTTCATAAACATAAGGATTGAGAAAATGCAACAATATTAGCAGAACACATCAGTGAAAGTTTGAGGGAAATTGGACAATCGATGCAAAAGTTATGAATTTTTTAAATTTTTGTGTTGGAACCGCTGGATGAGGAGACTACTACAGCTTGTGAGTCATATGCGTACAACAGTATAAAGAAAATGTAAAAGAAAATTCAACATATTTTCACTTTTTTCGCACAATAAAAGAGCACTTGACTTGCCTCTTTCTAAAGGCAGGGGGAATAATATTACCCATAACATTTGTCGGTAACGAGGCAGGGGAATGTGTACTTTTTTCAAAAGATGGAATTTTGTGAAATTCTCTTTATATTTTCCTTATATTGTTGTACGCATGTGACATCTAAGTTATTCATACACTGCAGTAGTCTTCTCATCCAGCGGGTACTGCACAAAAACTTCAAAAATTCATAACTTTTGAACGGATTGTCTGATTTTCCTCAAACTTTCAATGATGTGTTCTACTAATATTGCTACATTCTCTCAATCCTTATGTTTATGAAGGTGAACTTGTCCTTTAAATATAATTCACTTTGACTAAAGAGACGCTGAATACCTTCATAAAGACATATATCTTTAATATTCAGATGTAAATAATGGTATACTATTACAAACATTACATGCAGAAACACATCAAACATTTGAGAACTTAACATTTTTGAGGATGAATCAATTCAAGTGAAAACGCTTTACCGGGCATTGTCTGCTGTTTGTCGGGATGATATAAAATTGTTATTATTCTTTAGAAGAAAATAATAAATGATTATATTGTTCTTTAACAGTAGGTCTGTTTGTTCAAATATTCAAAATTATGGATTCATTTTCCTCTGAGGACTTCATAACAATTAGATATTCCATTCACATGTGTTATACTAGATATAGTTTCATATTTGGAATCCTGCTTGCATATATTCGTGATTGGTATGTTAGGCAAATCTGGCCGTCAGGAACGACCATTGTTTCATACATTTATCAAATTTAAACTTATATATGTATTTCATTTTATTTCTGCATTCCCATTTCATGGAAGAATATAACACAAAGTCAATTGAACAAGGTTATTAGGAAGTATATGAATTCAGAGTGGACATACTTAAAAAACAGATATGACTGAATTAAATGTATGGCGTTGTTTTTCTTGATAATTCAAAATGAAGACGATCTGTCATTTTATGCAAATCATAACTCTATGATTTTACGTACCTGTGGTCCAAGAGATTAATTAAGCAAATCTAATAGAAATGCAGGAGACCATTATCATAAGCAGATGCGTGACAAGGATAATGGAATAAAGAAATGGATAAAGAGATACACATTGTACAGTACGACAAAATGATATCTGGATAATCTAGTTTACATGTATATACGTGTATATATACTATACATGGTCAAAAGGACTGCATAAATTTTGCATTGGCTGCAAAGTAAAGTTGTGCACTGCAAAATCTTGACTGACTGGATTTTTTTTTTCTTTAAGTGGGGCTGCTGTGGTGAGGGGGTCTTCAAGGGAAGTGTTCCTGGTACACCCCATCCCACAACAGAAAGTCACAGATTTTCGGTTTCACGGCCCCTTTAATAATCATATTACCGTAAAACAAACATTAAATCATTGTTTAAAGTGGGGGATGAAGTTCAGCTATAATCAATATTTCATTGAAACAGTTTTATATCATTCAACATTTCATGCAGTATTTGTTCAGCACCAGCACATAAAGCCATAACAAATATCATTGAATGTGATTGATATCCCCACGTAAAACTAACGGAGTAATCTCAATCCACAATATCTTTGTATACTTTTTGTTGACAAAAAATCCTGAAAATGATGTTACTATTGCAACGCATTGTTCAACATTGACGTCAGAAGTGTTTTGCTCATTAAAAAAATTATCGTGGTCACATGTGCCAAATATCAATTCAATATGATCAAAAACTGAGGGAGGTAAGACAATTCACAATATTTTTGTATGATTTTCATTAAAAGTCTGTTGCCCTGGCAACGCATTGTTCGATATGGACTATAGCGGTCACATGTGCAAGATTTCAAGTGAAATGTTAAAAACTGAGGGAGTTGGCTCAATTTACAGTATTTTAGTATGTTTTTACTGGGAAAATGTTGTTACCTTGGCAACGCATTGTTCAACATTGACAAAAATGTGTTCTGCACATCTAAAAATCACATTGGTCACATTTGAGAAATCTCAAATCAAATGATCAAGATGTGGGGGAGTTAGCACAGTCCACAATGTTTCCTTGAATATGAGGAAAATTCATCAAAATCTTATATTTTATAACAAATACACATTTCATCGACTTGTTATTAACATGCGTTAAGGGTAATGTTATTCCCCCTGCTTTCTTAAAGAGGTAAGTCAAGTGCACTTTCATTATGCAAGAAAAGTGAAAATAGGTTGAATTGTATTTTTATTTCATTTATGTTGTTGTCCATAATGACGTCATGAAGTGTAGTATACTCCTTTAATATCCAGCGATGACGGCGCCGAAACTTCAAAAATTCATTACATTTGAATCGATTTTCCTCAAACTTGCACTGATGTCTTCTACTAATATTGCTGCTTTCACTCAATCCAAATTTAGGCCTGTATTTTGGGCTTTGATTTCATTTAAACAATGCACTCGTGACAGTTGTGAGGAAAGGATAATAACTTCGAACAAACGAACATCTATGCTGACACGGTATAATCTGGGGATAGTGTGTAGTAGCAAAATTGCATTGTTCATCGCATATACGGGGAAATATTGCCTGTAACTTTGACATTGATATCAGTGATATCAGTAATGGAAGGGAATTATGTAATAACATGTATACCAGTACACGGTATACGAGTGATTGTTATTATCTGCACACAAGATAGCACATCTCGATTTTAATGTAATGAAATCATCATGGAGAGATTTAGAAATCTAAGGCACAATGTGTTTACATGCAGATAGTGGAAATAGATAGATTAAGAGTTTTCAAGACTTTATGTTTCGAACAAGTAACTATATATGGTCCAGTGACATAGCTGATTATATCAGACCAACAGTTGAAATTTTCTGAAAGTACCAAATCCAGCACACATTTAGAGAGATTTGGATAGTGAGCCCTCTGGAATTCCGACGTCTCCTCTCGTTGCCATGGTAACAAATGATTTCTCTTTTGAAAAAAAAAATCATATTTCCAAACATAACATACTGAAAATGTAAGAAAAGTGACTAAATTTACAGATTTAGAATTAAGCAAGCAATTGCAATTAGGGTCCTAGTTATTCTCTGTCTTCTGCAGTTGCCATGGTAAATGCACATTATTATTTCCAAATAACTAGTACTAAAATGTAATAAAAGTGACTAAATTCATAGATGTAGAATTACCAAATCAATTGCAATTAAAGTCCTAGTTATTTTCTGACGTCTTCTCCGTTGAAATGGCAACAAATTATGTTTGAAAAATAATACAAATTTATCCTTATACAATATCAAAAAGCGACATAGTGATTGAATTTATGGACTTAGAGTTACCCGTTCACATGCAACAATTTTTGTCGTCATGGGAACGATTGCAAAAAAAAACATATATTTACAATTAAACCGTATCAGAAGTGTGTGAAAATGTCTATTTCAATTTCAAACTTGATTTGCCATCGACAGTTTGGTTATTCAGAGTCACATTTCATCTAAAACATAAATAATGAGATGTAGAATAACTTCATAAGATAATACTGTAGTAAACGCAATAGATAATGCTACAAAGATAAGGACAATGAGCATAGATATCTGATTGTCAAATACATATATATCTAATCCACTGTCAATTAATTTCAAATTCAAGGAAACATATGGGCTTCTGTCTTGTGACACTGTGGCGTATGTCAAAAAGTTGTAATTAGTATGGAAAGTCTACAGTCAAAAACTTTTTGAGAGCTAAGTTTTATCTTATCCGTTCCCCTCCATTATATTCTTCTCCTAGAATTTCCCTAAAGCACGACAAAGAGAGATAAAGGAAAACAAAAAGTACAATGGCATTTTTCCAACGACAGGCAGAAAAAAATCACATTTCTTTTTTTGACCTTCTTAAGTTCATACATAAATCCAAACTTTTGAGGACTTCATTTCAACATTCAACTCATTTCCAGGACTGCAAACAGAAAAATACAGATTGCAAAACTCAAGTACAGTACTAAACAGTTATTTAAGGCATCTAAGAAGTCTTCGTGATGAAATAGATATCCAAGATGTTTCAACAACATCTCAAAGGAAAATGTTATTTCCCTGCATCTTCCTTTGTCAAAACGTAGGAAACAATGCTATTTTACATCAGGTCGGGAGAAGATAATCCCAAACTGCACTGAAGAGCCACAGATTGAGGATTGTTGGTGAACGCAGTATCATGAAGAGATACTGCGAGCTTAAACAACATCCGATCACCATTAGTATTTGAATAGAAACAAAAGAAAGCAGATTGACAGCAGATTTGGAATAAAAATGAACTTGAGTGCCTTTCAGCGACCTGTGTAAAGTTATATAATGGCACATTTAAGCAATCATTTATGCTGATGATGATGTTATCAAAAAACGTAATTAAGCAATTGCCAATGTAAATCCCATTCCATCGACGATTATCTTCTCTTTGAAGCAAAAGTTCCGAACAAAACTAATAAAAATATTGAAGAAATGACGATTTTTATCTGTAACAACATTTGCCTTGACGTCTGGCAATGAGACTATTTCACACAATTCTTGATTATGTGGCACTTGTGACAGATATTAACAGTATACCTAGCAGAAAATGATATGGTCCATTTTACACCTCATAAACTCTTTTAGGCTGAGAGAGATATTTTATATGAGCGAAGTGAATTTGCAGTGGCACAAAAATTGGGAAAGATATGGAAAATGATCAGATTGCAATGTTGCATTACTTTGTACATGAAATCTCGCGATCTGAGATGAATCACATAACCATTTGATCAAGCTATTGGCCATACATGTAATAACGTTTCCATCATGATCTCCCATAATGTACAGTACCTTACATACCGAGTTTTTAGACTATCCACGAATCATGCAGGATAAGGCATAAAATACATGTGGACGGATCACCAACGAAACTCTTAAATTCAACTGCCTGGTGTAAGACACCCAATGCCATGTTATTTACACGATGATATTGTTTAAAAAGACATTTAATGACACATTATGATGGATGTTGAGCCAACATCTTGAGTACTTGTGTTGCCACCACATTTGTGGCAAGCTGTGCGTCGCTGGTGAGGCTGATAGAATCCTAGTGGACATGGAAAACATGGCTGGAAACCAGTGCTAGATGTATGACCAGCTGGACATGGGTCTAAATTGTGAATGTAAGAACAATCGTGAGAAAAGCAATTATAGGCATATAGCTACAGTATACGCTCATGTAACATTAGTGTTACAATGTTATCCCCATCTACATGTATAAAAGATAAGATCCATCAACGGTGAAAAATTATAGACCCATCTCATTGTTACCTGTAGTATCGAAAATTTTAGAAAAAGTAGTTTATAAGAGTCTCTACTCGTTTATGATTGAAAATGAAATAATGAATATGAATTAGTTTGGTTTTAGGAAAGGATTTTCTACCGATTATACTATGATCAAATCTGTCGACAATATCATTGATGCGCTTACTAAAAAGGAGCACATAACTGGAGTTTTTATGGATCTTAGTAAGGCATTTGACACTATTGATCATGGCATTTTACTTGAAAAATTATGTAATTATGGCGTGAGAGGGATTACTTTGTCGTGTTTCAGAAGTTATCTAAGTCATCGCAAACAATACGTTGCGTCTAAATCCAGTCACTCATTATATTCTAACGTGTCATCTAGTGTCCCTCAAGGATCTATCCTCGGGCCCCTACTCTTTTTTTTATTTACATTAATGATGATATTGTCAATTCCTCTCCTCGTTTGAACTTTATCTTATTTGCAGACGACACCAACGTTTTTTATTCCCACAAGGATATTGCAACACTGGTTGATACACTATAAGATATGGAATTAAGCAACATATCGAAATTTAAATTTCTTGCCCATACATCGCCTATATTTTTTAATCTGAAGATCTTAAAATCAAATGATATATATCATTTTCAAAGTGCAATTTTTATGTACTCATGTTTTAGGAAGATGCTTCCAAAATGTTTGATTAACTATTTTCAAATGAGTGATAACAGAAGATATGATATGAGAATTAAAGATAAATTCACATTGCCTTATGCCAGAGCTATGCCATCATATAATTCTATATCTTTAATGGACCCAAAATCTGGAATGCTATTCCGGTCGAAATAAGACAGAGTTCATCGCTAAATGTGTTTAACAAAAAATTAAGATTGCATGTTTTAAATCAGTATGCCGAAATGGTGTGATAAACTTTTTTCTTATAGAATATGTCAGTGTGTGTGTGTGTGTGTGCATATGTGTGTGTATTATTTCATAAGGAAATGTATTTGATCAATATTTTGGTATCTTATAAATGGAATAGTATGGGGGCAGGACTTTTATATAAGGCATAGCCTTTCTGTCTCCGAACACTTTCAAAGATATTGTGTATTCGTAATGATACTGATGCTTATTGTGATCATTCTTTTCTTCTTATGGTATGGTGTTGTCAATTTTCTGTATTTTTTCTCTGTTTTTATTGAAAGTGTTGAATACATCTGAATCTAAAAGTAACAAGCTCTCATTGAATATTGATAAGACATGTTTTATACATTTTCATACTCTTCAATCTCAACCCACCCTTCCTAAAAGTATTTATATTCATGATATAAACATTGATGAGAAATATTAAACCAAGTTTCTAGGAGTGACCCTAGATAGTACTCTAACTTGAAATACTCATGTCCAGAATATTACAACAGCAATATCTAAAGCAACTGATGTTTTAAGGAGAATAAAGTATTTAATTAACGATCAAACTTTAATAACGTTGTATAACAGTTTATTTTTACCATATGTAATGCCCTGCAATATTGTATGGGGTAACTGTAGCAAAACTAAATTGAACACAATTTTTACTCTCCAGAAAAAGGCTCTTCGTATATGCACACACTCATATTTCCTGGCTCACACTGTTCCCGTATTTTATCGCCTAAAAACTTTAACGGCTCATGATATACATTTATTTCTAACTGTCATATTTATGTATAAACACACTCAAAATGTATTACCACTTTTTCATAATGCCTTAGTAACTAATGACCATATTCACCCATATCCGACCCGTCGTTCCCAAGATTTTCATCTAAGCAATCAAAAGCTTCTACTTGCTCAAAAGTCAATCAGACATCACGGTCCGGATACATGGAACACTCTTCCTGAGGAGTTGAAACAGTGTGTCTCCTTGTTTTCATTCAAAGCAAACTTAAAGAAGTGCATCTTATCACAGTATACTTTAAATACGAACTAAAAACAGATAATTTATATGACTAATGTTGGTCTCCCGATAGCAACATCTCATAATTATTGTTCCCTCTTCCAGCAAACCAATTTTATTATTCTAGATTCCAGCCTATCTGCCCTTGTGCACTTTCAAGCAGTTGCACGCACATTTATCACCATCACACGTCAGAGTTTATTTTCCCCTGCTATCTTCGCACCAGAATTTGTACTGTTACGAATCTAGTACGTCCCTACCTTTTCCTCGGGCCGGCCATCTTTTCAAACTATGCTTACAATGGCGGCCCTCTGCATAATCGCTTCTTAACTAAACTTGTTGTTGTAATCCCCGCTGGATAGACATGCATACAGTATATAATATCTTTGATTTCCTTATATATCTTTGTTTATGCATGTCAAACGACCCTGTTTTGAATTTACTTTGTATATTTCCCACATGTCCATGATAATGTACCTTATGCATATTGATTTGCTGATTGATTTTATGATTTGCAGAAAATAAAGTATCTATTAAACAAACAAAAATGGTAACAAACATAATCCAAAGGAACATTTTTTAGTCTCAATTTTGACATTGTGCAAATACTTGGCTTCGGTCATGCACACAAGACTCTGAGTCGTAAAATTTCGTAGAATTAGATATAAAAGTTGCAGACCCAGAGTCTACTGCTCACTTAAGCAGTGCATATTTACTTTCATGGCTCTCCACTCAAGGTACATTGTTTGAACAATATTGAGATTCCGGGATCGTTGATGGCCCATTACCCTCCCAATTTTAGGCCATAGGTTTCCCTTGGGGTTATCAACACCATTTGAACAAACTTTTATCCCATGAGTTCCCACAATTTTGATGGTGAACATTATTTGTCTTGCTCAAGTGAGAAAATCCATGGTCATGTTTCATATCTAATGAATTCAATACATAGTGAAATCAGGTGTGATTGACATAATCAGAGCCAAACGGTAAATTGATTATTTTGGAGAACAAAATGAGCTGACCTTGACAGCTATGGACGGACGGTGAGCTGTGAGTAGGCGTGGTCAAGCCGGCTGGACAAGACAAGCAAGTGGACTGGCCAGACCTTGGTTGATAAGTACCACGTTCACATCGGACACAAGGCTCAAATCCGGTGGCTGAATACGAGCCCTGCTGACACAACGCTAAAGAGACAGGGTGATATATAGGACAGGTTTAGTGGATGTCAGATAATTAACAAACTCCAACATGAACCTAAAAACATGATGTCCTGCAGCAGTACAGGGATTCGTTTGCATATACATTATTTATTTTAGGATGTCACCAGGACTACAAGAGTCTGTACTGGTGGTAAGTAATCATGGCTACATCAAGTATTTCAACTTGACGTCAGGCAGGTTGCATGGATCATTAAAATTTCGAGTGCATCTAACTGAAGGACATAGTATCAGTATTTCTGATTTCCTTTTACGTTTGTTTCTTTAATCTTCATACACAACTTTTTGCCAAGTTTCATTTCAGAAGCACGGTTTGCTGACATGGCATGTTGTACCAAAGCCTTTCCAACTTTGTACTTTCAGGACTCACCCACGCACTGGGAGAAAGACCTCGCCCCCTCTTCAATAGTCCCTCTGCCGTTACCACAAGGCTTACACTCAGTCTGGGCCTGCTGGTCCTGGAAGGTACCCCTCTCACACGGTATGCACTCTCCCTGGCTAAGTTTGCCCCAGAAGTAATGGCCTGATGGACAAGCGACTTGAAAATGATGCAGATAAGATTAAGATACTGTCAGAATCAGTGACTCAAGTTTTACAAACAAATATGACAACCAGCTGCTGCAGAATTAAATAAAGCATATAAGAAAGAATAAATCATCAGTATCTAGTGGGGGAAAAAAAATCTCCGGCGACCCAAGTGCACCTATTTACATGTTCTGAATCATTTCAATATAGAAATCACCCAATTGTTTGTTTTTTTTTTCATGTGATCCGAAGAACTTTATTTCCTTGGAAATTTGCAATCCCTACAAGCTTTAGGTTTCCCTCAAGTTTCTCTCTGTGATCTTTCATATGTATAACATCAGCATGTATGATTTAATTTGATTTATTGGTTTCTGTATCGATTCTCACAGTATATTACTTTTATGAGATTTAAAAAAAAAAATGACGTTTTGTGCATGTTACGTATATCGTGTAACTGCAATGGTCCAGTTTATCTTCGAAAAATATGAATATAAACTGAACTAAAAACTTGACAACGAAAACCACTCTTGTTGCCACTGCATCAAAAAGACATTGCAAATCATTTCAGAATGATGAAACGCACAATCATCCATAGATTATTCACCACACATATGCGTCGCTTCATCTGCAACAAAGCCAGCTTCGCAGTCTATGGATGAAGATCCGAGGTGGAGGGAAGGGGTAGGACGAGAGTTGGTCTCATCATCACCAGTAAAGACGACACCCTTGATTCGGTGATAGATATCATGGGCCAATCTCTCCAGATTTTTGTGATAGTGATGAGGGGAATCTTCTTCTGTCAAAGGACTATCACTGGATGAATCCTGCAGGATCTAATGGAGATCAATAAGAATAAAATATATTTTGCAACAGATCTATTTTGATTTCATCTGACACAGATACAGAACTACGAAAGTTGCATCATAATCTGAGAACAAGACTTACAAAGTGGAATCATTTACAAGCTACCAAACATAACTTAGTTGATTACCCATTTTCTGTATCTATTGACCTTGACAGAAACATACACAATCACATAACTATGTACACAGTTCCAAATTACCGTATAATTTTCAGTAGATAAGTGATGTTTGGAAGAATTGGCGCTACTTGATATCCATTGTCATTGTTTTAGTGTATAACATGATAGTTATTTCAATATATGGTCATCTGTACTTGTCAGTCTTGAAGGATTGATGAGTTGAGTTGAGTTTATTTTATTTATACACGGAAATAAAAGCCTGCTTTCAGCTGTTTTTCAGCAAGGCCGTGTTTCACATCGAATAACAAAGTATACATACACACGGCGAAAATGCAAACATATGCAATGATATACAATAAATAACAAACACTGAACAAGTTACAAAGAAGATCAATGAGAAAAAAAGAAGAAAAATTTAAGATATTAAAAACAAAAGAGAAAATCGATATACTTCTATGGACACATTAAAGGATTTCCGCTAACTTCATGATCTCTCTCGAGAAACTTTTGATGTCACTAATTCTTCTTAAATGAACAGGAAGGTTATTGAAAGTTTTACATGCAACATATAATGGGCTATTTCGGACAAAATAAAATCGAGGTTTTGGCATCACAATTTGAGTATTTGAGTTTCGTAGAGTGTAATACATTCCTGTAGAGTGTGATACATTCCTGTTGCTTACCAGTGATAGGGTAGCAGTAAAGGTGGTCTTGTTCTTTTCCTGATGCAACACCGACCCACCCGCTAGCTCGGGGGCATTTCGTCTCCTTCGACTGTCCCCTTGCCCACACTCCACCTTCACATTCTCTGCTGTGCACTTCTGATTCCCGGTACAGATCTCTTGGAAAGGACTGCTATTGATGATGTCAATAAACTGGTCCTTAATAGCTGGAAGAGCATTGCTCTCAGCGGTTTGACAGGAATCTGCATAGTACATGATCCGAAGCGGTAGGTTGAATCCCCTTGCGTTCCGTATTGCTGTCGAATGACAAAAGAAAGGGAAAAAAGAAAAGGAAATTGCATTGACACCCTATTTTACTTTATCTAACTTTAATGGTACATGATGTCTGTTCAGTATTCGATTTTACAATAAAAACATTCCTGTATTTGCATATATTTATTGCTAACAGCAATCTGGATATTAAAGTGAGGCGAGAGAGTGTGAACAATGGAACACAGACATGTCAGGCTTTTCCGAGATACATCAATTGTGTAAATTCTATGCTTGTAGATTCAACAGATTACTAGAGTATACTGAGCTGGTATCACTCTTCTGTTAACACGGTTAAGGTGATTCAGTTTTTGGACAATTACCCGAAGCTTACAGACAATAGGCTCACTGCATATTGAGAAAACAAACAAACAAGTTAGGAAATAGTGCTATTTTACTTTGAAAATAAACACTTGAATTATGTTTCTGTGAAGGAGGAATTACCCATAATTCTGTGGATTATTAGGTCCTGTTTAAACGGTACTGCGGATGATTCATGGCTGTTGCAGATAATGCGTTAATACCAGAGAACTCGCCACCACGTTCTGTCCTGTCATGCCTTCCGTTGAATTGATTTCACAATATCTTCTTTTTGTTTGACTAGATTTATGTCGTGGGAACTGTCTACCCCTTACCATCTGTACGTCCTTGCACAATGAATGATAACGTGAGGATAGGTTAGGCACGGAATAAACAAATTTCAAAAGATTCATTATCCATTCAAGATGCATAATTCGTTATATCTATTTAACAAGGTTTTTATAACAACAAGATGAATTATACAAGATAACATATTTCCTACATATGCGGGTTTTTTTTTTATTCAAGTGTATATTTTTAATGTGCACTCCGAAATGTAATAATGCCAAAGTGTATTTATCAGCGCGTGTACAACTTAATAATTATGTGCCTGCGCTGTTTATAGTCTGTTCCTCACCTGAACAATCTGGTACGTAAGTCGAAGGAGACCATCGGCCAGAGTTTCCACAAACATACAAGGAATTTCCCTTGAACTTTCCCCGTCTAGCAATATCATGCTCTTCTTGGCACATAATACTGCAATATTTCCCATAGGCAAATGTATCGCAGGCCAGAGAGCCGTGAGTTGGTGTCCGAAGTGCGGGGCAAGGTATAGCTGGAGACAACAGGGAAAAACAAACTAACATGTAGGGGAGGAATCAGGAAGTATAATCCACTGCATACTGTAACTTATAATAAGTAATTACATTCACTGTAAATGCCTATGGGGATTATCAACATTTAAGTTAAGGTTACTGGATTTTGAGGTCAATTTTCCCTGGGGCAATTTCTGAAACTAGAAGATTTCAGCCCGAAAGTCACGTTACAATGTGTGTTTGTGTGTACGTTGAGTATTAACTCACGTTTTACGGAAAAGTTCCGCGAGCATTCTGCATAGAGTCCGCTCTGTGGGTCGATGACCTGACACAGGAGATGGTGGTCTCCCCAGGGGAGTCTGGCCGGATTAGGCATGTTACAGTCCATGGTGAGATCCACACCTGGGATCTCTAGATAGGAGGGACTCTCCCAGGGAATACTGATGACTTGAGATGCCGTAATGGAGTCGTTGATGGGTGGACACTCTTCGATTACTGGCTGCACCTCATCTGATAAGATGCATGAACATAGACAATCCTGAGACTCGGCACAGAACAACCTTCAAATTGCCCGACATGAAAGGACTCGCATATCTTGATCACCAATTGCACTTCAAAAACATTTGATTCGATTTGATATGATTTGATTTATTGGTTTCTGTATTATCATTGAGGATAGTGTGATCAAGAGTGTCGAATGCTATGCTTAGGTCCATGAAAAAACCGATGACATATTTTTGTTCAGCTAAGGCGTCGACACTCTATTGTAAAATTGGGCTACTGCCATGTCTGCAGAATGAAATTTCTCGAAATCACACTGGTCTTGGTTAAGCATATCATTTTTTTATCAAAAAATCGTACAGTCTGTTTCGAACAAGTCTTTCTATTACCTTAGAAATACTAGGAAGAATAGAGATAGGACGGTAATTTGTTATAAGAGAGGAGTCATCTTTTTTGTTTATTGGAATAACTTTTGCAATTTTACTTACGTTCGGAAATATACCTGTTGAGAGTGACATGTAACTTAATGCTACACAAAACTTTTAAAACAAAGAAACAAACAAAATAATGAATGGGCAAGACATAAGATTCATTTGAACTTCAAGCTTACTACTGACAAAAACATGGAAAACACAGACGACACTGTTGTTAGATGAGTCGGTGAACGTGAATCGGCACACGGTGTCCGACACAAAGGTGTACGGAGTCCTCAAATCAGGTGGTTCCGTCGTCACCATAAGATTTGTCCCATCAACTGCATCCTCCGCAGAGGGGAGGTCAAAGGTCACTTCTACTCCACTATATTCCTTCCGGACAGCCATGATGGGTGCTGAAGGGCAGGAGAGGTTTGTAGGTGGGGTGCGATCTGGGGTGTGTAAAGTTGACATAGAAAAATAATAATATTCTTTATACAGAACCCGAAAGGCTCCGTCAGAGAGATGACGGAAGCAGTACTTCTGACATTACGAAAGTTCGATTTCGGTGCAGTATTTGAAAAAAAAAAATATCTATCGATACTGCCTTGATATTACCACTAAAACAAACTAATAGCATGCTTCTGTAATAGCCTACCAATGACACAATAAGTTTTTCCACGTGTAATCTGCTGCATGGAACTATACATAATCCTTTGAGATAAGAAAACGACTTTATGGAAGAACATTCGTAAAGGTGGCCGAATATGAATCTCACCAGCACAAAGCAGTGAATCCACGTCAAGAGTACGACTCCACTCCTCTGAAGTAAGACAGGTCAACGGCTGACCGTCACCTTCTAAGACCAAACCTGGGTCACAGTGCAGTACACACACGGTTCCCAAGGGAACCTTCCTGGCTAGTGCACAGTCAGTAGGTGTTACCAGAATGCTTTGGTTCAATGGGAGTGGGGAACATCCCATTGCTACCAGGGAACGAGGTAAAAGTTCAAAGAGGAAAATATTAAGACATGGACAAGTAGATAATAATTTCATTAATGTGAATTAACGCATTCGTAAATTTCCCAACGGGATCAAATGAAAAAACAACTTAAATGTAATTGGTATTCTTTCATTATCTTCTGCAGATCAAATCTGTGCCTGACCAAACCCACCCACGCGCATGCATGCGGGCACATACATAAACTCACACGTTTGCATCGTATTGAGATATGTGTCGGAGAATTATTAAAATGCTGATCTCAAAGTCAAAATGTATTCGTAAGCATGGTCACAAAATCGTTTGACACATGGACATGGACAGTATCTATCATGACAATAACATGACTTTTAAAAGAAACTCTACAAGCACACGCATGTACACGGATTGGAATTCATAAAGGGATATGAACACAGTAGACATAGTGTCCTTACTTTCACTCAAAATCAACACATACAGCCATATTAAGTATCGTATACATTTCTAATCCAGATTGGTACCCCTAAACACTGATAAATAATTAGGTCTTTACAAAGTCCACATCTACAGTTGATTTTTACACTCCTCTCTTGATAATAGGCTGCTTATTATTTGGTTTGACCATTTTGTTGAATTTGTGACAAATGCTTGTAATCGTTTTTTCTCGAAAGGCATTTCTGAGCCAAAAAGAGAATTTTTGTCTTTAATTGAAGGATTTCAAATATTTGGAATAAAGTATTTTGATCAAAATAGGTAAACTCACAGCAACGTTACAGATCGTAGAGATTTTGGCCACAATTGAACAAGTGCTTTACGTTATGTGTCTTACATGGTTGTCTGAAGTTCAATCAGCAGATTTCGACAGAATAACACCTAATTTGTAAGATCTGTACCATGCCACTCATGTCCAATATTTTGTTAGTGTTCGTTTCTAAACTCGTCTCTAAATCAATGCTATTGACATTCTCATTTGCTGTCTATCCGACTGTTTAATCAGAGACAAGTATCTTTTGCAGTATAAACTATATCGGGGGTAGGGATTAATGCCGTGTTGCAAGCTGCAGTTATCTTCTTAGGTTGTCCATACCTTCGCAGACTGGATCCTGATCTAAGTACCAAAAGGTATCAGTGCCATTGAATTCACAACTCCCTCTTCTCGATCCAACAAGCTTGTATCCAGTGGAACAGGAGACTGTGCATTCTGCCCCAAAGGTATCGTTGCAGGCCTCCTCAATGGTTCCGTGAACGGGTGGGACTAAAGACTGGCAATGTCGAACTGGAATAGAACACACTGACAGTTAGGCCCCATTCACACCCATGTCTTAATTGAGGGTCTAGCAGGATAAGCCATGATAAAGTCAAGTTGTTAAATTTGTGAAGCACACATGAAAAGAATGACCAAAGTTCGCGGACAAATCGCTATTGGACAAAATCCTGAATGAAAACTGCTTATGTAAAACGATCACTTATTCTCAGTCCTAGATCCTCGGTGGGATTGTCTATGAAATGTAAAGTTTATTGCATTGGGCTCTCAAGGTTGTTCTTCTAGACCTTCTCACAGAGACGGTACGAATGTATATATCAAAAGCTATCTGAGGGACAGAGTGCGTTTAAACTCCTTGAAAGCAGAGATCTAAGGAGCTGCGGAACGGCCAGCCCCCATCCATGGTATGGTATACGGGCAGACAAACGTCCGACTGCTTACCTTTGACCTCCACAGTGAAACTGCAGTCATTCTCATTGCCAGCATCATCCCTAGCATTACACTTGACTTGGTATATACCACGGGTCATGACCCCGGGTTGAAGGTCACAAGACAAGGTAGGCTCGAGATCACTGTTGTCCATGGCAGTGACATTCCAGCTGACGAGAGCTGTGTCCGAGCTCCGAGGTGCATAGACCACAACGTCTGACGGACACTGGCCGAACGTCGGTGACTGAGTATCTAGGGGAGAAATCCATACAGAGTACACATTTCTTCCATGTCTGTAGTAGCGGTATACTTCGATAATATAGTATCATCATGTATTCGCCCTTTACAACTGTTCTCAACATTTTCTAAAAACATGACGTAAACCTCGGAAAGAGGACTCAACGTGTTGTCACAAACAAAAGACTAATGATTTAGAATAACTACTGAAATAATGATTATCATTATAGACTTGTCGTGAATTTAAATGTTCCATGACTACAATGAAATGATCATAATGCAATTTCAAATCCCACAAACGGGCTTTCATCGGGCGTGTATATGATCGTATCTCCACTGCGAAACATATACGCAAACCTCTGTCAAGGCATGATTATCTCATACTCCAAACATTTCTCTATCCAGACATCATTAGCAGAAATCAAAATCATTCTGTATAGTCCCTTTGTTTTTAATGTGACGTTTAATAAAAGGCTCTACTATAAAACACAGAAACGTCAATTGTATGTGTTTATATATATTATTTGTATAATAATATTCATTAAGATCATCGTCTACCTAAATACATAAGTTTACCAAACACGGCCAAGTGAAAGTAATTGAAGGTCAAAAGCAAGCTTATACTCACCTTTGCATTCGGCTACAGTTACGTTACGGCTCCAAACTTGTGTGCCAGTGCATGTTGTTTCCACATATTCGGATGGGAATATCTGGAAGCCTGACCTTTGACATTCCAAATGACATGTGTCTTGGTAACGTGGGTCAGACAGACACGTGGAGGGTGTGATGGAGATGGCATCTGTTTCAACCAATGGACTGCAAGCTTTTCCTGCAGAGGAAACGGGGCATGTCCTAGTGAATACTTCGTTCCTACTGTTTCCATTTTTATATCTAACTTAAGATAGTATCAAAAGGTAGCGCGGGGAAGGGACTATTTGACCTTGAGCAGTCAAAAGCTTGAAATTTGAATACGTCTTTTTGTGCAAGTTTACATTGCATTAAAGTATTCATGAATGAAACAAAACTCTTTTAGCACACACATCTTCAAACGTGTACCTTGTATCTCGACTTTTCCCCTGGGGAATTGGAGGCGATGAAAATGCAATATATATGTATCAACAAACACTCAGATAGGCCCTACTGTAGTTTTAATTGCCTACAAAGAAAGCGTAGCAACATGCATTCAAACACGTGAAAAAAAAGGATGCTAAAATTATTCAATTCAAAACAACAGTCGATTCAATTAAATTCATGTAATACGGTTAATTTACTGCGCGATAAACTATTGCTCCTTGCCGAGCACTGAAACAAAACTACACAAACATACTGTGGTGATGCCCGAATCCATCACTGTCCATACGCACTTAACCATGAAAAGAAAATGCAAGTTTCATAGAATCAGATAGAGACTCACGGTCACAGGTGAAGTTGGTGCTTGACCACACCCCATCGGCCAGACATCTCCTGAAGAGCTCACCCAAACCAACAAAGCCGAAGGGACACTGCATGGTGCATTCTGATCCATACGGCATTGGGGAAGTGGGGTCACACCCTACCACTGTAGCAGGATATGTCGGGAGGAGAGGGGGGCACGTTTGGACTGCAAGGGAGAATGGAAAATGTTGGTAACGTGGTAGGGTAAATATCACGTTTCATATTTGTTTGGGTTTTTCACAGTATTAGATACCAGTCGATTAGCAGGAAGAAAGCATCTCGTAGTTTTCAACTCAGCATGCTTTTTTTTTTCACTCAGGAGAACAACAAATGACAACAAATTTCCAAGGAACTCATGCACAACAGCTGAATAAAAGCAGCTGGTGATCTGACGACATTTTACACAAAAGGAATTAAAGCAATCAAAACAAAAGAATTTATCTCTGTCAACTTTGAGCGTCTCAACTTTGACCACACGCACATAGAATCATGTCTAAATCATTCAATAAACGTTGCAGACGTGCATACATGAATGATACAAAAACCTTGTTCAGACACATAACACTCGCAATAGAGAAGTCTACTTGCATCATGCTGAAAAAAAAAACCATTATGATCATGCGTCATAGAGTCAGCAAAATTGCTTATATTGCGGCTCTACAGGAGATTGACAGTTGTGTTTTGGTCAACGTGTTTGAAGTTTGAATTTTGAATAAGTTTTCTGACAGAGTAGTCTGCTCTCATCGAAATCTGAACTCGTAAAAAGGAAATTAGAATTTCTCAAACATGACTTGCCTAGTGATTAGAATTTCAATCACCTTTGTTCCACTTGGTGAGGAATAGCATATTTCTATGAAGGATGAATCTTAACTCTCAAAATCTGAGCTGAGCTAAGAACTTTGAAGTTGCCACTGCATGTATATCTAATTTATACTGAGCTAGAATTGAACGCAAACTTTGCCCACTTTGGCAGACTGGAGGAGCGTCTTCCCATGCAGGGCTTCCATCGCTTGACAGATCACATGACATAGCAGATGGTCCAATCAGATCGTAGCCTTCATCGCAAGAGAAAGAACACCTACTGCCATAGAAAGGATCCGTACAGTTGACAACTGAGCCATGGACAAGAGGTTGCTGTGCAGGGCATCTATGGACTAAAATAAGATGTGTACATACGATAATCTTAATAACACAGGGAAAAGAATGAGACTCTTATATCAATGATTTATCTATCAGGGTTCTGCTTTGAATGTTATCAATATGCATAAAACAGCTGGCAAATAATGACTACATACCTCCCCCCCCCCCCCCCCCCACACACACACACACACCAAAAAAGAAAAAAAAAACATATTGTTCATCCATGTCTCAAAGCTGAGTATTGCGTAAAGGAAACAGTTGGCAATTAAAAAAATGAAAATGAGGAGTATCAAGTAAACACTATAAGCAACTATTTAGATATAAACACTAAGATAATGACAGGTAAGACAAGAAATGGGCAACTACATCAGAGGAGCACGTCTAATGCATACACTCACCTTGTACAGTAATGGTGATATCACATCTTGTTGTCATCCCAGCAGCATCAGTTGCGAGGTAGCCAATGACTGTTCCTCCCTCTGGAAATAAGCTTCCTGGTCGAAAGTGGGTATTCAGTCTTTGTTGATTACCAGCGATGTCATGAAAGAAAGATAGAGTAGGGTCGGTGTTGAAATCAAGTTCAATTAGAATGACAAAAAGAGAAGGTATATACCGGCAAAAGAAAACACCTGAACCCTTTAGCAACTGAAAATTCGGTAAATAATGGTCTATGGTTCCATGCAAGGTACAGCTACAGTATTTGTATATTGCTCTTGTTTCGGCAACCTTTTTATTGAAAATGATATAGAAAAGCTCACTGCAGGTTTATTTTTTGACAATTGTAAGTTATGTTCGTTTGAAAGCGTATTAAGACTTTACCAAGAGAACGGTGTCTTACAGAAGTAATTCTGGCATACTTTTGTTGACCATTATCCTCTCATGTATATGAAATTCTATATGAAAACAAAAAATGGTAAAATATAAAACTATAAAAAGAAAAAACCGGACGAGCGGTTTCGGGGGTCTTAGGTAGTAAAAATTTAAGACCAGCGGCTTTGGGTGTTTCGGTTACTTATGGGTTCTAATATATCTACAAACATTCTTCAGAGACACATGGTGTATTGGACAATGAATAGAAGAAGACAATATCTTGTTCACAATATTAACCTTCAAAATGACTGTCGATGTGAAGAATTGATTTCCAATAATGACTTTATTTTTGGGAGGGTTTTTTTTTTTTTTTTGCCTTTTGCCCTAGCAAGTTCAATGTATGCGTTAAAATACATTAAAGTCAAAGCTTTAAAAAATGAGCCATAATTACTTGCTGACATGTACATTTCCCGAGTTGTCACTTGCAATCGGATCCTGGAAGTTGACTATACTCGATGTGCTTCCCATGGAAGCAAAGATCTTGATCTCAGAGGGGCAGCTAGAGTTGAAGTTCGGTGGCTGGATATCTGATTATAGCAGTGAACATAGCAGAAATAAATATTTTGCAATGATATTAGTAAATGATGATAAAGGTGATTATTGATCGGCACTGGATGATGTGCAGATAACCTGAAAGTTGATTAATGAAATAGTTTTGAATATGAATATACAGACAATTGAGGCAAAGGTATAACACTGGACGCAGACGAAATTCAATATTGAAATCTTTGAAGGCTTCCTTGGAGGTAGAACGTTGGATGGTAGAAGGCTTAACGGTGCACCACGTATTCTTTCTAGGGTATCTGTTTGGGTAGGCCCTTTTCAGGGTCAAACAGATACCCTAGAAAGAATACGTGGTGCACCGTTAAAGCCTTCTACCACCCAACGAAAATCAATGTGCCAAAATCTAGATGTTATGAACAATCGGGGCTAACCGTTGGAGTCGCATGTTCAAAGTAAGAGTTCCTGTATTATAAGTCCATATCAATGTCCAATCTAAATAAGCATTACCTATACATGTTGGAGCGGACGGGTAACTCCACTGGCCCTCGGTGCTGCATACAATGTTCCCCTGTCCCTCCAGCCGAAAACCATCATCACAGACAAAGGTACAGGTGGTGTCAAACAGGACGGGATCTGTACCGCTGCACTCCTGGGGCGTCACGGAGCCATAGGAGATGCTGAAATTGCCTGGGCATGTCTTCGGTTCTAGGATATAAAAGTTTCGTTACTCTCGCAATGACACGCATGTGTATTGTTTACATTTGAAGGGGTCGGTGCAATATAGTGCTAACCCACACAATGGTTATTTTGAGATAATCGGTGTTAAATGTTTGGAAAGTACATAGATTGTACATTAATAAAACATGAATGCATGTATTTTTAACCATCTTATTGGTTGAATTCAAATATGATATTTTCACGGAGGTTAGAGTGAAGGATAAGAATTATGAAAATGCATGTAACTCAATTTTGGCAAAAGTGTGGGTTAGCACTATATTGCACCGACCCCTTCATTTGTTAAGCTCTTTCGGAAAGACGCAAGGTAGTGAGTTTTCAAAATCTTACTGTCGCATGTATATATTTAGAATATTTCTTCACTGAAAGTTCAATAAGGGTAATGTTTAGCCCGTGTTTAGCAAAAAATGAATCCCAGTATGGAACAATACGACCAATAATGCATCTTGTTCACAGAAGGCTTTCTTGTGCTAATGTAGTGAAGAAATCAACCTTTCAAATGTACTGATCAGAAACCACAACACATGAACATTGAAATAATCTATCTATTTAATTTAAGCTCTCATGGTGATTCTCAACAAACAAAATATAACATCCCTTTCATGCGCTCATGGTTCTACATTCTTCTTTGGTTTATCTTTTAAACTTTAACAGTGTAAGCTTCAACGTATATCTTATCTATGAATCTGAACGTATGAATTCAAACGCTTTGTGAGACTTCACTGCAGCACTGACACGTACCAGTGCATTGAAAGTTGCTTCCACTCCAGGACTTATCGGATTGACAGGTTCTTGTGACAGTAACAACCCCAGAGGGTGATGTGTAACCTGCACTGCAGGAGAACTGGCACGAAGTTCTGTACTCGGCAGTAGCAGAGGTGCAGTCTGCTGATTGACCGTTGGTCACTGAAGGAACAGTACAGTTCACAGCTGGAACATAAATAAAAAACGCAAGAAATCGAACATGTTAGTATTGTCAAAATAATGTTGTTTTTTACACAAGCGTTTTTCCTGATAAAACATTTACTCATACTCGTTACTTTCGGATTGAACTTCCAGAGCTGTTCTGTTAAAACCCCTTAGGAATCATGGGCGTCACCAGGGGGGGTGCGTTGGGTGCGAACGCACCCCCCTTCAGATCCTTAAAAAAAAAAAAAAAAAAAAAAAAAAAAAAAAAAATCTGTCTGCGAGCGACCTCAACGCCGGACGCTAAATAATTGTTCTTTTCTATTTCTTTTTTATATTTTGCACCAGGGACCAAAAAAAAAAAAAAAAAAATTGTCGACAAAAACAATTCGCACCCCTGGTTCTGGCAGCACTGATTTTATACATATCTACTAGTATTCTACAGTGTTTACTATTTATCGACCGTACTGTACATCCGTACGATACGGAGCACTTATATACACGTTTGCATGTACGTGTGCTACTTACAAGTATGTAGGGTCTATGTACGTTGCTTCTGACCAATCCATATTGCCAGCCCAAGAGCGAGCCTTAGCCTCATTAAAAAAACAAAAAAATGGAGGGGCACGCGAATCATTTTGCCCACCCCTCCATAATTCCAGAAACGAGAAGATTTTCTTATCTTTTTTTTTTTGACAGAAAAACAAAAAGTACCCCCGTAAAAACAATGGAGGGGCAGGCATATTTTGATTTTGTCCCCCCCCCCCCCCAATAATTAATAATTCCCGAAATGAGAAGATTTTCTTGCTTTTGAAAGAAAACAAAAATGTTGCCCCCATAAAAGTATTAGAAGGCAAGCGCACCATTTGCCCCACCCCACATAATCATAATTCCCGCGATTTTCTTGATTTTTTGTTAGAATTCAAGAAATCTGTCCAATTATTTCACCCAAAAGCAGTGGCGTAACTACGGAGGGGGGTGCGCCCCCCTCGCAATCCGCTGGTAAAAAAAAGACTTACCGAAATAGTAATTCAAGTGTTAGTAAACTGCTTTTGAATGAAAGGGTGATCAAGAAATAAGATATTTTTCTATGATTTCTTTTAACCATAATTAAATAGGTATATAGTGTGAAACATTGTTCAAAAAGCCCGGACCTGACAAAAGATTGTGATTCAGCGCATAGGCGTACCCAGGATTTTTTAGAGGGGGGTGTTCAGTGGCGTACCGTGGGTCAAGACATTGGGTGGGGGCGCACCTCATGGAAGCAACATCAGAATTGCATAACTGTACAATTAAATGCGAGCGAGCGGAGCGAGCGAGCTTGAAAATTTTGACATTTTACAGTCCCCAAACTGCCGTTTGTAGCTATATACAGCTGTATAATAATATATATATATATATATATATATGACTTACTTCTTGACTTAAGTCGGGTAGTATTCCCGAGATCCATGGATGATGTCCCTCCAGCGCTCTCTGTTCTCCATTACACTGGCAATGTCCTTTGTGTCATGCAGACCAGTGTCATTTCTAAGTGTGTCTACATATGTGCGTCGAGGCCGCCCGCGTCTTGCTCTCCCATGTAGTGGTTCCCATAGTAAAACTGTGTGTAGTGTTAGCTCAAGGTGTCTTTGGGCGTGTCCAGCGAGCCTTAGCCTCCTCTGAGCTACTTTGGAGCTAACTTTTGGTAGGGTCCCATACAGTTCTGAGTTAGTGATCCTCATCGTATATTGGTTGATGTTTAGAGCCATCCTGAGCATCCTTGTGTAGCAACCATCTAGGATTTTAGTGAGTCTTCTCGTCATAGTCCAAGTTTCAGACCCATACAGAAGTACTGACTCGACTGTTGCGGTGAATAGGCGAACTTTAAGGTCCTTCCGCAAGTCTGATTTCCACACAGTTTTTAAGCTGTGACATGCTGCCCATGCTTTTCTCTTTCTTGCGTCTACGTCCTCCTCAGAGTTTCTGATTTTGGCCCCAAGATACAGGAAGTCATTTACTAGCTCTATTGGCTGCCCACCCATACTTGTAATCCCTCCTGGCTCATCAATATTCTCGACCAGATATTTTGTCTTTTGTTCATTCATCGTTAGTCCTACGCTGGCAGATACCGCCTCTACTTCCCTCATGAGTTCCTCTGCATCCTTCACGGTGTTTGTCAACAGGGCAATGTCATCTGCGAATTCTGTGTCGGATATTTTCTTGGCCTTTACTCTCCTGCTCCGTGCTGGTGTCAAAGTAAATCCAAGATCTGGCTTCTTCCATGGATCTTTTCAATGGCTAATAGACCCTACCGGCGCCACTCGAGTAAGGCTATTTCTCGGGTACTTTCATACCCGGCTTTTTTTTCGAGGTGTGTACGCTCCTCTAGATCCGCCGTGTTCAGTTACCGACATGCTCATTTTGGGGACATGCAGTGTAGCAGGATCACCTCTGGCAGGATGTGACCTACAGGTCACGCACGGACGGTCTTCCTCCTCTGACTACTGGTGTTAATCATCAGTAGGAGGCTGGGTCATATTACTGGCCCTTGAACCCATATATATATATATATATATATATATATATATATATTTGCTTTGGAAATTAAGGGGGTTGCACCGGGTGCAACTGCTGGCAGTTGATGGCAGTAACATCAGGAGAATGGCATAACGATTAAATGCGAGTGAGCGAAGCGAGCGAGCTTGAAAATTTTGACGTTTTAAGTCCCCAAACTGCCGTTGGCAGCTATATTTTTTCGCTTTAGAAATTAAGGGGAGGGGGCGCACCGGGCGCAACTGCTGGTAATTACTGACAGCAACATCAGGAGAATTGCATAACGATTAAATGCGAGCGATCGAAGCGAGCGAGCTTGAAAATTTTGACATTTTAAGTCCCCAAACTGCCGTAATATATGTATATATATATATATATATATATATATATATATATATATATTTGCTTTGGAAAATCAAGGGGGTTGCACCGGGTGCAACTGCTGGCAGTTGCTGGCAGTAACATCAGGAGAATGGCATAACGATTAAATGCGAGCGAGCGAAGCGAGCGAGGCTGAAAATTTTGATATTTTAAGTCCCCAAACTACCGTTGGCAGCTATATTTTTTCGCTTTAGAAATTAAGGGGAGTGGGCGCACCGGGCACAACTGCTGGTAATTACTGACAGCAACATCAGGAGAATTGCATAACGATTAAATGTGAGCGAGCGAAGAGAGCGAGCTTGAAAATTTCGACATTTTACAGTCCCAAAACTGCCGTTTGTAGCTATATTTTTTCGCCTTAGAAATTAAGGGGAGGGGGCGCACCGGGCGCAACTGCTGGCAATTACTGACAGCAACATCAGGAGAATTGCATAACGATTAAATGCGAGTGAGAGAAGCGAGCGAGCTTGAAAATTTCGACATTTTACAGTCCCAAAACTGCCGTTTGTAGCTATATTTTTTCGCCTTAGAAATTAAGGGGAGGGGGGCGCACCGGGCGCAACTGCTGGTGATTACTGACAGCAACATCAGGAGAATTGCATAACGATAAAATGCGAGCGAGCTTGAAAATTTTGACATTTTACAGTCCCCAAACTGCCGTTTGTAGCTATATTTTTTCGCTTTAGAAATTAAGGGGAGGGGGCGCACCGGGCGCAACTGCTGGTAATTACTGACAGCAACATCAGGAGAATTGCATAACGATTAAATGCGAGCGATCGAAGCGAGCGAGCTTGAAAATTTTGACATTTTAAGTCCCCAAACTGCCGTAATATATGTATATATATATATATATATATATATATATATATATATATATTTGCTTTGGAAAATCAAGGGGGTTGCACCGGGTGCAACTGCTGGCAGTTGCTGGCAGTAACATCAGGAGAATGGCATAACGATTAAATGCGAGCGAGCGAAGCGAGCGAGGCTGAAAATTTTGATATTTTAAGTCCCCAAACTGCCGTTGGCAGCTATATTTTTTCGCTTTAGAAATTAAGGGAGGGGGCGCACCGGGCGCAACTGCTGGTAATTACTGACAGCAACATCAGGAGAATTGCATAACGATTAAATGCGAGCGAGCGAAGCGAGCGAGCTTGAAAATTTCGACATTTTACAGTCCCAAAACTGCCGTTTGTAGCTATATTTTTCGCCTTAGAAATTAAGGGGAGGGGGGCGCACCGGGCGCAACTGCTGGTGATTACTGACAGCAACATCAGGAGAATTGCATAACGATAAAATGCGAGCGAGCTTGAAAATTTTGACATTTTACAGTCCCCAAACTGCCGTTTGTAGCTATATTTTTTCGCTTTAGAAATTAAGGGGAGGGGGCGCACCGGGCGCAACTGCTGGTAATTACTGACAGCAACATCAGGAGAATTGCATAACGATTAAATGCGAGCGATCGAAGCGAGCGAGCTTGAAAATTTTGACATTTTAAGTCCCCAAACTGCCGTAATATATGTATATATATATATATATATATATATATATATTTGCTTTGGAAAATCAAGGGGGTTGCACCGGGTGCAACTGCTGGCAGTTGCTGGCAGTAACATCAGGAGAATGGCATAACGATTAAATGCGAGCGAGCGAAGCGAGCGAGGCTGAAAATTTTGATATTTTAAGTCCCCAAACTACCGTTGGCAGCTATATTTTTTCGCTTTAGAAATTAAGGGGAGTGGGCGCACCGGGCACAACTGCTGGTAATTACTGACAGCAACATCAGGAGAATTGCATAACGATTAAATGTGAGCGAGCGAAGAGAGCGAGCTTGAAAATTTCGACATTTTACAGTCCCAAAACTGCCGTTTGTAGCTATATTTTTTCGCCTTAGAAATTAAGGGGAGGGGGCGCACCGGGCGCAACTGCTGGTGATTACTGACAGCAACATCAGGAGAATTGCATAACGATAAAATGCGAGCGAGCTTGAAAATTTTGACATTTTACAGTCCCCAAACTGCCGTTTGTAGCTATATTTTTTCGCTTTAGAAATTAAGGGGAGGGGGCGCACCGGGCGCAACTGCTGGTAATTACTGACAGCAACATCAGGAGAATTGCATAACGATTAAATGCGAGCGATCGAAGCGAGCGAGCTTGAAAATTTTGACATTTTAAGTCCCCAAACTGCCGTAATATATGTATATATATATATATATATATATATATATATATATATTTTGCTTTGGAAAATCAAGGGGGTTGCACCGGGTGCAACTGCTGGCAGTTGCTGGCAGTAACATCAGGAGAATGGCATAACGATTAAATGCGAGCGAGCGAAGCGAGCGAGGCTGAAAATTTTGATATTTTAAGTCCCCAAACTACCGTTGGCAGCTATATTTTTTCGCTTTAGAAATTAAGGGGAGTGGGCGCACCGGGCACAACTGCTGGTAATTACTGACAGCAACATCAGGAGAATTGCATAACGATTAAATGTGAGCGAGCGAAGAGAGCGAGCTTGAAAATTTCGACATTTTACAGTCCCAAAACTGCCGTTTGTAGCTATATTTTTTCGCCTTAGAAATTAAGGGGAGGGGGCGCACCGGGCGCAACTGCTGGCAATTACTGACAGCAACATCAGGAGAATTGCATAACGATTAAATGCGAGTGAGAGAAGCGAGCGAGCTTGAAAATTTTGACATTTTACAGTCCTCAAACTGCCGTTTGTAGCTATATTTTTTCGCTTTAGAAATTAATGGGAGGGGGCGCACCGGGCGCAACTGCTCGCAATTACTGACAGCAACATCAGGAAAATTGCATAACGATTAAATGCGAGCGAGCTTGAAAATTTTGACATTTTACAGTCCCCAAACTGCCGTTTGTAGCTATATTTTTTCGCTTTGGAAATTCGGGGGGGGGGGCGCACCGGGCGCAACTGCTGGCAATTACTGGCAGTAACATCAGGAGAATGGCATATAACGGTTAAATGAGAGCGAGCGAAGCGAGCGAGCTTGAAAATTTTGACATTTTAAGTCCCCAAACTGCCGTAATATATGTATATATATATATATATATATATATATATATATTTGCTTTGGAAATTAAGGGGGTTGCACCGGGTGCAACTGCTGGCAGTTGCTGGCAGTAACATCAGGAGAATGGCATAACGATTAAATGCGAGCGAGCGAAGCGAGCGAGCCTGAAAATTTTGACATTTTAAGTCCCCTAACTACCGTTGGCAGCTATATTCTTTCGCTGTAGAAATTAAGGGGAGGGGGCGCACCGGGCGCAACTGCTGGTAATTACTGACAGCAACATCAGGAGAATTGCATAACGATTAAATGCAAGCGAGCGAAGCGAGCGAGCTTGAAAATTTTGACATTTTACAGTCCCAAAACTGCCGTTTGTAGCTATATTTTTCGCTTTGGAAATTAAGGGGAGGGGGCGCACCGGGCGCAACTGCTGGCAGTTACTGACAGCAACATCAGGACAATTGCATTACGATTAAATGCAAGCGAGAGAAGCGAGCGAGCTTGAAAATGTTGACATTTTAAGTCCCCAAACTACCGTTGGCAGCTATATTCTTTCGCTTTAGAAATTAAGGGGAGGGGGCGCACCGGGCGCAACTGCTGGTAATTACTGACAGCAACATCAGGAGAATTGCATAACGATTAAATGCAAGCGAGCGAAGCGAGCGAGCTTGAAAATTTTAACATTTTACAGTCCCAAAACTGCCGTTTGTATCTATATTTTTTCGCTTTGGAAATTCGGGGGGGGGCGCACCGGGCGCAACTGCTGGCAATTACTGGCAGTAACATCAAGAGAATGGCATATAACGGTAAAATGCGAGCGAGCGAAGCGAGCGAGCTTGAAAATTTCGACATTTTACCATCCAAAAACTGTCGTTTGTAGCTACATGTATATTTTTTTCGCATTGGAGGGAGGGGGTGCCCGGTGCGCCCCCTGGATCCGCCACTGGTAGTCAAGGGTGTCGGTTTATGTTCATGATTGGGGGAGGTATGACCAGCGAGGGGGCGTCGAAGTAACCAAGCGGGAGAAGGATGTCCAAATTCTGCACTTTATATAGAGCATCCCCTAATTTGTTTGTGTTTGTGAGTGTGTGTGTTTCATATAGATGGAAAAGTTAGGAAATAGCCAAGGTCAAGTCTTATTATTGGCAATGCAAGGCATTTTAATATAGACTAGTATGTAAAGCAACACTGCAAAATCAATGATCAAGCTTTGATAGCAAATGTGTAGAACCTATCAAACATTGCGCAACATTGCAGCGACTCTTTTTGCCATTCCGATATTCTGAGTACACTGCGCACATCCTGCTTGTATTCAAAATGCCAACCAGGAATCACGCTGAATCACAATCTTTTGTCGTCTCCGGGCTTTTTGAACAATCTTATACCTCTTTGATTATATGGTTAAAAGAAATCTAAAAAAAAAAATATTTTTTTCTTGATCATTGTTTCATGTCGATTTCAAAAGCAGTTTACTAACCCTTGAATTGCCATTTTCGTAGGTTTTTTTCTTTCTTTTTTTCCTTTTTTTTTAAATCAGCGGATGGGGGGGGGGGGCACTTGCCCCCCCCCCCATGCCCCCGTAGTTACGCCACTGTTCCTAGACCTAGATATCTAATGAATTTTAGGCGCAATATTTAGTCATCCAACCACAATTTGTAGACTCACATTCAGTTATCTTTCAGTTTTAACTTTCAGTCATTGAAAAAATTCATATCTACTATTACTAAAGATTACCAAGTCCATGTGCTATTACTAATTACATTGAGTAGCAAGTAACTTGCTACTCCCAGAGCTTCCAGAGCTTGCTGCTTCCAGTAGGCTACTATACTGACTCTACTTGGTAGTCAGTGGCGTATCTAGGGAAAACGGCGCCCGTGGCAAGCGCGAAAATTGCGCCCATAATTTCTGAAAAAGTGTTCAACCCCAACCCCATCCCAGTAAGGACTTTAAAAAAGTCCTCATGATATGCTTTTTGAAGCACTTAAGAGGGGTCTTTTGAGGGTGATTTAAATGTATAAATAGGCAACCCTAAATTTTGATATATTTTGGCGAGCGAGCGCAGCAAGCGAGCCGAAAATCTTTATATTTCAGCTTTACACATAACATGGAATTCTTGTCATTTTTGGTTATTAAATCTTCGAATTACAATTCTAATCATAGTGACGGCCTTATAGATAACGATTTGTACCAACAGTGTCCAACCCCATCCCGGTAGGGACTTTAAAAAAGTCCACATGATGTGCTTTTTCAAGCACTTATAGAAGGGGTCTTTTGAGGGTGTTTTAAATGTAATAGATATTGAAGAATTTTGGCGAGCGAGTGCAGCGAGCGAGCCGAAAATTTTTGTATTTCAGCTTACAAAACATGGAATTCTTGTCATTTTGGGTTATCAAATCTTCGAATGACAATTCTAATCAAGATATAGTGACGGTCTTATAGATAACGATTTATACCAACAGTGTTCAATCCCAATCCCATCCCGGTATATGGACTTAAAAAAAGTCCACTTGATATGCTTTTTCGAGCACTTAAAAGGGTTTTTTGAGGGTGATATAAAATCTGATAAATTTTGATAAATTTTGGCGAGCGAGCGCAGCGAGCGAGCCGACAATTTTTGTATTTCACCTTACAAAACATGGAATTCTTGTCAATTTTTGGTTATTAAATCTTACAATTCTAATCAAGATATAGTGACGGCTTCATAGATAACGATTTATGCCAACAAACTAAGGACTTGGAAAAATACTCTAAATTACTACAAGTGAGTGAGCCGAAATTTTTATATTTCCACGTCATCATTACGTTTTGTTCTTCTTATTTTTTTTTTGGATAAATTTTGGCGAGCGGGCGCAGCGAGCGAGACGAAAATTTTTATATTTCAGCGTTACAAAACATGGAATTCATGGAATTCATGTTTTGTTTTTATCTTGTTTGATTTGGTTTTCTGTTTGCGCTCAGCTTCGCGCGCGGTGCAGTAACGCTCGCTCGCATTAATTGTTATGCAATTCTCCTGATGTTGCTGCCAGTAATTACCGGCAGTTGCGCCCGTTGCGCCCCCAACCCCTCCTTTATTTCCAAAGCGAAAAAATATAGCTACAAACGGCAGTTTGGGGACTGTAAAATGTCAAAATTTTCAAGCTCGCTCGCATTTAAATTCTCCTGATATTGCTGCCAGTAATTGCCAGCAGTTGCGCCCGGTGCTCCCCCTTAATTTGGAAAGCAAAAAAGCTATAGCTTCAAATAGCAGTTTTGGGACTGTACAGAATGTCAAAATTTTCAAGCTCGCTCGCATTTAATCTTTATGCCATTCTTCTGATGTTACTGCCAGTAATTGTCAGCAGTTAGTGAGTTGCGCCCGGTGCGCCCCCCTTAATTTCCAAAGCGAAAATATATAGCTAAGAACGGCAGTTTTTTTTTTTATTTACTGTAAAATGTCAAAATTTTCAAGCTCGCTCTCTTCGCTCGCTCGCATTTAATCGTTATGCAATTCACCTGATGTTCCTGCCAGTAATTGCCTGCAGTTGAGCCCGGTGCGCCCCCCTTAATTTCCAAAGCGAAAAAATATGGCTAAGAACGGCAGTTTTTGGACTGTAAAATGTAAAATTTTTAAGTTCGCTCTCTTCGCTCGCTCGCATTTCATCGCTATGCAATTCACCTGATGTTGCTGCCAGTAATTTCCAGCAGTTCCCCCGGTGCCACTCCCCCCCCCCCTTAATTTCCAAAGCGAAAAAATATGGCTAAGAACGGCAGTTTTTGGACTGTAATATGTAAAATTTTGAAGCTCGCTCTCTTCGCTCGCTCGCATTTCATCGTTATGCAATTCACCTGATGTTGCTGCCAGTAATTGCCAGCAGTTCCGCCCGGTGCCCCTCCCCCCTTAATTTCCAAAGCGAAAAAATATGGTTAAGAACGGCAGTTTTTGGACTGTAAAATGTAAAATTTTCATGCTCGTTCTCTTCGCTCGCTCACATTTCATCGTTATGCAATTCACCTGATGTTGCTGCCAGTAATTGTCAGCAGTTCCGCCCGGTGCACCTCCCTCTTAATTTCCAACGCGAAAAAAATATGGCTAAGAACGGCGGTTTTTGGGCTGTGAAATGTAACATTTTCAAGCTCGCTCGTTCCGCTCGCTCGAATGTAGTCATTATGCTCTCCTGATATTGCTGCCAGTATTTGCCAGCAGTTGCGCCCGATGCGCCCCCTTAGATTCTAAAGCGAAGAAATATAGCTACAAACAGCAGTTTGTTTGTTTTTTACTGCAAAATGTCAAAATTTTCAAGCTCGTTCGCATTTAATTGTTATGCAGTTCTCCTGATGTTGCTGCCACTTATTGCCACCAGTTGCGCCCGGTGCTCCCCCCCCCCCCCCTTTATTTCCAAAGCGAAAAAATAATGGCTCTAAATTGCAGTTTTTGGACTGTAAAGTGTCAAAATTTTCAAACTCGCTCTCTTCGCTCGCTCGCATTTAAATTTTATGCCATTCACCGGATGTTGCTGCCAGTAATTGCCAGCAGTTGCGCCCGGTGCTCCCCCCCCCCTTAATTTCCAAAGCAAAAGAATATGGCTACAAACGGCAGTTTTGGGACTGTAAAATGTCAAAATTTTCAAGCTCGCTCGCTCGCTCGCATTAATTGTTATGCAATTCTCCTGATGTTGCTGCCAGTAATTACCGGCAGTTGCGCCCGTTGCGCCCCAACCCCTCCTTTATTTCCAAAGCGAAAAAATATGGCTCCAAATGGCAGTTTTTGGACTGTAAAATGTCAAAATTTCCAAGCTCACTCTCTTTGCTCGTTCGCATTTAATTTTTATGCCATTCGCCTGATGTTGCTGCCAGTAATTGCCAGTAGTTGCGCCTGGTGCGCCCCCCTCCCCTTAATTTACAAAGCAAAAAAATATGGCTACAAACGGCAGTTTTTGGACTGTAAAATGACAAAATATTCAAGCTCGCTCGCTCCGCTCGCTCGCATGTAGTCGTTATGCCATTCTCCTGAAATCGCTGCCAGTTGTCGTTTCACACCGTCATTCCATAATCCATTTATAGGGGGTACAAGCCCATCCGGCACTTCCACACCCTCCCCCACCCTTGCTCGCTCCCTCGCATACTAACACCCCCCCCCCCCCCCTCCCCCTTCCCCCCAAGATGAAATCCTAGCTACGCCGGTGCCCTTTCCCCGCTTGGTTTCCCTAAAAAAAACAGTAAAAGTCTAGGGATTGAGAGCTTCCTATATTACAGATGTCTGTCCAAAAAATCTCATAAACATTTAGTGTCAAAACGCACCCCCTTTGAAAAAAAGCTGGTGACGCCCCTGGGAATGAATTGGCAGTACTCATATCCTCATCTTTCCAACCCCCTTCAATTAAATAAATGAAAATGAGAAAGACAGTGAGATGAATGCTCATGTCATTAATTCTTATTCTATTATCTTATAGGAACGTGAAGATTACTTCTGGTACATGATCGACACTTACGGTAACACGCTGGATTGAATTCTGTCCAGAAGCCAGTTGTCTCATCAGATGCCATTGACCAATCACAGGTTCTTTCCACTGTGGGGCCTGATCCTGGATACATCTGGTACCCAGAGTCACAAGCTATTGTACAGATTGAGCCAAACACAACCCCACCTTGGCAGCTGCCCTGCCCTGCCGTCAACGTCGCCGAACTGTCGTCCGGTATTTGGACTGGAGGGCATCGTATGACTGGTTGGTAACAAAGAGATGTATAAGTAGAAGTTCATTTCAGGGAATAGTCCCGGTATACTCGGGCAGGTGTCTATGGGAAATGCGTATTGTAGCAAAATCAGTCCGTCCTCAACGGGTTAACTCTGAAATGTGCTCAAGTGAAACTTCAAATACTTTTTTGTGAATAATATAGTTGTCGTGCTATCACGTTGAAGTGGAGTCCATTAAATCTTTTGGCATGTTATAATTACGTAAATTCATTATTATGCAGACATTGTTAAAAAAAAAAGTCCTTTGCCCAGTAAATTTTTTTGTCAAGTTCGTGAAATTTAACACCATTGCTGTGTGTTGAGGGACATGAACTCCACGGGAGAACGTGTTGGTGTGAGCATGGCATATGGGCATAGTGTTGCAATAGAGCTTCAAAAGCTCATAACTGACTAACAAATTACTTACAGTACTGGTAGGTCTCCTACTCAAGCAAATCTTACTTACCTCTAACCCTCACATTATGTGAGCATGTAGCCGAGTTTCCAGCACTGTCCACTGATTGGTGTACAATGGTGTGATCACCTTCAGTAAGCGAGTTAGGCAGACTATTTCCCGCCACTTGCACTGAGTCTATGCTGAATACATGTGTAGGTATGGCAGTCCCTCGATCTGTTGCCTGCAGAACAAGACAGTTTAGCTTCAAATAACATCATGTCAAATTTCCATATCCCTTGATGAGCATGACCGCTTAGAGTTGAAAACCAGCGCCCTGTCATAACTGTCATACGGAGACCATTTTCCAAAAAAAAAAAACATATGTTACTGGAATCCCTTTTTTTTTTAATGGAGATTAGTGGATCACTGCCAAAGAGGGTACATGGAACGTCTTAAGCAGTTCGCTCAATTTCTATATCATTTTCGTTTTAATTATCTGTGTATGTTTTTTCCTGGTTATGTGGATTGTATATACCATTTCAGATTTCAAGTTTTTGTCCTTGTGATTATTCATATGCTTTAATCGAAAAGGTTGAATATTGCATTATTTTGTAAGTCCATGTGAAGAGTTGTTTCATGTGAGATAATATGGAATTGTGCAGACAAACGATGTGAAAATGGTCTGATATAAATGTGGTGTACTGTGAAGTGAAGCTACACTTTTAGTGGCTGCAAAGAAAGCATCAGTATGCTCAAACAATGGACTTATTTCTGGAATCATTGCCGTATTTCTCAAAATATATTGATACATCGCATGCGAAATATATAATCATAGATAATCGTGCACTTCAAGACATTCTTTCGTTCACAGTCACAACAGCAGAGAACGTTAAAAACTTTAAGATATAAATGAAATCAAGGACCACCCATCACGGATTTCCATTATCATGTATGCAGGCCTACATGATGTCTATACGTAATGTGGTCGGTGAAAATCAGAGCACCGTATCTTAAAAGTTGTCAGCCCTAACAAGTTGTTGGTCTGTAACAATTTCAGTACCAAGAAAAATGGTTTTGATTGGCTGAGAAGCTCTGGTCACTGACTGTTAGCATGGTCAGAAACTGACAGCTTTCATGAAACTGTGTCATCCAAAAGTATATTACATCCATGAAGATCGTATGTGTATGTGTGTGTGTGTGTGTGTGTGTGTGTGTGTGTGTGTGTGTGTGCGTGTGTATAATATAATATATGTATATAATACGACAGCTGATGGTACCTGGGGCTGGTTCATAGTGGCCCACTGAACAGTGGAGGATGTTGTTTCAGCTTCCGCTATCAGTTCCACATCAAGGGGGCAGATGATTACTGGTGGTGTGATATCTGATTGAAGGATCAAACGGGAAAAAAAACTAGCTCCTTCATTTTTACTGATGTTGAACACTATGATTCATATTCTAAGCTCAGTTGAAATGGGAAGAGAGTTATGACATCATCAATATGGCATTAATCACTTCGAACAACGTTTGGTTCATTATACACATGCTCCGTGGTCTAAGCCTGATTTCATTACTCTCTTTTTACCACATTCCATATCCCATCTGCAATGTTCTATAGATATCTTACAGGTAGATAGAAATAAGCCTTTTAACACAAAAACTTACCCAGAGCTGGTCTGTCCCCCACAAGGAGCAACAGTAATGAAAAACAAGTCAGGGACAGATTTTGATTTAAGAATCATGATTAATGATTCATGATTTTATGATCGACAGTTTTATGAAAAATAAATTATTCATAGAAAATATATTAAACTTATAATTTCCAATATGAATTATTTTCATTTGAATTTTTGAGATTGTGTTTAAAAACTTATGGACTTTGATTGACACTACCTGAACAAGTTGTCGGAGGGGTTTCCCATGCTCCAGTAGAAAGACACGTTCTCTGCCCAGAGCCCGCTGTCATAGTAAAACCAGTATTACACGCTATCGTGCAGACGGCACTGTAGTTTTGACTCGGTGAAGTGGTGGGTTCGACCACGCCCATGAAAGAGCACTGGGAAATGGCGCCATTCGCAGGAGGGGTTAAGGCAGGGCATTTCACAACTGAAACATCACAAAAATACAATGAAAATAGGAAAGATGCTCGTCGAAATATGATGTGATTGAGAAACTGAAACACTTGCAAAGAAGTGCCGAGCCACTTTCACTGTCTATAACACTTTCATTCTCGTTACTCCTTGGCGGTCCAAGAGATGGAGCTCCAACCTGCTATAAGTATGCATACAGCAATAAGTTTTACATTGATTCACAAAACAATGCAACAGGTTCATTTCTGCTTTTGATGATAGCAGTTGGAGGTCGTCATCTTTCTGAGCAAGCTGAAGATTGAATTCATCAAACGCTTACCTAATATCGGGTATGTTTTCTTTGTTTACATATCAAATATGTCAAATGAAATGCAACTTTTTGCGTGTCTACTGCAGCTGTTCATGGGAACCTTATTGTTTGCAGACCTGATAAGATGGGATTACAAACAAATGTAAGCCCGTGCTTGTACAGACGTAGTATGCAAACACCCTGCAATTTATTTAAACATATTTATTGCATATCTCACTTGTGCAGAAAATGTCGCTTCCTGTCCAAATTCCTTCACCATCTCCGTCACCATCATCTAAACACGTTTTGGATACCGGTGTCTTAGGTTCATAGCCATCTTCACAGGCTAGGGTGCATGATGTTCCGTAATCTTCTCTGTCGTTTGAGCAGCCCACCTTTCTTCCATGATCGGGGGCCGGGAGGTCGTCAGAAGAACAGGTTATCACTGACAGGAAAATGAGAAACAAGGAAAATGAGAGTTTGCATTGTACTATACGTCATTTGCTATTGCTGAGGAACGAAATATAATGCTTGCGATGATAATACACACGTTACTGGAGTTAGAATTTATATGCTAATTGCCGTGCTTTCATTTGCACTGCATGCAATGAAAACATGACCAAAAAAAAACACCATAAAATGATAATTAAAGTTTGCTGGTACAACTTGAATATGAAAACCTATTGCAATTCTCTTATTCACCATCTTTATTTATGAATGCCATATAAGATGAATCTGTTCCACATATGTGACTCTGCACCTCAAAACAAACAAAAAGTCGCCAGACATGAATTTTTAGTTAAGACCATATTCTGAAAGAGCAGACTTTAAGCTTTAAAATGATGTATAACTCAAATCAAATGGACTCTCTTAACCTATCTAAATATTGGAAAGAAAACACAAATTCAGGAAAAGTGTGAACTAAGAAAAGAGGCTCTGAAGTACAGTGTCTATTCAAGCGCTTAATCTTTACCAAACCGTGCTGGCTGCGCGATGAATGGGACAAAAAACAAGAAGTAAACCACCAGAGTAACAACAATGAAGGGATTATCAGATTAAATTGAAATTAAGCATGCCTTATTAACACATTCTGTTCATAATCAATGCCAACTTTCAAAGCAGTAACACTATTCTTTCAAAAGATATGAGAGTTGAAAGTGAAGAGTGTGGACAAGGTTTTTCAGAAATGAAAAAGGGATTCTAAAGACACACCTAATCACACTATTCTACCAAAAATGTTCGAGATAAACTGCTAAAAAAACACACTTTCCTGCCCGTTTTATGATACCAAATTTTAGCATAATGTAACAGAATACACGCTCTTTCAGGAAATATGAAAAAGTCAAGTTCGGCTAGGTTGACCCATTTCACTTATTTTCAGTCCTCACGCAAAATCAGTGTGTGCGACTTTATGTTCGTTTTGAGGTGCACGGTCACATATGGTCCATGCAAGCCTGATGACAAGACAAGTCATGATTTTGATTTATAGTAAAGCTCTTATATTATTGAATGACACTTATATAATCAGCAGACATAAATTGTGTTCAAGTTTAAGTTCAATTTGGATTTTAATAGATAGTAAAGTTCTTATATCATTGAATGACACTTATATAATCAGCAGACATATACATTGTGCTTAAGTTTAAGTTCAATTTCACTGAATTTTGAATGAAAGAGTATTTATTTTTTTTAATGTCTTGAGATTAATTTTACTAACAGATTCACGTAGGAAGGTCAAAAGTAGACGAGTAAAAAACAAAAGTAGACAACTAATGAATTCTACAAGTTAGCATTGGTGCTGTATCAATATCATCCTTCGAGCTGAAAAGACTTCAACATGGCTAGTATCAATTCACCCAGCAATAATAACACCAACAACAAAAAAATGCAATGATCATTTCCACTATTAAACAAGGAAAAATTCAAAAAAAAAGTATCTTACAATGGCAAGATGGCGGATTCCCACTCCAAGTGCGATCATGATTACATGTGAGAGCAGTGTTTCCTTGGAGGTAGTAACCCTGGGCACAGCTAAACTGACACTGATTTCCAGACGGGACAACATTGCCAGCTGGACAGGCGCTGGTTACCATCATTTGAAGTGCAGTAGACAGAGGTGGCTTAGTACAGAGTATTCCTGGAATGAAATCATGGCAAAATCCAATCTTTTATTATCTTAATTTCCACAAAACATCATATAACTAGATCCTGGTAAAACTCTCTTTTCATGCAGCACTGTTATTTTTTCTTTACAATAAATAAAAACATTTGAGCTTTTCAACAGACAATATACCAGTGTAGGATTTTATTTTTAAACTAATCAATGACATGAGGATGTTCATTGAAAAGTTAAAGTAACTGAACATTTTAATTTGTGAAATTAAAGTCGTTTAAATTACGTGTAATTACTACTTCCCCTTCATCACAATTCTGCTGATGTTTCCTTGGCTTTTATATTCTTTATTTCTCTATTACCATTATAATTTTACACATAACCCAAATTTGATATATTTCCTGGAACATCACGAGCACTTCGATAAAGACTACAGCACGACTTTATTTCTTTCCAACATAAGCCGTTATTAAAACCAGTTACATACTGAATTCTGAAATCCCCATAGGGTTAATACATAGATCACCATGGTTCCCGTATGAAACGGGTTGAGAAAAAGTAAACATAATATTAACAAAATTATTTTGTAACTTTTGTAACTATAGCAGAGTAAACACAGAAAACGCAGTAAATAATGAGATGAAGAGCTTCGCAAAAGGTCAAAGTTGATATATGAATTAAACTCAACTTTTAATTATGGTACGTCAATGGATTCCCTGTTCATTTTCCATTATTGCTCTGAGAATAAATCGTTTGTCGACTGTTCTATTGTGTACATTTAAGACTAGGTGCAAAAGTCTCCAAAATTGTCACATGAATTCGAAAGTTATCATAATGAGAACATCATTGAAAACTCACAAAGCATACCATAAGTTTAGAATGAGCTTAAAAGGTCGACTTCACTTCTTTTTTTTTTCTTTTTTCTTTTTTTTTTTTGCAAAACACCCCCATGGTGTTAACAGTACTTACTCGAGCAAACGGGGGTTGCACCGACCCAGTGCGCGGATGTGCTTCCTGCCTGGGCGGCACATGTCAGCTCATCATTGTTAATCTCATAGCCAGTATTGCAGGAAAACTGACATTTCGTGCCGTAATTTCTGGAGCCGGTGCCGACCACTGTCCCATGTTGTAAAGAAATACTTCGGCACTGTAGAACTGATAACAGAGATAGAGGTCAATTATGAAGACAGCATTTTATGAACAGTTGACAGAATAGGTGTAGTAGGGTTATCTAGTTCACCAAATATCAAAATAATAACAAGTGTGTTCAAGCACCAAATTAAAATGGAAAAAGTGGTCTTTGGTGAAGCAATGCAATCTATTCAGCCCCTTTTATCTTATGATGCAGTACTTCTTGGGTCAGTGTGACAAATACGATTATTGTTATTACTGCATATCGCCAAGCTTTATATACGTATTTCCATATCTACTGAAGATAGACTCTGTTTAGTTCATTACCGCCTTTTGCTGTCAAGAAGTCATCATCCTTACTTCGAAAAAAAAGAAATAAAGAAGTAGGAAAGCAGATTTTGTAACGTGACAGGAACCAACATTTAAATGTTTTCACAAGGAGCTGTCATAAATACAGACCAGAGTGGAGTGGTCATTACATTATGTGTGATAAATTCGGGTGATAGAGCCCCATCACTAGATTGGGAATTAAAGAATCGATTAATATCGATCGATAAACTGAACAATGCTACAGCTTTATTCACGTACGATGTACTACCCGAATTCAAAATAACTTCGACATATCCTTTTAGCTATATTGGAAAAAAAAAACTAGTTCTATGCGTATTCCTCTGTGGTGTTAACAACTTCTGATCGTACTTTGGCATGATGGCTGTCCGTGAGTCCAGACTCCATTTGACCCCTGAAGTTGGCACTCTGTTGACCCTTCACCTTGAAGAATGTACCCCACAACGCAGCTAAACGAACAGACAGATCCACGGATATTTCCATTTGGACAACTGACACGTAGGGGCGTGGACACAGACTGCGCAGAACACTGAATAACTAAGGGGGAAGAAACCAATATAATTAATATAGGTTGTGTAGGCTGAATGAAAACACCAGTATTTCGTTAAGAGAAAGAAATGTAGAACAAAGTGTGGTAAGAATACCTAAATTGTAGGCAGTGGACAGTTTATACACCCCTAGTATGTAAGCCTAACTATACCCTGCAAGCAGATTAAGTATCTATTGTACACTATATGATTATGACCAAAATAAAGTATATCACTGTGACGACCACTGACAAATCGATGTTATAAGTGTTTGTTGACAAAATATTAACTTTTCCTTATTTTCGTTTTGAAGATAAGAGGAAAATGAATATGCAAATTCATTGAAAAGATCAACTAATTTTTTTTTAATTCAGTATATAAATATGACAGCAGCATACCAATAGTAATCTGTCAAATCTGACCTGAATTATATCAAAAAAGAAAATATTAGTATAAATTAGTCAATTTTGTTCTGCCGCATCATAAAATTAATCTGAAATAAATCCGGATAAATATCTTCTTTTTTTTTCTATTCGTGTTAGATCTGCTTCTTCTTAGTAGCTGTGAAGCAGGGGGAAAGTGTGAGCTTGTAGGTTTAATGATGTTCGAAGCCCTCTCTATCCGCGGAAAAAAATGGTTGTAATAATTCGGTATAGAAAGTACTGAAGTGATGCGTCTTTTATTCCAGCTTAGCGCTTGTTCAAGGATCCGGGCATTGGAATTTTGCCTGATACGAGCATTATTAGCAACCGTTATGTTCACAGATTATTCAGGTTGCGTGAGGTTGTTTAGAGCTAGTTTCTATGGCAATGAATGGCCATGGTGTCACACTTGGTACCCTATAAGGCACTCTTGTCTATTACTAAAATGGGTGATAACCTGACCGTCAACATGACTTCCAAGCAGTCAATGACTATGTTTATGTTCTTTGTCTTTTGTTTTTTAATCATACGTTAACTTCTCAGTGGCGGATCCAGAGGGGGACGCAACCGGCGCACGCCCCCCCCCCCCCTTTTATTTTTCGTTAAAAACAAAAGAAATAAAAAGAAAAAAATGAAATGAAACCCGGAAGTGGCACCAGAAATATTGGTCACCCCCCCCCCCCCCCCCTTTACAGAATTCCTGGATCCGCCCCTGCTTCTACTAAACAAAACTGAACATGATCATTATCGGCGGTGCTCGGCATGTTATGCTTCGATGCAGTGGCATTCACCTTCAACTGTGATAGAGAAAGAACAAGTATTCTCATTTCCCGCACTGTCCACTGCACGGTATTGGACGTGATGGACGCCCTCACTGAACTGGCTCCCGGAAGGCGACCCTTGAACCCTGACTGGAGTAATGGTCTCTCCGGAGTTGTCCGTTGCCGTGGGAGTTGACCACGTGACCGTAGCTTTAGTAGCAAGTGCTGGAGCGTAGACACTCTGTGATGTTGGGCAATGTGTGAACGACGGTGCCGTGGTGTCTGTGTTCAAAAGGAAAGATAAATAAACAGTTGAGTTAACATTTTATGGTGTCTTGATTATACCGATATAGTTATTTACAAGAACACTTGATATCATGTAGTATCATGTCCCATAGATGTTTGGAAATTAAGTCATAAAACGTGTATCAGTTTAATCTCATTATGTCAACACTGGCGGCCTCTGATGTCAACGCATAAATTACAGTATGAGTTTCAAAGTACGATTTTTTTAACCTCATACATTGTTATACGCCCGCGTAGAGGAGACGCACAATTTTCCGCGAACCAACAATGACGTCAACCCTTTGTCACTCGTGCCGAGTGTTACTGGAGCCTTACCCGATCCCATTGAGTGGTTTGTTTCATTGCGAGGTTTGTATTTATTGCAAGAAGCAGTTAAGTCTACTGCAGTTACTGCACTCACAATCGAATGTTTCCTGGCTTCTGCTGTAGTAACTGCAGCTTTGGCCACTTACAGTAATTACAAACCTCTCTTTTTTTAGGGTCTGTGGTACCTGGCGCGCGCATACTACTAAGCAGCCGATCCACGTTGTATTGCGGATAGATGAATAGGTTAACAGTTAAATGTATGATTAATGGAAAAATACAATTATTAATGAATAGATAAATGAATAAATGATTACATAAATGATCACAAAATCCGTACTGGCTACAGTTTCTAACATTAGGGACTTTGGAGATGCATCGGGATCACTGTGCAATTTCATTCTTAAGTCTTTGCTTGGATGGTTGTTTGCGTTGTAATGATCAGGAGCATAAAGGGGAATTCCAGACCAGTTTAAAGTTATTATGAAAAGAAGCAGTAAATTTTCAAAGCACGACGATGAAAATTTGGTTAAAATCTGATTAAAAGGAAAGGAAGTTTAGGGATTATGAAGTTACTCTTATGTTTGTACGGAGCAGTTCTTGAACAGTCAGTATGAATATGCAAATAGTGAAGTCATGACATCTTTCCCTAACAACTTGCCATAAAATTTGTAAATAAGATTTTGACATTTCCAGTTTTCCGTTCGTAGCCAATAATGCCACAATCTCAAATCCTGATACATCTGAATGATCATATTGATTTTGGAGTTCTTAAACCTGGAATTACATTATATATCACACTTTTACGACAGAAAAGTGCAAGGTGATGACATCATCAACTCTTCATGAACTGTTATGCAAAAATGAGAGAATGAAATATCATATCTTATTTATTTTATATCCCATTTTGATCAAATTTCAGTACTGTGCTTGTCATTTCACTCTTATTTCCTCAGACTTAGTTTAAACTGGCATATGACAATTCCTCCATAAATTGGGAATCTATAAAAAGACTGAGATCGGAAAACATAATTTGGAAAGTCCTCATCCCATGGACGCTCACAGCTTGATGTTGATCTTTGTCTTCATCAGTGTTTTTATTTTGGACAATAATTCAACTTGTCATAGTCTAGCCTTCTTACCTACACACGTCGGAGACGATCCGGAGTTGGACCAAGAACCAGAGCTCAAGCAGGTCCACTGTGAACTGGAACCCTGGAGAGTGTATCCCTGGTTGCAGGAGAACGTACATCTGCTATTATAGTAGCTGCCGTCTGTACAGCTTATACTTCCTTTTGATGGGGCGCTGAGCGACGAACAGGTCACCCCTGGAGTGACGTGTAATGATAGGGGTGAAGCTACGTCATCACTTTCTTTACAGCAAATGGTCTCTATCTATAGACAATAAATAATATTGTCAACTACGTTGATACGGCATTCTCGGCATCATGTCATCTGGTACCATGCAGAATTGCATTCTGACTACTTGACACAGTGACGTAAGAGGAAGTAAACTCAAACCAGTATGGCCTCGACTTATACTCTCTGTATACACAATAGGTAGGTTATTTCTTACAATATACATTATCTGAATTCTTATTCTATAAGAGTCTTGAAGCCTATTCCGATTACTTGATTGTCAGAAAGGTAATTGTGGTAGAGTGATTTTCTTATGTTTGAACGTTGTTACTTCAATTACAATATCAAAGAATGGTGAAATCAATCCGGGGTCTTATTTTGATTGGGGCTTGTGGCTTTTAAGAACTGATGGATACGTGCATCGTGTTCATTTCCTGCTCTATATTTTTTTCCTAATTCATCTAAGTCGCTTTCTGTTTTGATCAGATATACCATGCTCACTCTCTCAGAACTCACTATCTTAAAGCACATGTTGTAAACACTCATTAATAAGGAGCTCTCATGCATAAGACTCACCCCGACTTTGGACATGGGGGGGGGGGGGTGTGGGGAACCAACAAATAACGACACAGGGTGTGCTTGCATTCGTGTATTAGACGCACGCAAACATTTCAATATTTTTTTTTTACAAAAAAGGGGTCTTTATCATATTTAAAGTATATCATTTGCTTTGGATGCAAGAAATTGGAAGAATTTCGGTAGAAGAGCGTGAGTTCATGGAGAGTAAACATGACACGTTGTAAGTTTGGAGGAAAGCAAGTTTACATCGGTTGTCTGCCAGACAGTGGACAATGACCTGATAGTTATTCCTCTAATCCTTACGTGCACAGGAAGGCGCTGATCCTGACCATACACCTGAGTTACCCGTCTGCTGACAGGTTCTAGACGAGGATCCGCCGCTGACGTAGTAGCCTGTCGAACAGGAGAATGTGCAGGTCGAGCCTACATACCGATCGTTTGAGCACCCAACACTCCCGTGAGATGGCGCCGATAGAGAGGAACAACGAATTACTGGTGGGGTAACGAGTTGAAAGAAGGAAACATGTTTCGTGAAAAGGAGAGTCAACATTACTTTCAAATTTGCCAGCAAACAGGTTTGCCTTATTCTAGATTTTTCTTATAAAGTTTGCAATTGAACTTTAATAAGCCAGGTTTTGTGTAAAACTTCCATAGTCAAAATGTTGAAAAAAGACATACAATTGATTTCCCATGTTATGCTTTGACATTTTAGGGTTCTCATAATATAGTACTCTTTTTTGGAGAAAAAATTCTTCTTCTTTTGTGATCTTATTCTTCAATTTACCTTCTTCTTCTCCGCCCTGGTTGAAAAGAAAGGGCTGAAAAAAAGTCAACTACATGTAACGTTTTAAACTACACTTACCAACCACCACAAATCGTATTGTGCAGGTCGCGTAGTTCCCTGCACTATCCGTAGCACGGTACTGGACGGTGTGGGAGCCCTCGTTGAAAGTAGAGCCCGGGTTTGCCCCTGACACTCGACTGAGGTTGGTATAAAGTGATATCAGTGTTGGCCTTATATTCGATTTGTTTTGAATTACTGCTCTTTAAATATGTCCTGTTCATTGCCCGCAAAGTATGATATTTTGAGAATTTTGACGTGGTGTATATTATACTGGCATTATTTTTTGATACATGACTTAAAATCGATTATATAAAAATCGCATCTTGTTGAAGAAACCACTGAGGCAGGGATAATAGACCCACCTAATCGTTTTTGAGCACTTGTTTGGAGATCGTTCAGCCGAGTAGTGTGGTATGTGAAAAGAGTTGAGAAAATATAAACCTTTCATTTGTTCCAATTAGCCAGCAGACCTCATGACAACCAATAAGGTATAGTACTATTATCTATAACAGATATGGAATGATTATTGTTCTGAATACCTTACATCTCTTGGCCACCCGCGTTCTGTATTGCAGCTAGACATTATTTTGATCCACAACACACCGAGGAGTTCCACATGTTTTATAATCATCATAAAAGGGGATGGCTAGTAGCTGTTCAGTGGGAATGCTGGGGATGATTGCTACAATCCTTGTGGGACTCATTTAAGAGTACATTTTATATCTATTGTTGTGTGAAAATTATTTGCTTCAGAATGGTCTCATATTCAAGTAATGTGCAGTTCAATGTTTCCAGGTTAGCATGCCTGTATGTACACAGTCACTGTGTCGGGGAGATCGTTAACACCCGTTCACGATCACCCCGACACTGTACAGGCATGGGATTCACAAACACATTCGGACTCCATAGACACATAATCAGCATGATCATACACATAGTTTTAAGGGATTGTATGCTTTTGCGTTAAGGTAGGGCTCCAGATTTCCTACCTTTTTTGTGAAATAATGAAAAAAAAACTTGTGAAATAAAACAAAACGTACAATTCTAAGAGGAATTCATTGTTTAAGTGATGAAGATCGGTTCTGAAGTAGCTGAGATTTTTGTTTTCATGAGAAGGAGAATAATAATTTCGGCAACATTATAATACAGAGGTTACCGATATGACTAAAAACGTTTTAGCAGGAGAAGGGGAAAAAAGAGATGTAAACAGCGTTCTTATTTATCTTTTTTATTCGTGTATTCATTTATTCATCTATCTATATATCTATCTGTCTATTTCTGCTCTTTTGTCAGAGCAGCCAATCCCCAATTGATAAGCATTGGTCTTCCATGGGGCCCTGAGTAATATTGACAAATACAATGTACATCAAATAGCGAAACGTATAGTCATAAGAAAGCAGAGATGATTATGCTGTACATTGCGAAGCAACATAATGCAAATAATAGTAATATGCCACATCATGAGTTCACCAGAATGGGGTTAGATAAATGAGAAATATCAATTGAATCGCTATTATATGCGTGAATGACTAAATGTTATAGAGGATGTGAGGAAGACAGTGTATTTCCAACCTGACTGAGGGTGTTCCACTGTTGTCTGTAGCAGTTGGTGTAGACCATGTCACAGTCCGAGAGGTGGATGTAGTGTACTGATTGCCGATATTTCCAGCACAGGAGGTAAAAGTGGGACTCGTTGTGTCTGAGAGAAGGAATGTGATACGTCACAATGCAATCATGTAAAGAACGAACCTCCTTATCACTCAAATTCAACCTGCCACCTTATAAGAAACATTTCTCTACAAATCAAAACAAAAAACGAAAAACAATGATCCTCAATTTAAGGAAGCTCGCAGACTCATAGCTTTTACAGATTCAAGTTCTTTCATGAATTAGCACAGCAGCCATAAAATCTGCATTTCCTTCAATATCTTAGGCTAAAGGAGCCTTAGGGCAAGCCAAGAAGAGAATAAAGAGCCATGTGATGTGTATACCTAGGAATAACATGATTTGATGAATTTTGATTAATGGTAGTAATGACTGTGTACTGCCATTTTCTCAATTTTATCTCGGCCCCTATACAGCAGATCTCCTTTATTTATTTCAACGTTTGCAATATATGCAATTTAAAAAAGATGAAATGATTATAACATAATTCACACGTATTATACGATAGAAGGATGACATGAGTCATCATAACAAAGCGGTAACAAATCGGACTTAAAGAAGAACAAGAAGAGAGAAGTGAAGTAAAGTAAAAGAAAAACGTGTCCCGTAAAAGCCTCGAGGGCTTGCAGTGATATTAAATATGATCGTATCGGGGCAATAACCCCCGAGGGCAGTTATCCCTCGGCTAAATACTGGTTAGTGGTAAGGTTAGAGTAAAGATTAGGTCTAGGGTTATAGTTTAGGGTAAGAGTTCGGGTTAGGGTTAGGATATGGTCCGGACTAGGATTAGGGTTATGGTCAGGGCAAGGGTTCGGGGTAATTGCCCAGGGGGTGATTGCCCTAGACCCTCTAAATATAATACTCACACTTCGTAAAGTTGCACCTCCCGAGTAGATTCTATGTTTGTATTTGAGCAAATGGTCTTTTCTTTCTTGTCTTTTTTTTTCTCTTCTGCATCAAAGATTGATTTCTGATTCGTTTCCCATAAAATCACACGTGTATCAGAATGTGCCTGAAAGTGCTTCATGCCATTAGTATAATGCATATTCCTTTTTTTTTTCTTTCGATACGTTCCCTTATTTCGTACTTAAATACACTACAGGAAGAGGGCTTTCTGAGAGGGGAAACTCATTTGAAAAGTGAAAACCAATCGAAGTATTGAATTAGATAAGTATTCAATATGAGGAGTTCACTGAAAAAAAAAAAATTCTAAGCAGGATTTTTGCTTTGTTTCGTTTTGTTTTGTTTTGTTTTTGTTTTGTTTTTTGCGATTGTCCCTTTTCTTCCTGACTTTGCAATAGACTAGACAATTGAACTGAGTATGTGATGGGCATGATATACATATTATGCATGTGTGTGTGTGTGTGTGTGTGTGTGTACATTAGACATGACATGACATTCTTTATACTCACCAGGAGGCGGTGGAGGGGGCGGCGCTCGACGACGACGACGACGTCGGCCCCACGCGTCTGAAAAAAAACAGTTACATGTAATGTGATACCCTTTTAAACAAGACGCTAAATACGTGATCACATTGTGTCTACAGCAGCTCGTTGCAATCAAAAAACATTATCTAACTTTTATCAGGAATCTGCGATTTTGTTGCAGTGACTTTCAGTGCACTCTGTCTTATGATTTTGATTGATTTCTGTCATGATATCAATCATGATGGCTTTCATGTGTTCAAATGAAAATGACCAAAACAGGGGAAAAGTAAGAAGAATGATGCGAGAAAGAGAAAAGAAATTTTTGTTAGTGCTAAAATGAAAAAAAAAGTCAACTGTCGACTGCACACTGCACTGGAATAGCTTGTTATTTTCTTCTTCTTCTTCTTCTTCTTCTTCTACCTCCTCCTCCTCTTGCTCCTCTTCTTCTTGTTCTTGTGAGAAGAAAATGTCTAAACTTTTTACAACTTTTTTTGAGATGCAACTTCTCAATTTCAAAACCGTTTCTCTCACATGATGACATGCATGGGCAAGGAACTGATGTAAGCATGAAATAAGTTTTCTGGCTACGAGGTGTCTTTCTATCCGAATTACAGTCAAATGTCATCAAAACAAGCACCAACTGCTCATCTTCATCAACATTTGAAAAATAGGGGGTTTCTAGTAAGAAGCAGAGTGTTCATACCCAACAAAGCTTTAAATATTCGTAAATACCATAAGAAGTGCCATGTAATACAGACAATAAAGAATTATAAACAATACAATAATTTCTAGAGAGAAGACTTAAATTTTTCAACGTGCATTCGGTTTGGTTTGTTTGTTATTTTTTCTTTGTCTGTTTGTCTGTTTGTTTGTTTGTTACTTGTACCAAAGAGCGAGGTTTCGTAAGAGTAATGTATGACAGGCTCCTTACCAGCATTCGTGATGACCAATGAAAGCAGGATGGCGATATAAACCGTGGCGATTCGCAGTTGCATGGTCTCAGTTTCCTGAGTGAACACAAGAATAATTTTCTAACAGCACCTTCAGACAAGCGGGAATGCACCTCCAGTCGCGTTGCGCCACAGCAGCTAGCATACGTCTCGGAATCCATGCGAACCATCTGAAAAGTGGAGTACCTTTCTGTGAACGGCGAATGCTTCCAACAGAACAGAAGCACAGACGTGCAGACCCTCGTGCGTGCGCACAACGATCGCTCAGTGGACAATACACGCATGTTTGGATAGTCTGTATTTAAACATGTAGTACCCTTTCAGAAAGACCCAAATACGAAAAACTTTTGAACTGCGGGATGTAACCATCGATTTTATTCCCCTCTCTCGGTGTCACAAGGGGTGCGATGGAGAACACACTGTAAACATATCGATGTAAAATTCGTTTTGAGGATCTACATTGCGTGCAGTACGTAATATTTAATAAAGAATATATTATCTATAACAAAATAATGCAACTCCTATGCTGAAATAGCATGAGAGTAACATAAGCTGAAAATCAAGTGTAATAATGTTGTTGACTCTACAGCTGCTGACATACGAATATATAAATTGTAAATCGCGTTAAAAAACGATAAACGATTAGGGTCTGAATGACAAGGTTAACAGTCAGCCGGGGTATGCCCGGTCGAATCCCTTCTTTGCATTACAGAGCCATTCAACTGCGACCATTGCAAAGGATTCAATGGCCACTACTCTCTATAGCTCGGCACCATCAAAATATGCTGACATGATAGTTTTATTGACCTACAAGTTCGATTGTATAATTTTTAACAATCTATAACCAGGGTTTCTCTCTCTCTCTCTCTCTCTCTTCAGAAATGATACGTAGTATCTGATGAATATTGTATTATCTCTGTTCATTATCTTCAGCCAGGCATTCTCAACCTTTAACTTGCTCTTTTGGTGTGTTTTTTTTTTTCTAGTTTGAAGCTATTAAGTATTTTTATCCAACTTTTCAACAAGTCGATCCTAAGTGTGATCTCGGCACAGACTTTTATGATACACCCCGACCTTTCTCCCTCTCTTCTAAACACTACCTGCTTCCCACACGTTGATATGAAGGTAGACACAAAACCCTCTCTGCTGCACCTATTCATCTTTTATCTTTACTGTTCCGACTTGATTTCTTACCTTTTTATCCTTTTTATATAAACTCCCCCTTCCCTCCCCCCCCCCCCATTTCTCTCTATGTCTGACTACTATTACCTCTCTAATCGTTTCACTCACAATAGGCAAGACCGAGAGGTCGAACGCACTCCTTTCACAAAGTAGTCACCATGGTCACCTTCAACACGCTCGTGTTCTTGCGCCATCAGGGGAAACCCCTACTTGCTTTCGACGAACTGCAACCCGTTAACAATGGGGGTATTCAAACAACGAGAAGGTGTTTGTACGCCTGAGGAGGCGTTTTCTTTTGTAGTCTCCTTCGACAGGGACCGCGAGGATGGTGGAGGGGTGAGTAGGGGGCGCTGTCCGGGTTGAAGAGGTCAGTAAGTGGGAACCTCCTTGGTTGATCAGTTAGTGCTACTGGTTCATCGGGAACCTCCTTGGTTGATCAGTTAGTGCTAGTGGTTATTTGGGTACCTCCTTGTTTGGATCAATGATTTCTGGGATATGGAAGGGGGTTGATACATGTATGTACCGGGTGCACCGCGAAGATTTAAATCTGACTTTCTGCAAGGTTGATATACCGTCGATAAACACAAAACGAAAGCATGTCATGTTACAGGCGACTCCCTTTTCATACAAAAATGTATGGCAGTTTAATAGATTTTGAAAATAGAATGTTTTCCCAAAGCATTGCGTACATTGATATCTCTGAATAATGTGGCATGCAAGGGGTCTACACCATGACGCATAAAGAGTGATAACGAAGTCCTAGGGACCTGCAGTTTTCTTTCATCAAGTGTTCATTGTATCGATATTTCGTAATAGACGAATGGTATATTACATCAAAATAGACAGTTTAGGGGCTTCAATTTTTATTTCGTTATATCAAAGGAGAATTTCTTTATAACCATGTTCGATATAACACGAGTGCACTGTATATGGTACTTAATTTAACTAGCCCTCTTAATCCTAATCGATTGTCTACAATAGATTGATTCCATCATCTCAACACCACGTTCAGATCCGAACTTCTAAGATATTTCAAGGAAGGGGTTATATCTTCAGACGTTTTGGTGACTTCTTACTCATAAATATGGGGATATGAATTCAGATATGAATTCTCACCTATAAGGAAGAGAGAGGTCTACTGGAGAGATCATGTATAAAAGTTGATGGTGTGGCATGATATCATCCTCACCTGACTCCAACCTTTGCCTTCATTTCTTTCTCGGTATTCTCACATTCCATACTTTTTAACTATTGTTTAAGGGGCAAGAGAATAACCTCTCACTTATTTTGTATAGTTTGGGGCTCCAATGTGTATTAAAGGGATTGTATAGTTTTGTGGGGGGGGGGGTTTCTCATTATTTCACAAAAATTGAATGCTAGAAACCTAAAATCAGGTCTCTAACATTTTTTTATTTTTGGTGAGATAATGAGAAACGCCTTATGAAACATGAAAGAGCATGTAATTCTATGAGGAATTCAACGTTTATTTGATGAAAATTGGTTTTGAAATGGCTGAGATATCCCAAAAAAGAGCGATTCTAATGAAGTAATGAAGTGTGGGACCCAAACACGCTTTGTTTTACTTTGGTTTTGGATGTTTCAGTCATTCCAAACCCGATTTTCATCAAATAAATTTTGCATTTCTCTTAAAATAGTATGCTCTGTACTATATATCAAAAGTTTTGTCTTGGTATCTCGCATAAAGTTAAAAGCCCAATTCTCATCTCCACCTATACTGTAACACGTATATTCAGATAACATAAGATAAAGAGCATGTTTTCATTAGGGTCTCACCCATGTAATTATACAAATAGGGCAAATTGCACACAGGAAGGTGTAGAGAGTTGAAATTCCACAACATTCAGTCTTTTTGGGAAGTACAAGTTGATGGCAGCATTGCCTTGGGCAGTTTGCACATGACTTTAGTATATTGATGTATGTACGGTAAATAGCCGTTGAGTATTGAAAGATAACATAGGAGCTATTGTCGCAGGAGAAAAATATCGCGCCACCGGCCAGTGGTTGACTCAGATGTTACTTTCTGTGTTTAACTGAACATAACCTTGTGATAGTTTTTATGCAACAACAGTTTATGGTGTATCCCAAAGTAGGCTCTATATGCAAATCATGTTCTACTCCGGAAACGACTGATAGCTCGGTCACAACAACGGTTCACACTTAAGTATTTTTTTTCGTCTTTTTTCTATCACATAGACATACCCCGCTTTTCTTATTTGGTACCACAAACTCGCCTGGTTTTATCTTCTATCCGTTCTCCATTTCTTTTTCATAAACACTGATTACTCGGGGCTTACAGCCAAACAAGCCTGCTTTCATCAGGTCCCGTCATACTCTTTGTTCAACCCCATTTCGATTTCGACCAGTTATCATTACGAGTGATGTGTTATTACCATGTATATTGTTTGTTTTTGGACATTGTTTATAATGTAAAAGAACTTGTATTATTATTTCTGATGTAGTATTCATGTAAGAGAAGTATGAAAATGAATAAGTTGAAACAGTGTTATTACCATGTATTTGTTTGTTTTTTGTACATTGTTTACAAGGTAAACGAACTTGTATTATTATTTCCTATGTAATATTCATGAACGAGAAGCATGAAAATTAATGAATGGAAAAAATTGAATTGAGACCACAGCGTCGCATGGCTTGTCCAAACCGCAGATGGCGCTCTTCCGCATCGTTGGTCATCTTGGTAAATCTATAAACTTCAACCTATAATAAATTATGCACGTTCTCTCTTCCTTTCTTTTTCTATTCTATTAATCAAGCATTAGATATACTACTTTATTCATCCCAGGCACTGCATTGTCTTTTACCTTTTCTGACGATGTCAAGCAAATCTGTATGAATAATCAAAACATGGTTTTGAATAATACTATGTCTGGGTTTGGCTAAAAAAAAAAAAAACTTACAAAATAATTATTCTAAACTGAGTGACGGGTCAATCGAAATAAGCAGAAATTTAATAGACGCACTTTAAACTGGTATGATAAAGTAGGCAAGAATAAGGAGGACAACGGATCAACTAAGCTGATTAAAGGGAACTTAAATCTGCTGTGTCACGTGTTGATAGTAAGAAACCCCCTAAATTCGTTTTGTGTTCTTTATGATTTGTCATATGAACGGATATATCCAGTACCAATGATTGGCAACATATACGCCATGTTGGTGTCATTTATTTGAAATATATATTTGAAATCGGGGAGCAAAAGTTGGTAATTCAAGGGGCTAACAAAAGGATGCGAAGCAGATCTCAAAAGGCCCTCGCGCAACCCCACTCAGCTGGGCTCTTTTCACCATACAGCGAGAGGGCCTTGACAAAAGGCTAGATACGTGGGGAAATAGTAGGCCTAAGTGAAGTGACTGTACACTTTACTTAATCTTACTAATGTTGAAAACACACTCGGTATATCCCAAATCATCAAACAAACTTGTATCAACTTGAGACTCCAACTCTCCCGCTTTCAACGAAAGCCCATTTTTGCAAAATCTTTAATTTCTCCCGCTTGAAATGATTTCTTACTCTGTGTCATCGTATCTTGTAAAATAAGCCTTAGATAGCGCGAGATATCAACTGTACATCTAGGACCCATGAGTTGGACCCCGGCAGCAAGGAACTTCGCGCTTCGCGCACATAAAGTTGGAGTCTTCCGTTTGCTAGGGGTTTCAGGCGGGAGAATCTCCAGATCAGAAGGTTCTTGGGGATGGAGTCTCTGCCAGAGACTCCAACTCTCCCGCTTTCGACGGGAGATCCCCCGCCGACAACCCATTTTTGCAAAATCTCCTGTTCTCCCGCTTGAGATTCTTACTTAGTGTCATCGTACAATGTCGTATGTTGAAAATTAAGCCTTTATAGATAGCATGAGATAGCATCTAGAACCCTAGACCTGGACACCGGCCACAAGGACTTCGCGCATCGTGCACATCAAGTTGTAGTCTCTCGTTTGCTAGGGGTTTCAGGCGGGAGAATCTCCAGATTAGAAGGGGCTTCGGGTTGGAGTCTCTGTAAACCAGAAACAATTGTAGCATGAAACTGTTGCGAATTGCCGACCATGAAAATTCATGGGTATTTTAGTATCCTACATAACTGCACATGAATAAGAGAGAATCGTGGAACACAAACTGTTGGCTGATGTGAAACACACAACAAAAATGACCGCGCACTAGTAAACCCACGTTAAAAAAAAAAAAAATGCGTGCACACTAGCACAGTGTTAAACGGTTTACCGGAGTGTACCGACAATCAGTGTCCTAAACATAAACCTTTGCTTGCATTTTCTTTTTAAAAGCGTGAGACGTGGTCGGAAAAAATGGAACCAAATTTTTTTGGATTCAGCACCCCCCAAATTGACAAAGTTAGCCAAAAAAAAAAACAATTTTGGCACAAAAATCTCACGGAATTACATAGCAGCCTCTACTATAAGAGAAACGCGACACCCTCAGAAGAGTGTTTCAAACCACGTTCGCAAACACCGTTCCAAACGCGTTTTGAAACATGATTCTCTCTCTCAAGTTAGATAAACGCAGCCCATGTCGTTTATCCAACTTGATGTTAATTACCAAATCCTTTTGCAAACCTCACTGACCCAGCTTTATACCGTCAGAGTGGATTTTTGTTTCCATGTTGGCCACTTACATGTATACGCAACACTACACTGTAAAAACATCGGTGTGAGATTTAACACCACGGGTGTTAAATCTAACACCGATCAAACTTCAATAAAGGACCACACCCACAGGTGTTAAAAATGCACTGTGATGGTGTTGAAAAGTGTTCACCTGACACTTCGTGGTGTTAATTTGACACTGTACCTGGTGTTATTTTGACACTGTACTGCAGAGCTACCAAGTCTCACGCATTCTGCGTGAGACTCAAGCATTTAGGGGCCGTCTCACGATCTCACACATGACACCCATTTTTCTCACACATCGGGCAAAGTCTGCAACTTGGGCCTATAATAATGAGCATAGCTCAAAGGATTTCCCTTTTGTCTTTCAAAATAAGTCAAAAATAGACGCTTACTTGTAAGTATGCACCTGATTGCACCATTAAAAGCTAAAAATTGAAAAAAACTCCCTACCCTGGGAGGGGGGAAAAACCCATCCAACACCCTCGCTCGCGCAAACATTTGTGCGCCGAGATGCCGAGTCATGAAAATCTCACTCATAAAAAGTTTTTGAACTTGGCATCCCTGGTACTGGTGATAATTCAAAAATGACACCACATGGTGTTGATTTGATATTTGTTGGTGTTAATATCAATGGTCTAACACCCGTCCAGCTTCAATAAGAGACCACACCAGCTGATGTTACTTTGGTGTAAATTTATTTTCACATTTTTTCAAAAATCTAGTATTTTAATGTAAAATTCTTGGTCGTCTTGTTTAAATTAAACATCAACAAGAAGTGCAGGTACTAAGAAACTCTTCAAAAAAACAGTTTAAAATTTGGAAATGACACCCGTAGGTGTTAATTTAACACCATAAATGAGCACCAAAAATTTAACACCAGCTCGGTGTTCACTATTTAACACCGGACTTTTTGCAGTGTACCAACAAGCAAAGCACGTAAATGCTCTTCCTCTGGCCAATGTCCCCGAGATTGTTCTGCCCATAAAGAACATAATGGTAATAGTAAAATAATTGTTTCAGTACGTTGTATAAAATTGTTAGACAAAAAAAGAAGCTGCAATAAAAAGAAATGAACATATAGGAAATAGGCTGCCATCACATGATCACATTTATCCAGTCAAACGATAGACTGCATTATTCAAAGTGACCTTGGACTTTACGCCCGAAAAAGGAGAAAGGTCTTTACAGGGTACCTTCATTTTGCTCGATAAACCATTATCATGAATACAAGCTTTTATGATTTCCTTGTCAGAATTTATGTGACAAAATTGTGGGTGACATAAACTATGAGCATTTGTACATGTGAGTACTACCAGCAAATACACTGCCAGTAAATTTTAAAAGTCCTGTTGAATAATACGCTCATGAGTAGGAGAAATGTTATAAATGCAGAAAACTTTGTAGAACTTGGCCTGCGTAATAGGATAAGTTCAGATTCCTAAAGCAATGCACTTTTTATCCTCCGCCACACATAGTGTGAAGGGTTCACCGCCATGTTGGTCGGGCGGTCGGGCGGGCGGTCGGTCGGTCGGTCGGTCTGTTGCAAAAACTTGCGTCGCGAACTCCTCCTACAGTTTTGAAGCAATTTAAATGAAACTTAGGGTAAATGATGATATTGAGGTACAGATGTGCAAGACATGTTTTTTGTGTTTGTCGGACAATGCGTTGCCATGGTAACCATAATTTTACCAAAACCTTGTGGATTGAATAACTTCCATAGTATTTAAGCAATCAATTTCAAAATTGGTATCTATGATGATCTATAGGTGTAGTTATGCAAGACACTCTTTGCGTTTGTACTTGACAAAGCGTTGCCATGGTAACCGCATGTTTTCTTCGAAATTTTTTGGAGTGAACAACTTCCACAGTTTTGAAGCAATTGAAATCAAATTTGGTAAGCATTATGGCCTTGAGGCATAGATGTGGAAAGCATAATTTTTGTGTTTGTCGGACAAAGCGTTGCCATGGTAACCATAATTTTACCAAAACCTTGTGGATTGAATAACTTCTACATCGTTCAAGCAATTAAGGTCAAATTTAGTATGTATGATGATCGGGAGGTGTAGTTATGCAAGGCACCAATGTGTTAATATAAGAAAAATGTGTTGCCATGCATGGTAGCCACTCATTTTTTTTTATCAAATTGAACCATTTAATCTATGAAGGTGAAATTTGGTGTGTATGATGGTCTTTAAGTGAAGTTTTGCAAAATGTCCTTTGTATTTGTATCGGACAATGCGTTGCCATGGTAACCGCATGGTTTTTTTTTAAATCCTGTGGAGTGAACTTCTTCCACAGTTTTCAAGCAATTGAAACCAAATTTGGTAGGCATTGTGGCCCTGAGTTATAGATGTGGAACACATAATTTTTGTGTTTTTCACACAAACCGTTGCCATGGTAACCACAATTTTACCAAAACCTTGCAGATCGAATAATTTTTCCATCATTCAAGCAATTAAAGTCAAATTTAGTATGTATCATGATCTAAAAGTGTAGTTTTGTGAGACACCAATGTGTTAGTTTAAGGAAAATGTGTTGCCATGGTAACCACTCATTTTTGTATCAAAATAAACCATTCAAGCTATGAAGGTCAAATTTGATGTGTATGATGGTAAAAGTGATGCTGGGGAAAATCATGTTTCCATTTGCTGTAAGTTTTATACTCAGTGTCAATTCTGTAACTGTGCAGTAAAACTAAAATTATTCTGTTTCCAATTCGACAAATGAACAAACTTGGTATTAACGTCATTGCCCTCATGACATCACATACTATAAAGCAACACTAGGGGCGGGGGTATTAATCACCTTCAGTGATAATTCTAGTTTTAGAATGACTTTGCTGTTATCTGTACAATGAACACATTTAAAGGGAAAGAAGAAGGATTATGACACAGGGAAAATAACCCAAATACAGGAATGGGTGATGCCTGCTATAATATGATACACCATAATCAATAGGCATAGACCACGAGTATATGCCGTTTTCAAGAAAACATACTTGTGGCTCTCGGCCGCATGCTTGTAAACTTACATTCGGCCGTCTAGCAATGGTAGATAAACACGAGTGTGGCATATTAGGTAGGGGTCACATCTGTCCATTTGCCATGTCTGTGCATCCTGTCAGACGATCACAGTGTGTTTCTATCTAATCACTTGTATCTTTATTTTTGATTGCCTCCCAACCCATATGCAATTGCAATAATTATATTTTGCTTTCTATCTCTCAGTGTAATGAACTGAGCTTCTATCTGACTATTTCATGTGACCGTGCACCACAAAACGAGCAAAAGGTAGCACACGCTGATTTTGTGTGGAGACTGAAAATAGGTGAAATGGATCAACCTACAAGTGAGTGGTTCACAACCTACAAGCTTGTTTTATAGTGGACGTCCTCTCAGTTCTTTTTTTTTCTCAACTGAAACATAACCTTGTATTATTTTTGCAAGTATAAATGCATATATATGTAACTTTATTTGTATCATTTGATATCATTTGCAAAGTTGTATGTTTACGTTTGTCATTTGTGATATAATTCCTAAATAATACTGTGTTATGTTCTGTTGGAAAAAAGAGAATAATGAAATAGATGAATTGAATTGAATTGAACCTAACCGATCATGACTTTTTCATATTTTCTGAACGAGCAAGTCTTCTTCTACATTATTTTAAAATTTGGGATCATAAAATGGGCAGGAAAGTGTGCTTTTCAGCAGTATATCTTGAACTCTTTTTGTAGAATAGTGTGATTAGGTGTTTTTAGAGTCCTCTTTTCATTTCTTAAGAACCTTGGATACACTTTTCACTTTAAACTCGAATAACTGTTGAAAGGATGATGTTATTGCTTTGAAAGTTAGCATCAATTATGAACAGAATGTGTTGACACGGCACTCTCAATTTCAATTTAATCTGATAATCCCGTCATTGTTGTTACTCTGGTGGTTTACATCCTGTTTTTTTTTTTTGTCCCATTCGTTGCACAGCCAGCACGGCTTGGTACAGATTTAACGCTTGAATAGACACTTCACTTCAGAGCCTCTTTTCTCAGTTCACACTTTTTTCTGAGTGTGTGTTCTCTTTCCAATATTTAGATAGGTTAGGAGAGTCCGTTTGATTTCAGTTACACATCATTTTAAAGCTTAAAGTCTGCTCTTTTAGAATATGCTCTTAACTAAAATTTCATGTCTGGCGACTTTCTGTGCATTTTGTGATGCAGGGTCACATGATATACTGGTAAACCAGAAACATTAGTAGCATGAAACTTTCGCGAATTGCCGACCATGAAAAATCATAGGTATTTTAGTATACAACATAACTGTACATGAATAGAGAGAATCGTACAACACTAACTGTTGGTTGATGTGAAACTCACAACAATAATGACTGCACACTAGTAAACCCATGTAAACAAAAAAAAAATGCGTTCAAACTTACACATATATATTGTTAAAAAAATATTTCAAAGGTCCTCTTTATCATTGGGAACAATATAATTATTTTTAAAAATCGCATATGATGCGTCCGTCACTGTGTTGGTCAGTTGGGGTGCTGTTCGTTATTCCGAAGGTTCGTTATTCCGAAGATTCGTCAATCCGAAACACCCCAATCCTCTTTACCTAGAAGTTCGTTAATCCGAACATTTGTGGCGTTATTCCGAAGGTTTGTTTATCAGAAAATGAAATGGGGTTCGTTATTCCGAAGGTTCGTTAATCCGACAATGAAATGAGTCCGTAACGAACCTTCGGAATAACAAACCATATCACATTTTCGGATTAACGAACCTTCGGAATAACGTGCTGTAATCGGTCAGTTGTACTATACCATATGAGTATTTTTTTAATTGAATCTAAATATAAGGAGATATCACTATATTTGTCAGCTGTAAACCGTAACTCTGGACGTTTTAGTCTGGAAACAATTTGATTACATTGTTCACATTTTGTATATTTAACAATACTTTACACTTCTTTTACTAATTCAATTTTTTTTTACATTGGTTGTTTCTATCACTCACATTTTAGAACTATTTTGAAAGCACAGATGCTGGGTTTTTATTCCATCTGCAAATTGTGAATTATTGTGAAAGTAAAAACCGTACGTGATGACCAAAATTGCAGATTTGGGAATGATTAACAGCATTATGAAATCACCAGTTTAATAAGATTAATCTCGTTAAGAATAACTAAGAAATGCTGCTGGTATTGTGTGCCGGAAATGAGTAAGCTTCGAAATTCATTCACATTTCTGACTAACCATACACACACACACACACACACACACACACACATACTCGCAATACGTTTTATTCTGCTTCATCATACATCATGCTGAATACAGTATCTCAAAATGCAAGATAAAATCGAGTTATTGTTTGTTTGTTTGTTTGTTTGTTTGTGTGTTTGTTTGTTTGTTTGTTTGTTTATTTGATTATTCATTCTCCATTACACATACCAGAAATACATAAAACAGGACATCAATCTAGTAATGATGAATCAGAAGTAAGATTACAAAATGGATGAATTACACATTTCAAATGTATGATTCATTTCTTCTCTCTGGTCTAATATGTCGTGATCACTGGTCACAATATGCTATATCAGTATGCTGTCGAAACCTTGTTAATCTATGTTTAACCTTAAGAATACCGTAGAAATTTCCAAGTATTTATCATATGAATTGCAGACTCATTTGAAATTGCAGAACCAATTCTTATATACAGGAAAGAAAAACGAAATGGCTCTCAGCTATGTACTGAGTAATTCATCAGAATAAAAGAAAAGAATCAACAATCAATGACAGTTTACATATCAGGGCAGGAGTGTTCAACACCCTTGATATTTCGGTTAGAGTTCGTTATTCCGAAGGTTCTTTAGTCCGAAGGTTCGTTATTCAGAATGCTCGTTATTCAGAAGGTTCGTTATTCCGAAGGATCGTTAATCCGAAAATGTGATAAGGTTTGTTATTCCGATGTTCATTAATCCGAAAATGAAATAAGGCTCGTTATTCCAAAGGTTCGTTAATCCGAAAATAAAACAAAGCTCGTTAGGCCTATTCTGAAAGTTCGTTACGGACCCTATTTCATTGTAGGATCGACGAACCTTCGGAATAACGAACTCTATTTCATTTTCGGATAAACGAGCCTTCGGAATAACGAACTCTATTTCATTTTCGGATAAACGAGCTTTCGGAATAGCGAATCCTGTTTCATTTTCGGATTAACGAACCTTCGGAATAACGAACTCTATTTCATTTTCGGATTAACAAGCCTTCGGAATAACGAACTCTATTTCATTTTCGGATAAACGAGCTTTCGGAATAGCGAATCCTGTTTCATTTTCGGATTAACGAACCTTCGGAATAACGAAACGAATATTCGGATTAACGAACCCTTTTTCATTTTCGGATAAACGAACCTCTAGGTATAGGGAATTTGTCTGTTTCGGATTAACGAACCTTCGGAATAACGAACCTTAGGAATAACGAACCTTCGGAATAACAAACACCACCCGATTAAAAAAAAAAATGAAAAAATAAAGAAATTCTAACTTACCTTTTCCTAATGCGTTGGTATCTAAATAATTTATAACATGATATAAGCATTTCATTTCATAGCCAATTACATTTAACCAAAACGTCATAAAAATCCGACTTATTCAGCAAAGCTTAATCCCCACACACACAAAAAAGAGAACACAACAGCAACGAAACGGCAGCCACCTACCGTCCTTATGAAACAAGTCTTAAACCACAAGTAATTACCACTAGTATACAGTGTCAGTGTGAAAATAATATAACAAAGCCAGACCTAGAGAATGTGTCAGGCTAATCCTAACCATAATCATTCTGATCCCATTTCTTAAATCGGACTGAATAATGCATATCATTAATACACTACTTGTTACAGTAATCTTATTCAGCTAGACTATAACATCACACCGTTGTTCAGATGATGTTAATTAACGAAAAACATTTGCATTTTTACCTTTGTTCACGCAACGGTAGTCAATTCAATAATCGTGACTTTTTTTTTCTTTTAATTTGGAACAATCCACGATGGGAAGATATCCCTTTATTGAGTCTTCAAAAGAAAGCGTAGTTACCATAATAAATGATTTAAAGAAAAAGTACAAGTAGCACATAAAGTAGATATTTAGTGAGTCATTAAATACACATTTAAACCAAATAAAAAGGTTGTACAAAAAAACAATCTTTCCAAAAACAATGATGTCCCCTATTCAAGCCAGATCTATGTCCTCAGGAGCCGATAAACCAGTTTAAAAATCAAATTGTCCAAATGTGCTATTACTTTTACTATTATTATTCTACCAACAGAATCCGAATTCTATATCGCTGGTTTGAAAATCATGTAGGTTTCATATTTCTTACATTTTATAACATGTACAGTGTCATTATATAATACAGATATAATATAATCTATGTATCATATACACGTGTATATAACTTGAAACCTCAATACCCACAAAATACCAAAGAATTAAACAAAATTGATATGTGATTATCAACTTGTGTAATAAACCGTCTAAAAAGAAACAATGAACATCATTCAATTTTCAAATTGAGATACAAAGTTTCTTTTTATTCTGGATGAGGAGTAGGGAGGAGGAGGGGTAATTAGCAAGGAACGAAACCGTGTTGGCTATAGAGGAGTCTTCGCCAAGACTACCATATGCACCATTGGCATTACAGCCTCTAGCTATAATACAGACAGGGCCTATGGGGCAGCCATAGTGTCAGTCAGTGCCGTATATAATGATACAAACGGTAATGGTGCCGGTGGTGCATGTAGTAGTCTTGCCGCAGACTCCTTTACGACCAAGAAGGGTTTGTGCCTGCAAACTAGCGGAGGGAGCTGGTTGACGGTTACTCGAAATCAAATGTTAACCCACTCCCGTGGAGTCGATCTTGCAGTTCTCTGTCGAATTGCTCACTTTGTGCCACAGTGAAGCAGTTCTTCCAGTCACCGACGATTCCTGTAGAATCATAAGAACAAGAACGAAGACAAACAAAACTATAAAAAGAGCCCACTCATTTTGAGTGTTTTTTCAGGCTGTTGTAGTATGTACTAATACTGGTATCATACCGTTACTATCTCTGTTCTCCCTGCCTTATTTTGTGTACATGTATTTCAATAATAAAAGTTACTCTAGGTAGTCTTAATTATCACTAATACAACATGGTGCACTATCATTTTTGGTAGTGTCCGGACGCTTATTGTCTGTGGTAGGATCGTTTTCGTTTTACACTCTAAAAAAATCCGAGTCAGAACTGACCCGTAACTGGGTCCGTTGGGGTCACACACCGTTCCGGGTCAAAAATGACTTGGAATTTGGTCATGCAGACCCCGAATTGGGTCACCCTGACCCAATTCATGACTCTGAATGGGTCATATCTGACCCCATTCCTTGTCATTTCTGACCCGGAACGGTGTGTGACCCCAACGGACCCAGTTCCGGGTTAGTTCTGACTCGGATGTTTCAAGAGTGGACATCCAGGGCCGGCGCAGTGTTTTCAAAAGTGTGGGGGCCCACTTCCGGGTTTCATGAGCTAACAAGCAAAAAAAAAAAAAAAAAGGCTCATCTCTTCTCCCCGTCCACTTCCGGGTTTCTTCAGCTGACAAGCAAAAAACAAAAAAAAAAAAGGTCTTCAGAGAAAAAACATAACCTTACCGCCGCCATACTTCAAGATCCCTATCTATTTCTATATTAGTGCCACTTACGTACTTCTGGTTTAAAAAAAGTGTGGGGGCCCAAAGTGATGACACCTTATGTATTCCTTTGTATGGGGCACAAAAAGTGTGGGGGCCCGAGCCCCCATAGTACGACCCCAAGGCTGCGCCGGCCATGCATCTATGTTTACGTTTATAGTTTTTTCTCTCTTTCTTCTGGGCTTCCAGTGGGTCATTAATAAATGTTTTTATTCAGAAATCAAGATATAATTATACAACAAATAAAAAAACCGCACACACACGTAGAGACAAACAAGTTGCATGTACAGGAAAGTTATATTTAAAGGGGTGGCATAGTTTTTGTTGAGATTGGAACTTAGGTTTTCAACTTCTTCTTTTTTTGTGAGATGATGAGAAACCACTAATGAATCTAATATGAAAGAGCAAAATAATTCTAAGAGGAATTTAATGTTCTTTTGATGAAAATTGATTTTGAAATGGCTGAAATATCCAAAACAAAGGGATCCTCATAAAAGGTGGGGCCCACCTTTAGTTAGAACCTCTTTGCTTTACTTTGCTTTTTGTAGCTCAGCCAATTCAGAACCGATTTTTATCAAATAAACTTTGAATTCCTCATAGAATTGTATGCCCTTTTTAACATTACATATGATAAGATGTTTTCTAAATATCATGCAAAAAGTTAAAGGCTGAATCCTAGTTCCAACCAATAATATACCATCCCTTTAAGCAGAGAAACGTCACGAGTTATACCTTCCTCATGTGATTCAAATTACTAGACATCAAGTTTTACACCATTTGAGTATTTTGAAAAGTGTAATCACTCTTCTCGTTAGCACGTCGTAAAAATGATGGAAAAGGTAAAAAAAAAAATAATAATAATGTCCTTAAACGTAGCTCCCCTTTTAACCACGCAGGTTTACAGTTTGAAACAAATAATTCCTATATTGTTATTTTTCTTTCAAAATCATGATGAATCTCCAACGGCTCTTAGTGCAGCAAACTTTCAATCTACAAACAGAAAGCCCCATTATATTCTCAGAGCTTTGAATCCAATAGGGACATACACTTCAAGCTCTCTTGATCAATCGCAGTCGTATTTTTCTCCCCTGTAGCTGGTGTTGCCAAAAAGATGAGATTTGTCGCAAAAATGCCTAAGCTGGGTTTGTTTGTTTTTTCGCTTTAAAGTTACTCCATCAGCAGATAGAGCAATAACCTTTGAAGTGATTCATCATATGTTACATAAGAAGTAATATTCTGAAAGATATTATTATAAATATTTGATGTTTTCTTTTGATTTTAGTAGTAGATTGTGCAGTAGCTTCAATGGGAAATCTAAACATGGAGTTGATCCGTTTTGAGGTCAAACTTTACATATATTTTGACACCTGTTATCTGTTTGAAGCAGAGTATAATTAATGTTCATATTCATAACTCATTTGCTTTGATTTGCTTGAACTTTTCAGTTACAGTGGCATGCTGTAAAGTAATTCGGAGTTTATAGGTATTAACACCTTTTATTCCACGTATTACTCTACGTATTCCATGTAGTACAATTTCCTCTTCACAAAAGGCTCAGCAAACGACTCAACAAACCATATTCCACAGTTGGAAGTGTTCGTACTGTATTATTCTGCTTTATACAGCGGATAAGTTGTATTGTCTAATGATTTAGTGATCTTGGACTCGAATCCTCGGTCAAGGTATTTTGCCCTACCATGTCATTGACAAGAAGCGCTTGAATTTGTACCTGATAAATCAATAAATATCATTTTTACAAGAACTGACTCTACTGACGAGGCTGTTTTTTAACATAATGAGACCATTATATTTTACTGATATTGCATTACCCTTGATGGTCTATATCATCTTTATGTCATAAGTATACCATATAAAAACAGTAAAACATAAAAAGAACATATAAATTTATTGCATTATGATATACACGTATATGTACATTTTCTCCTTTTCTGTGTATACTGTATCTATAATTACTATTATCGCCATGCAATATTATCATATGTGTCCCTGATCACAAAACCAACAAAATGTCGCCAGACATGGATTCTTAGTTACTGATGGTAAATTCTGAAAGAGCAGACTCTAAGCTTTTGAATGATGTATAACTCATGACGGACTCCCCTAACCTACCTAAATACTGGAAAGAAAGCACACACTCTGGAAAAGAGTAAACTGAGAAAAGAGGCTCTAAAGTACAGGGTATTCAAGCACTTAATCTTCACCAAGCCGTGCTAGCTGTGCGATGAAAAGGACACAACCAGGGATGTAAACCACCGGAGAAACAACAATAAAGGGATTCACAGATTAAGCTGAAATTGAGCATGTTCTATCAACACAATTTGTCCATGATTAATGCTAATTTTCAAAGCAGCAGCGTTATCCTTTCAAAGGTTATCAGACTTAAAAGTGAAGAGTGTGCAAAGGATTTCAAAGACATCATTCTATCCTCCCCCCCCCCCCCAAAAAAAAAAAAAAAAAACAAGAAAGGGTTATAGAAAAACTGTTGAAACACCATTCCTATTCATGTTATGATCCCAATCTAAAGAATAATGTAGAATAAGGATACCTCTTTCAGAAAATATGAAAAACTCAAGATTGACTCGGTTCAACCATTTCACCTTTTTTTTGAGACCTCACATAAAATCAAGGGGTGCGACTTTGCAACGTTGTGATGAAGGTCAGATATCATACTGTATATAACAACAACAGCAATAATACACTAATAACACTACCAATAATAACAATTACAAAAATTATAATGATAATGAAAATAACAATACTCTCACCTTTCCGGTAGTAACTGACAGCGCCGTGCGCTCTGCCGTACTGATTACCATCTTTCGAGGTCTCTTCAAGACGTGCCATCTCTTTTCTGATTCCGTCGATCGAGATTTTAGAAATAACGTCATCCAGTACATCCTGGGATATCGGGTGGTTGATGAATTTAGCTATGCTTGCGACGCACTCTCGCTGTTTCTTTGATTATGAATGAATGAAAACATAGGAGAGCAAATAAGTGAGATAGGTGATAAGTGAAACACATAACAAATTTAAAAACAAATGCTTTTAATTCTCTCTCTTATCTATCAACATGTCATCCTTGGCTTTGTTTGCTTAAAGAGATTGTATAGTTTTGGTTGAGACGTAATTTCAGGTTTCTAACATTTTTTGGTGAGACAATGAGAAACCTCTCATGAAATATGAAAGAGCATGTAATTCTATGAGGAATTCAACGTTTATTTGATGAAAAAGTGGTTTTAAAATGGCTGAGATATCCAAAAAAGAGCAATTCTAATAAAGTGTGGGACCCACACTTTATTACGATCACTTTGCTTTACTTTGTTTTTGGATGTTTCAGTCATTCCAAACCCGATTTTCATCAAATGAACTTTGAATTCCTCTCTTAAGATGGTGAGCTTTATACTATATCATAAGTGTTTTCTTGGTATCTCGCAAAAAGTTAAAAGCCCAATTCTCATCTCCTTCAATACTGTACCATCCTTTTAATTCCCTTTGTCTGTGGACTCTATCTGTGCTTTTTTTTTTTTACTCAAGTAATACACAGGATTTGAGCTGGCACGTCTCAAGGCGTATCGGAGCAATTACCCCGGAGGGAAATTACCACCCCCCCCCCCCCCTCCTGACTATTAAATACAGGTTAGTCATAAGGTTAGGGTAACGTTTAGGGGTAGGGGTGGGTTTTAGAGTTATAGTTTGCATTAGGGTTAGGATTATAGGTTCAGGATTAGGGTAGGGTTAGGGTCAGAGGAACGGTCTGGGGTAATCTCCCGGGGGTCATGCCCTAGACCCGTTCAAAGGGTAAAATATATCATTTCCGTTGAATTTACCTTTCACAAAGGGTTACGGAAATGAAAATACCGTTTCTTTTATACGCACCGTTTTCATGTCTTCGAACTTTAAGAACATGATGTTCTCTAAGTGTCTGACTTTCCAGTATGACAAGACATGCTTGTCCCAAGCTCCGTAGATATCTAGACGACGATATAAAGGAAAACGTCAACAGTTAGGCCTAAATCTAGATTGGTACGTAAAAATAACATTATTGGAATAGTTCATGTGGGAATCCTTTTGAGGTGTTGGTTAAAGTATATCGTATGCCTTTATTCAAAAGCGACACGATTTTCGATAAATAAATCCTGTCATCACAAAACACATCTTAACGCTTATAAATGTTTTCTCGAAGTGAGATGATTATAATATGGCTGTCCCCATATTTCGTGTGTGCCTGTGTTTTTGCATGTCTGTTCGTATGCTTGGGAAGTTTTTTGTTTTGTTTTTCCATCTCCAAGTTTCATAAGTGGATTATAAACACATTCAGAATTTAAACGTTCGTGTTGTTGAATACAGACATAAAAGGAATAAATGCAGTCTACACAGAAGCTTAGATTCCCAGAAGTAATATGAAAAAGATAAGCAACAGGCACATTCTATAACGATACAGATAATAATGAGGAAAGGGGGTGCGCGTCACGAGAATTTACGACACCACGAGCAGTGACGAGTTATACAGCCTATTCTACGAGTTATACAGCCTATTCTACGAGTTATACAGCTCACGAGTCGTACAGCCCATGAGTTTTACGGTTACAGCTCGTTATTCCGAAGGTTCTTTAGTCCGAAGAATCGTTACTCCGAATATTCGTTATTCCGAAGGTTCGTTAATCCGAAAATGTGATGAGGTTTGTTATTCCGAAGGTTCGTTAATCCGAAAATGAAACAAAGCTCATCATTCCGAAGGTTTGTTACGGACCCTACATCATTTCGGTTTGTTGTAGGTCCATGGATCAACGAACCTCCGGAATAGCTAACCCTATTTCATTTTCGGATTAACGAACCTTCGGAACACGCCACAAATGTTAGGATAAACGAACCCTTTTTCAGTTTTGGATTAACGAACCTCTAGGTATAGGGAATTTGTGTGTATCCTTCGGAATAACTAACCTTCGGAATAACGAACCTTCGGAATAACGAACAGCATCGAGTTTTACACCTATAAGCAAACAAAACCCACGCGACCGACACATTAAACCCTGTGTTGTATCTGTCGAACTAGTGGGCTGTTTTTACCTGGTGTCGGTATCATGGGCTTTATTTCCCTATAAACTCATGGGCTGTAGGATTCGTGAGCAATATGACTCATGGGTGTCGGTCTTGTGGGATGGCCCAAACAGAGAACTGGGTATATGATAACTTGCAGACCATGCAGTGAAAGGAAACAGAATTATTTTATGAATTTCCCCCGAGAAGGAAACACCCCAGTCCGGAAAGCTGTTTGTTGATTTTTTTTTTCTTTCACAAACTCCTGATTTTAGCTAGTTTTTTCTTTCTCCAACGCACAGGACCGAACTAATCGATAATTTAGTTCGGAATTTAAAGAGTAAGAAAAGTGCTTGTTATGATAATATTGATGATATTCTTTCAAAATATATTATAGATTCTATTATTGATCCCTTGGTACATGTACATGTGTTTAATTTGGCTGCAAGTAACAGTATTGTCCGCGAGGTTATGAACGTATCTACGGTTATTCCAGTTTTCAAGAAAGGGAATAGGGAAGATGTCTGTAATTACAGACCAATATATTTGAAAAAAAAAAAAACTTGTTTACCCGAGACTTTTAGATTTTCTTACTTAGCATAATAATATTATTGATAATCAATTTGGTTTTCGGCAAGAACACATCACATCGTATGAAGTCCTTTTCTTCAAAGTCTCTAAAGCTATAGATACATTTTATCATACCATAAGCATGATAGGTGTATTCCTGGATATCTCTAAGGCCTTCGATACCCTCGACCACAAAATACTTTACAAATCATCCCATTATGGTATTTGAGGTACGACCTTTGTTGAAAGCCTCAAGAATTACCTCACTAATCGCAGACAATTTGTATGATATTAATGGTCATACTACATCTGTTACGCACGATATATCACTTGTGGTTTACCGCAAGGAAGCTTACTTGGACCACTTTTATTATTTTGTTCTCGATATCGACGATAAAGTTATTATAGAAATTCATCAAGTTTTCTTTCCTTTTTATTATTCCCTGATGATTCAAATGTGTTTTTCATGCTCTGATCCTGAGTTATTGACTTATACTTCGAATATCGAGTTGATTAAATTACTTTACTGGATAAGAGCAAAGAAATCCTCAATTAATCTTAAAGATATATATATATGAATGAATGCTTTTCAATATTTCTTTGGAAATATTATCCCAAAACATTTTCCTGGATAATGGAATAATAGCGAAAGTTTCCTCTATCAAATTTTCAGGTTTGTTTCTTGATAATAAGCTCACCTTAGCTTCTTGGTAAGACTAAGAGCTTGAATAGCCTGTTTTCTCAGTGCACACCTTCTCAAAGTGTGTGCCTTCCCTCCAATATTCAAATGGGTTTCGAGAGTCCATTTGATTTGACTCATGCATCATTTTAGAACTTAGATTCTGATCTTTCAGAATCTGCTCTTGACTAAAATTCCATATCTGGCGACTTTTCGTTGGTTGTCTGATGCAGGGTTTATTTAATCATAACCACAGTCACAAAATAGTCAATCTTATGACACATTGACATCATGCATCATGACAATTCAACAGCTTGTAAAGAAGCTCTACAAACACACACGTGTATGCGGATTGGTCTTTAGCTTGCAAATCCCTACTCTCCTATATATGCACACTTTAGTTTTTCATACCGTTGATTCATGCTTTTGATTCATTTTCTTTTTAATTACACTTGTATTTCTGAAATAAAGTGTGACAAATTGAATACGTGTTAAAAGGCTTGGATGTGAGAAATCGATGACAGAAAAACATGACATTATTCAGGAAGTCAATGAACGCCAATCTATCCACGATAATATCATGATAACTATTCATATCTATGAATCGATCGGTCAAAGGTGCATGGTCCCGATGTTTTAGTCAAATGCGTACGCGGGCGCACGGCGCAAGTTTCCTATAGAGACCTATGCTATCGACTCCTCTTTGGCGCTTATCCTGTGGCCCACTTCCCCGAGTCCGAAGGAGTCCGATCCACTGTTAGTAGGGGCTACTATGTAATCCCGTGAGATTTTTGTGCCAAAATTGATTTTTTTGGCTAACTTTGTCAATTTGGGGGTGCTGAATCCAAAAAACTTTGGTTCCATTTTTTCTGACCACGTCTTCAGTCGCCATTTTGAATTTCAAAATGGCCGCCATAGCAAACTGTATTTTTATCCATATCTCATTAAGTGAGCATTGTAGAAGCTTCAAATTTGGTGCAAAATGCATGGTTGTGATGTCAGACACTCTGGTATATCTTTTTCTGATATTGTGGATTGTTTTGATACAATTTGTAGGCTGCCATCTTGAATTTCAAAATGGCCGCCATAGCAAACAGTATTTTGAACCACATCTCATACACGAGCATTGTAGAAGCTTCATATTTGGTGCAAAATGCATGGTAGTGATGTCAGACACTCCGATATATCATTTTGTGATATTATGGATTGTTTTGATACAATTACTAGGCTGCCATCTTGAAATTCAAAATGGCCGCCGTAGCGTTTTTATGCATATCTCATGTTGCAATTACTGTAGGAGCATCAAATTTTCAGTAATGCACATGCTTGTGGTGTCTAACGTTCCAGTACAGCTGTTTCCTATTGTAGATCGTTAGATAGGCCACCATCTTGAAATTCAAGATGGTGGCCAAAGAAATGTAATACTGTAACTGTGGTAAGAGCCATAGATGAATTTGCCAAAATTGACCTAGTTAGACCGAATTCATTTTCAGGTCACGCAGAACGACAGCCATTTCTTAATTCAAAATGGCCGCCATAAATTCAGACTGTAAGGACGAGGTTCCAATGACGTCATCAAGCCATCCTGAAGGGCAAAGACTGCGTAAGGAGGGGGGGGGGAGGGGAAGGGTCCCATACCACTTCCCATAAGTGTGGGCAAGTGTGTAAGCGTTACATCCCACGTCCCACAATAGCCAAGCGGGTATGTGGTTCGCGTACACGTGATTTGTTTTGCCTCTCAGGCAAGACATTATTTGTTGTCATGGAACCTCATTGATATTTATTTTTAATCCCAGTTATTAAACAGTTGAACAAAAGCAAGCATTGATGCGATTAAAGGTGATCTTCAAAAACTTGATACCGCCTCGAGAGAATAAAGACAAACAAGGAAAAGTCTCGCAATGGCAAAAAATGCCATAGTCACCCTACCAGGCATCCCACTCACAAGCGTGTTTGTTGACCACAAAATGAAACAACTCATCAGGGAGCTCATAATTGCTGGATGTATTTCTGGAATAACACAGAATGAATAAGGAATGCCAATGAGTAGATTTTACCTGATCGCCCTTGTGTGGGTCATCCTCAATTATCAAGACTTCCAAGATGATTACTGATGTACCGCCAATGATTCTAAAACTACAAAGGAGCAATAATAGCTCAGTTCTGTTGCACTTTGGATGCATCAGAATTCCTCAACAATTTAGAACACAATCTCACGAGGGCAATCTCAAAAATTTTCACTGCATTGAAGCTGATGAATATGGTGCTTGGCAATCAGATATCGGAAACATTCAAGGAGGATATTCTAGAAAGCGATGAAAAGGGAAGTTTTCATGTTCTGTACAAAGAATTTGTATCTGAAAGAATTTAAACAAGAAAAAAAAAACCTGTCTGGGATAATATGAGAAAAGATCTGTCTGGGATAATATGAGAAAGGCCAGACATTCAGCTCTTGCAATTGAAATGCATTGTGTACGATTGGATCAAAAAGTCATTAAGCTTAAGAGGACCACTATCTTCTTATAACGCTTCTACCGGTACAACAATCTGATAGACTTGTCATTACCGAGTCATTACTGGACGATACAATTATCGGAAGTTATATGAGTTCTACTGTTCTAAGTAATTCCACAGTGACTCTTCATCTAACAATTCCATGGCCTTCTCTTCCATCTGACACAGAACGGGGGAAAAAAGAAACAAAGGGTTCATCAAAGATACCATTGGAGTTGTCACCCGTCACAACGAGGAAGCTGATATCCTCATTCCATTGCATATATCAGATGCTACTTCAAGAGCAACAGAGAATTTCAGAGATATTGATGATTATTACGTATTAGACACTGACATTTTCATTCTCCTAATGGATCTTTGCTTTACTTTTAATACTGCATCGCATGTTGTCTGCTCCATCACTGGAAAAGGAGATGATAAAGTACAATTGACACTGTTGAGAGATTATGTTCTGCAAATTGTTGCGAAAAACAAAGGTCTGCTCGGTCATGCCTTTCATGGCACAGGCTGAAGTTGAAAATTTGAGGATGTCTCAAAGAGCAGATGGATCAAGAATTCTTTAAGCCTGGAATCATGCAGAATGTGCAATGAAACAGTCCATGCTTTCCAGAAGTTGGGCGTGGATGACTTCAACCTGGACAATTTGCTCTCGTAGAATCTTGACACAACACATCCAGAGAACAAAACTCGTAAACCTCCACAACCTAATTTGTGCCTCTACTTCAGGGGAATATAATATGGTACATTGTACATTGTCATTATTTCCAGCGGATATACATAAACTGTGCAATTAAATTCTTTGAGCTCCCTACACCAACGGTATAGCCACAGAATTCATTATCTTGTTCATATGGCAAGAAATGTAAAAGTCATTGTTTCTGGAAGAATTTAGAACCAATTCTCCCCTGTGTACAGCCCTATACAAGTGCTGTGACTTCAAAAACACATGCAGGGAATGAGCTTAGAAGACATTAACTAAGTAAATTTCCGATAAATTTTCGAGTATACCCACACTGCTAATATTGTTTATTTGAACTCCACAACCAAATCGTCTGAATGGGGGCATTTAGTCACTCAGACACAGTATTTTATTGAGGCACTTTTGAAAGTCATTTGCTTTGACACCAGAATCACATGATTTCCCATTCACAAGTTTTACCCAAATGCAATGCTCTTGAAGGATTGTTTCCCATGGCAGCCATTTTGCATTTTAACGTGGCAGTGTACCTGCAGGAAACAATCCCGCCTATGCAATGATAATACTATTTATTGAAGTGATTGACTTCCACATATTTGTAGGTCCTATACATGAAAGTGCTCCAGCATGCTTGAGTTTGCAGGATAAAGATCTTACAGCACAAAATATGGGTAGAAATCTATCTTGAATTTCAAGATTGGCAGCCAAAGCGAATAATCCATCATAACAGAATGTATAATTATGTGTGTGTATGTTTGTAAAAGAATGTACAATGTACACCTTCATAAACTTGATATGCCTAAAAGCTGCTTGTAACCACAGATATTAGCTGAAAAGCAGCCATTTTGAAAGATAAAATGGCAGCCTAAAAATGATCTGCAATTTTAGGGAGGGGATCAAAGTGCATCTGAATGTTCAACATCATGAGCCAGGTTTATGCCCGGAATGTGAACTTTCTGTATTGTTTACAACATGAAATATGGGTCAAAATATGCATTCTGGTATGGCGGCCATTTTGAATTTCAAGATGGCCACCTACTAGTATGATATCAAAATGTACAGAAAAAGATGTTTCAGAAAGTCTGATAGCATACGCATGCTCTTTGCCCCTAGTTAGAACCTTACACACTGCATACGATATGAGATATAGGCCCAATTACATATGCTATGGTGGCCATTTTGAATTTCAAGATGGCCGCTAACCAAAATGATCCATCATTTAAAACAAAAATGTATGTGTTAGCATGTCTGACATCATAAGCATGCTTTTTGCCTCAAATTTATACTTTCCATAATGCTTACAACCTGAGATACAGGTAAAAACACAGTTAGCTATGGCGGCCATTTTGAATTTCAAGATGGCAGCCCTCAAATTGTATTAAACACTCTACAATATCAGGAAATGGTGTATCAGAATGTCTGATGTCATAAACATGCTTTTTGCGTCAAATTTGAACCTTCATTGATGCTCACATTATGAGAGCTGGGTCAAAATACAGTGTGCTATGGCGGCCATTTTGAAATTCAAAATGGCGGCTGAAGACGTGGTCGAAAAAAATGGAACCAAAGTTTTTTGGATTCAGCACCCCAAAATTGACAAAGTTAGCTAAAAAAATCAATTTTGGCACGAAAATCTCACGGGATCCAATATTTCGACATAGCAGACCGTACTATGTAGTCAGTGGTCCGATCACAGTTCGGCTCATGATTCGGCTGAGGGGGATGACTGCTTTAGCAAACTTCTTTTGTGATGTCAAGAAGCGCATATGCACGCACCCTGGCATTACTACAGACTGCGCAATGCGCAGAGAGGACAACGAAGGCAACGTTACGAAGCAACATCTACGCACTTTACTCTTGATGACAGCTCAACTTCGGTAATCTTCCTATCAATGCTAACGGTGATCGGCAGTATCATCAACAGCGCCCTCTACACTACCGGGACTATGCACCTTTAAGAAGATAAAAAATTGAATATTGCCTTCAGTGTCTCTTACTTTGATCGGTGAACACGTTGTTGAGAAGCTTGTCCCATGTGAAATAGTCGCCTTGCGGGGTGTGAGTTACAAACCTGAAGTAGGACGTCATCACGTCTTTAGGATTCCTTGCCAGGTATATGATCTGGGGATTGAAAACAACATGACTTTGTAGTGAATGTTTGTTATTCCGAAGGTACGTCAATCCTTGTTCGTTATTCCGAAAATGAAATAATAAGGTTCGTTATTCCGAAACACACAAATCCCATATATACCTGGACTTTCGTTTAACTGATAGTAAAAAAAAAAAAAGTGCGCTATAGAATATATTCAGATATATGAAGTTTGTCGTTCCGAAGGCTCATTAATCCGAAAATAAAATAAGCTTCGTTATTCCGAGGTTCGTTAGTCCTTACAGTAACTGTCGAGAGTGAGTGTACTGCAGAGTGTATCAAAAAAATAAGGAAATCCAACTATGGAGGGCTACCATTTCGTAATTGTCGGCTATGGAGATTGCAATGTTGATTGTGAGGAGAGGGGAACTCTTCATCTTTCCATTGATACCTAATTATGATGACAAATGTCATGAATGACTGAGCACATGAACTTTAAAGACGACAATGACAAATTGCACTTTTCCAAGTTTGCGTGTTATTGTGAAGGAACAATGCATGTCTCACTGCATGAGATCTGTCAATGAATGTTGCTTTATAGGCCATCCTGTGCGAACGCAGGTTGGTGTGTAGGATTTGTGTTTAGGATTTGTGTTTAGATTTTCTCCTAACATAGCTCCCAGTGACAAACCGTGTCTTGAATATGAAGAGAGTAAAATGGATCATGGTTTCACCTTAAAGGACAAGTTCACCTTCATAAACATAAGGATTGAGAGAATGCAACAATATTAGTAGAACACATCAGTGAAAGTTTGAGGAAAATTGGACAATCGATGCAAAAGTTATGAATTTTTAAATTTTTTGTGTTGGAACCGCTGGATGAGGAGACTACTACAGCTTGTGAGTCATATGCGTACAACAGTATAAAGAAAATGTAAAGAAAATTCAACATATTTTCACTTTTTGCGCATAATAAAAGAGCACTTGACTTGCCTCTTTCTAAAGGCAGGGGGAATAATATTACCCATAACATTTGTCGGTAACGAGTCGGGGGAATGTGCACTTTTTTCAAAAGATGAAATTTTGTGAAATTCTCTTTATATTTTCCTTATATTGTTGTACGCATGTGACATCTAAGTTATTCACACACTGCAGTAGTTTTCTCATCCAGCTGTTACTGCACAAAAACTTCAAAAATTCTTAACTTTTGAACGGATTGTCCGATTTTCCTCAAACTTTCAATGATGTGTTCTACTAATATTGCTACATTCTCTCAATCCTTATGTTTATGAAGGTGAACTTGTCCTTTAATAAGAAGTACCAAGTTTTCGACAACGTGGCCATGTTGAAGGTTATGAACCCTAAATCGTTAGAAGAAGCCCTAACACACGAATCTGCAGATACAAACAAACACACACACACACACACACACACACTCACGCACACGCACACATATGCATATTTCCTAATTCGGTGACATGCCACAAGGAATATAATTTTACGTGAAACATTTATCAGTTCTGTTTCTTATCACAGAAAAAAAAAATATGGCCTGCGACCGTTATTGCAAATTTGAGGTCAACCGGAGGTACCGAGAAGGTGAATGCATGTTACCTTCGCTTTGGCCTCAAAGATTCCTGGCGGTAGGAGATGGAGCGGTAGATGAGAGGTCATCACTCGTGCAGAATCCATTTTGTCCAGTTCGTGATAGAAAGGCCGGATCGGTGAGCGGGACTTCATCGTGTCCATGCTGGATATGCCCCCCTCCACGTGATACTTCATAGATGCTCGCCGCACGTTCTCCCACACTCCGTCGGCTAGGAGTAGATGTACTATCTCTACCATCCAGTGGGTGCCTGAAGAAGAAAGTTAGTTGTCCAAACCTGTTGCTTCCGAGACTTGATAATTCGCAAAATTTGTTGCAATAGTTTGCCATAATTATAGGAAGTCTGCTCAAAGCGAGGGAAAAATCGCTTCCCAATTCTCTGCATATCCAAAACATGACGTGGAGTTTTTTGCCTTTATCAGCATGCACACAATAAGTGGGAAATTCATGTTTTGAAGGGAAGAAAAATCTTTGTCTTTATTAAATAGTTACTCAGTATATCTGCTGTGGGAACATTGCACATTCTTATCACAAGGTCCTGCGTTAAGCTGCGTTTACACCAAATCCGGCACGCGTCACGGAACGCGGATTTTGCTACGGTGCACCAAAAGGAACCAAGTCTGGTTCTGTTATAATATCACTTCCCCGCTACTATTTTTGTCAATTAATTGTAAATTATTGGTATACTGTTGATTTTGTTGCTCCTGATTTTGACATTAGAATAGAATAATTATTAGAATAACAATAACTGATTCTTTTTTAGCAGAACCAGATATGGTTCCTTTTGGCGTACCACAGCAAAAACCCGCGCTGTCCGTCGCCTGTACCGTGCTCGGTGCGGTAAAACGCGCCATATGAATGCACGCCCGGTTCGTTTTCCCATGATGCTTTGCCAACTAAGACCTTCCTAAACCAGATGTATGAAGTTGTACTTGGTAATGCTATAGAGCAATATAAAATGCATTTTTTTAAAAAAAAGATGTAGAGCAATTCCAGGAGTGAAGACGTGGCCATGGGTGATTGAGATCACATCACAATCATAAAGATTTGAAAGTTTCATGCATGTCCTTCAAATCTCAAGAATGGTTTGGTGGTGGGAAATCTCGTGGACATAAGGAAAGCTAGTGATCATTAATTTTCGCACTAATAGCATCTTAGGACAGGATAGGATGGGATCTGGTGGGTGGGTGGTTAGGCTTTACAGGTCGATTGGATTAACAACCAACTAAAACATTCTTGTTCGTGGATTCATGCCTGACGGTACTTAGAAATAACCTTCATCACATATGATATACCTCATAAGTGAGATTCGTATCACTGACTGGTCAAAAGTATATCACGTGACAAGGTGTAGTCCCGTCTATCTTGGCTTAGGGTTTTCATGTAAGTGATAGAAAAGCAAAACCCTCGTGATAGAAAGGCAAAACCCTCGTGATAGTAAGTCAAAACCCTCGTGATAGAATTTGTAAACCCTCCGCGACTTTTGTACACATAACAAGTACACTAGACTTCGCACACGGTGTCCGCAACCCCTCCGAGCTCCAAGGACGTTTACTACGCGCATCGATACAACACGTACACATGCACAATCATCGCACTAGCGCACATCACAGCAGGCATGTTTCAACATGGCATGATGATCGAGCGCTCCTCCGTAATTTGAAGTGAGCTGAATCAAAGATCGTTCACTTTGTCTTTAGGATTTCTTAGGATCCCGAAGCAGAGACAAATCTCAGCATGTTGGAAATATCGAATTAAAACACGAGCGACGGGAAACTGGATGTATATTGTAACCTTCTGCCAAGATTTTATGCAGGAGCTCGCCAAAGGCCGTGTGACTTTAATACTGTGAGTGATTACCGTGCGTTTTGGGTAGTCTACGAAATGCACGAAAACCATGCAAGCGAGCGCTGTGGCCTGATTTTAGGGCTATAAATGTTAGGCCTAACAGTTAGAATTTACTTCGCATTCGCCTAGCCCTAGATCTTGGTAAAGTCTTAAACGATGAGGTATATAAAACAAATATTAACTGCTCTGTATTCGGATGGTAGTGGAAATTATCACTCCCTCGGTGCTTTTCATACCGACCCTTCCATCACCACTCGGCTAACGCCTCGGGGTGATAGAAGGGTCGGTATGAAAAGCACCTTGGGAATGATAATTTCCACCATCATTCTCATGAGCAGTCAATATTTGTATTAATATTCACTTGGCTATATTATGATTATACATGGCTATTTCGAGCGTCGATAGACATGAGTGGGTTACAATATTATACAGTTAATTGAGTCAACATGTGTTTATCTCGGAACTTGCCCCATATCAACGTTGCCTCCAAAGGTACTGTATGCTTGAGATATATACTTGCTTAATAGCAAGTAGGTTTCTTGTTACACAACTTAGTGACGCACTTCTTTATTAATCAGAAGACGATGTGGTAAGGACAGAGTTCCCTGATGTCATGTTTGTCAGGATGTTTTCTATCGACAAAAAATATCCAATATAACTTTGAAGGAGTGGTAATTATCATACCTCACTTGGAGGGATTTTTTTCCTCAATACAAACCATAGATCTGTTTTGGTGATCTACGTCTTAAGCGTAATATGTTAACAATAAAGGCCCTGTCACATCTTTCCAGGAAAGCTACGCGGGCTTGTTGCGAGTAGGGATTTTCCAGCACGCAGGAGAATTTTCTGCGGGTGGACAAGGATGTTGGCGAGTTCCGAACTTGCGTCTTACTGCTAGAGGCGTGCTATTTACCTGCTACTTGATACCTGTCAGCCTGTATTCCGTGTGACCTGCGTGAAAGCTTTGAAACCGATTCATTTTCAGCTACCAGCGACATACGGGGACTGCGAAGTACCTGCGTTACAGCTGCGAAGTACCTACGTGGGAGTTGCCCATGCGAGGTGCTGCCGCTAAGGGTCTCCTGCTGGTGTTATGCGTGTACTCTGCGGGCAAACCCCCGCGACTGATCCGGAACTAGTTTTGAGCATGCTCAAGGCCTTGTAAAACCGTGTCTGGGGAAGCATTGCGGGTTGACATGCGGGAAAAAATAAATTGCTACCCGGACCTCCCAGCAGTTAGTCTGCACCTGACAGTACCTAGCAGCCAAGTTTTGAGCATGACCAAAACTTTTTCTGGGTGACTCGCGGGGATTGCCCGCAGAGGTCCACACAGGACGCCAGTAGTAGGCCCTTAGCGGCAGCACCTCGCAGGCAACTCCCACGCAGGTAGGCCTACTTCGCAGTTGTAACGCAGGTACTTCGCAATCCCCGTATGAGGCCAAGATAATGGCACTCTGTGGGACTTCTGCCATTCCTTCAGAGAAATTCCTTCCCCGAGCTGTCCCTGAGCTGTTAGCTGTCAGCACGGAGGTCAAACAGAATACCCGCAAGAAGAACTTAAGTAGAACGCGTCCAGCAAGTAAGACATACGCAAAACTCGCCAAAATCCTTATCCGTCCTTACAAATTGTCCGCCATGCTGGAAAATCCCCACACGCAACAAGCCCGCGCAGCTTACCCGGAAAATTGTGAAAGCGCATAAACATGGCTGCGGGTAAAAAGGATTTGCGTGCGCACCTCCGGGCGACTACGGGTGAGATACGTGCTAGGTACTGTCATGTGCGGGTCATCTGCGGGGACCTCCGGATGGTAAAAATTGCTCTTCGCAAGTCGCACGCAAGGCTGGCACGGAAAGGTGTGACAGGACCTTGAAGGACAAAATTTCCCGCCATCCCGATACGTTTTGATATGTACAAGGAAAAGAGAGTAGTATATAATAACAGGTAGGTAATAGATTGTTATAGAGTATGACCTTACCTGATTTCGGAGAGGTGACTATAATGATATCATCTGGATGAAACTTCATGGACTGGACCCCTTCGATAAACTCGGGCTTTACGTGAGGGGGGAATACAATACCCTTGTAAGTGTTGAGGGCAATTCGGGGTGTCCGGGGCGTCTCGTTCGTCGACTTCTTCTCTTCCACTGTCAAGTCCGTAAAGTTCTCCTCTCTCGCTTTCCCGTTTGTCAACGTTCTCTCGTCCGCCATCTTGTATGACGCTTGAAAATTAGCCAATAACCAATCAATCAACGAATGATTATATCTCGCATAGAACCAGAACAATGTACCTTTCAATAACACACACAATAGGAGGAAGTCCGTTACCACATATACGTTAACCAGATAAAGTAGGGGAACTCAGCCCTCGATAGAATGCAGTTTGGAAGACAAGGTTAAGATTCGAGCATTTTCATAAATGTGTGTTTTCTAGCAGTATATTCACAGTGTGTTCACATCCAATAGCCCACTGTGGGAATACACTGTGTAATCACAGTGCCCGGTGTGCAACATAGATTCAAGATTCAAGATTCAAATTCATTTTCACTTCCATCAAATAAACAAAGAAATTATATACATTGCATATGTACAGGATATTTGTAATACTTGCAGAATGTGATTTAACATAGTACATATGAAAATGAGAAGTATACGAAAATAAAAATGCAATTATATCTTTGTTAATATACACATAAAGCGTATAGTACAAGTCAACTAAGGATGAGGATGGAAGTGGAGGGTCCCACTAAGAAGCAGAGCTTGTACGATATGGGACCCTCAGAAGATAAACAAGACAGCAATATAAAACAAAATAAAACGAACCGATGTCAACTGACATCAAGATGATTGGGAAGGGGAAAAGAAAGAAAAGGGAAAAAAGAGAAAAAATGGGAAAAAAAGAAAAAAGAATACAGCACGTGCCATCGTGGACGCAAGCAATCTGGATTCCATAATGTAAAATAAGTGATGAAATACAACCTGGATTGAATATAATGCAAAGAATTTTTTTATGCATAATTATATTGGTAAGAATGCAGGAGAAAGCGAGAATAGACACATCGATATATGTAGAACACTGACAGGAACATAATTATAAGGAGGACTTACTAAATGTAGAAAAAAAATAATAATTATAAATTCATAGCAATTGTTTGATATTCAAAGAAATGATGACTTGACTGAGATGATAACGAAACTAACTCGGTTGGATGTTGTAAATTTCAATAGAAATAATTTTAATTCATTCTTGAAGGAGTGCATAGTGTTCATGGAGTCAACATTATACTCACACACGGTTGGGCACTGCGTTCACATTGTTCAAACGCCAGAATTTTACTTTTTACTAATCTTACTGGTTCACGCTGTATCTTTCAAGCGCAATATAACTAGAAAAATATGAAATGAGATGATCTTTAGTTTCATTCTATGTTGATATAGGCCTATAGCCAGATAGCCTTTTTGCAGGTTTTTCCGGCTTTAATGTTCAATGTGCTGCACTTTAATTCGACTTTGAGACACTCCAGTATTTTTAAATTTGCAATGTTGCGATTAGAATGTCTCTGAGAAAATGAATTAATGAACAGTTTGTCATACCTGCAGAAAAAAAAAACATGTTCAAGAATATTTTAAGCATGTTTCATAGGGCAATTAGTTATTTCACAGTAGGATTTTTCACTCTCGTGTAAACATTCTTTTTTTCCTGATTAGAAAATGTCACTTCTATTTCATTCTGGTATCAGCACTATACTCAAGGCTTCAAAAAACATCCCACATACATACAGGTATAAAAACAAGCAAACAAACAAACAAATACATTAACCTTTACATGAAAAGAAATAAACATCATTCTCTTAACCTAATTTGATTAGAAATCTGATAATAAAAACTAATGAAACGAGAGGAAGCTTGATTGCTTTCATCAATATATTGATTATAGTCATCAAGTTACTCTGTATGTCATTGAGAGGGAAATTAATCCAAGTCACATGAAAGTTGTGTAACTTGGTGGAAACGTAGGCTTTGGATGTACGTGTATGTGTCGGTGTTTTTCTGTCCGTGTATGTTCGCAAGCGTATGTTTGACGACGAATTAAATCTTATTCTTGTATGGGATGTACACATATCGACTTACGATAGTAAGCTTACCATCACCTGCAGAAAGGGACTAAATTGCAGAAATTTAAGGGAGTCGTTACTGCCTTCTGGTGCTGAGGTGACTTATATTTTAGCTATATATACCGTGATCTTACCTTGTTGATTCCAGTAATTTAAGAGAGCAGGTTATCGAGTTCTTCAAGAAGCGAGTCTGCCAAGGCGTAAGGCTACGACTCCCCGTCCTTTCGGTGAAAAACTTCTTCTGTGATGGTACGCGAGCAAATGGGAGATGACTGAGGCGAACTCATATCCAACCACTACACTAGTATCCCTAAGAACCTATAAATGGGTGGAACATGCTGGGTTAGAAAGCGTCTAGCCAATCACCGACGCCCTAAATTGGAATATTTTATCGCTTTGTTTTTTGTCGGTGTGTCCGTGTGAGTGATTCGTCATCTCGTTAACCGGATAAAGTAGATCATGAAAATAAAGCACTCTTTACCAGCTCAGTTCGTCATGCATGTCATGTCATTAATATTATGACTTCCTCAACGCTGAAAAAGAAATAATGACAACAATGATATTCGATTCTTTTAGAAACGCATAAAATCAAACATGATAGTTTCTTCGCGTGTACATGTAAAAAAAAGTATCAACATGATAGTCGTTTGGCGTGTGAATAAAAACAAGCATCTTTAAAGTTGTTTCAGAGCTGTTATATTGTATATGTCTTGCCCATACACACGCATGTAAACTGCAAAAAGATTTATACACCATTTATCAATCACAATTGAAGAGCTTGCTTCCAAAAGACGCTAAAGCCATTGAAAAAGGATGGATTTAGCGCCTTTTAGAAGCAAGCTCTTCATGGATTATCACTGTTTTCACTATTGTTTTTTTTTTTTAGGACTGTCAGCAAGTTCTCCAACATAAATTAAAAACGACAGATTTCGCAAATACGTCATTGTAATGATCTATAGCTTGGCATGAAAGACAACAACAACAACACAACGACAACAGTACTGAACAACTAGAGTGGAAATTTTGATATCAATGTAGGATCATACACATTATCTCTTTAATTTTGAAGACATTAAAAAGTTTGCAGGCAGCTTGCTAATGTTGTCTGTAATTTTTCTTATTTTTATCATCATTTTCCACTATAGTCTGCAGATAGTCATAGATATGAATGGTCATCAAAGTTAACAATGTGAACTTTTCACTGACGGGAATTCAATGTGTACGAACGTTTATTAAAGGCATAATTTACTATTTGCAGATGAAACAAAAACCCATCATTAGTGCTTCAAAATAGTTCTAAAATATGAGTTAGGGATGGAAACAACTAATGTAAAAATTTGAATCAGTATAATCAATGTTAAGCATTGTTAAAATGTGAACAATAGTTATAACAAAAATGCTTCCAGACTAAACCGTCTATAGTTATGGTTTAATGAGAAAAATAGTGATATCTCCTAATATTTTAGGCTTTATTGCAACAAAAAAAAAAGTGATATATATATACGTTAGGATGTTTTGTGATACAATTGATCTACACATATGCATCAAAAGTGGTATATCTTGAACATTTTTTTTTTAAATCACTTCTCCCAAAGGTAAACAGGACCTTTACTTCTCGAGACAAAAAGCATCACTCATCACTGCATACTGGCCTATACAGGGTGTGTTCGCCAAGCGTGAACGCCACTGAGGACTGCCGTAGGTGAGGATTCCGTTTGTAACGTTTTGCGAGATATTTAGAAACCACTCTATGAAATGTTAAAGAGCATACAATTATTAGGGGAGTCAAAAGTTTATGTTTACGAAAATCGGTTTTGAAATGACTGAGATATCTAACAAAAAAAACAAGGTAAAACAAAGATATCCTAATAACAGTCGTGGTCTGTCAATGCTATAAGGATCATTGTTTGTTTGTGTGTGTGTGTGTGTGTGTGTGTGTGTGTGTGTGTGTGTGTGTATGTGTGTGTGTGTGTGTATGTGTGCGTGTGTGTGTGTGTGTGTGTGTGTGTGTGTGTGTGTGTGTGTGTGGTTTTTTGGGGGGGATATCTCAGCCATTTCAAGTCCAATTTTCATCAAATAAACGTTGAACACTTCTTGAAATTACATTCTCTTTTACATTTCATACGAGGTTATTCATTATCTCGCCAAAAATGCTATAAGCCTGACATTAGGTCTCAACCGAAACTATGCGATCCCTTTAATGCATTGCCATAGAAGGTCTTGTCCAATTTGGGTCATCCCATGAGTTAGACACCCACGGCTTATACAGCCCACGAGCTCGACACGAAGCTAAAAAGGCCAAGGAGACCGACACTGGGTAGCTACTTAAGCCCCATCATGATGATAATGTCAGTCTCAAGGGCCTTGTTTACCTAGTATCGAGCTGGCGGGCCATTATACACTCAGCAAAAAAAAAGAAAGTAAACACTTTTTCGAGGTCATATTTTTCAGAGAAGATTTTTATGAAAATCAATGTATTAAATACCATATTAAAGGTAATTTAATTGGCTGTTAAGCTCATAGGTTAATTGTGAAGAAAATTTTACGATCGGGTGAGCACATTCGTTTTTGTCCTCCAAGGCACAAGATTAAAGATTGCAAAAATTGACATGTTCTCTTTCATTTGCAAATGCCCTTCATGATAACATTGACAACAAAAGTCCAGTTTAACACAATGAGGGACATGAATGAAATAGGAAAAACAAGTTCTTGTTCTCTCTATCTCTTTATTACCTCAAAGAAAAACAAAGTGGGAAACTAAAGTGGAAAAGTAAGAATTTTCTGTCAAGTCAAACCTCAAATGACATAGGGAATAAAAAGCATAAAGATGGTTAAATGAGCAGAATTTCTTTATTTATTTCATTTAAACTAGTGATTTACAATCCATGTGACAATTTCAAGAACTAAACATTATTAACAATTTCCTATTTGAAAAAAAACTCAAATTTGTACCATTTTTGTTGATTATTACCTCTCTTATTTCATTTGAATTTAGATTTGACAAAAGATGCTTTATTTTCCTCCATTATCTTTAGCCTTCATTGGTCTTTTAGGTACATAAAGATATCATAGAGATCAAAGGTTTGTTTTTGCAACTTGATTCATGTTTCTTTTTGTGTGAAATTTGTTGTTTGTTCTTATTGTTCTATGGAAGAGCACATAGGCAGGAATGACTTGTTCAGTTTTGCAATTTTTTTACTTTTGTGCCCTGGAAGAGAAAAACAATGGTGTTCGCTCGTGCGTTAAGTTTGACCTACCAGGTTGATAGCCCATTAAATTACCTTTAATATGGTATATAATACACTGCTTTCAGCCAAATATTCTATGAGGACTCTAAACTTGAAAAACGTTTACTTTCTTTTTTTGCTGAGTGTATTTCATGGGCTTACTTCAGATGATGCCGACCTCATGGGCTTTGTTCACTTAGTGTCTAGCTCATGGGTTATTTGACTCGACGGTGTCGGAGTTGTGACGTGCACCGGCGTCCTATCTGGATCTTGCATTTGAACAGTAAAAGTACTCTAAAAGAGCAAAAGTGCAGGGAAAAATTAGGTATCCAGTATATTGTTTTCATCAACGTACATCTAGTGAAAACTTGATGGAATAACATGGACGTGGATAGAATAATGATGAGATGGTTTAATATGATAAAGCACAGTAAGACCATATACCTCTTCACTGACAGCTAGGCCTATAGATTATTGAAGAAAAAACCACCGCAGAGGGCGTACAACCTTTGCCTACCACGACTGTTACGTAGAAGAGAGGCGCTAGCTGCCCGCCTCACCATGCGAGCTGCATTTTGTTCTGTCTCCGTATACAAGTTATGTACACTGCACTCACTACTTGCAAATTTCCTTTTCAGCTCGATTTTTGGTCAACGCGCTAACGTGCCAGGCGAAGTGGTTACAGTTCGTTATTATATAAGATGCAGTTGTCCGAAAATGAAATTCGATTCGTTATTTCAAGTGCTTGTCATTAATGAAATTAATAGCTTCGCTATTTAGAAGGTTCGCTAATCCTTAAATAGAATAAGATTCGTGATTCCGAAAATGATTTCAAGAGGAACTTCTTAGAGACGGGGTATAAATTTGTCGTGAAAAAGAATGGATGAATATCGTGCAAACATTGAATGATATACGCACACGAATACACTCTCTCTCTCTCTCTCTCTCTCTCTCTCTCTCTCTCCCTCTCTCACGCATATAAAGCACACAAATACCACGATATCTCTATATACACATACTCACTGGCGAAATGGACTGCAATGGTAACATGAAACTGAATGGAAAAAAAATCCCTACCCCAACCCCCCCCCCCCGACCGATCATTCCTTTTCAGTTGATCAGCTCCCATTCATCGTCATTACTACTCTACAGAAACGGTACCTCCGCCCATCCCCCTCCGCAGCAGATCATTCATATTATCACAACATTTTGTTTTGGGGTGGGCCATATTATGATATCCTATGTATTATCATAATATCTACAGGGGCGTTCTCGCTATTTTCGTAGTAACAAATTTTCATGTAATGAAAATCTTATGCAATCAAGTGGGTAAATCTATGAACAGTATTCAAAATATTTCTGTAGGTTTTCATTTTAAATTCACAATTTACAATTTAGTATGCACCTTCTTTTCTTTGCGTATAGATGAACATAGTACACTCGATAGAAAGACATCTTCATGAATTATGTACTTTGGCCAGTAATGCTTTGTTGTGGTAGGGGATGCTACTGTTTAGAATCCGTAAAGAACCCCCCCCCCCCCCCCAATAAAAAAGGCAGTTGATGTACTAGTATAGTAGTAGTAGTAGTAGTAGTAGTAGCAGTGATAGCAGAAGTACTAGATAGTAGAAATTTTGTAGTAATAAGTTGTACTATCTATACTAGTGGAAATAGTAGTGGTAGAAGTAGTAGTTTTGTAGTAATTATTGATAGAAAAAGTGTTAGTTAAAGTAGTCGTAGTTGTAGTAATATCATAATAGTATAGCAGTATAGTCGTAGTGGTAGTAGTAGTTGAATAAAAAAAAAAAGTAGTAGTATAGTAGTGGGGATAGAAGTAGTAGTAGCAGTAGTTGTAGCAGTAGCAGTAGCAGTAGCAGTAGTACTAGTATAGTGTAGTAGTAGCAGTAGTTGTAGCAGTAGCAGTAGTATTAGTATAGTCTAGTAGTAGCAGTAGTAGTAGTAGTAGTGTAGCAGTAGTAGTAATAGCAGTAGTAGTAGTAGTAGTAGAAGTAGAAGTAGAAGTAGAAGTAGAAGTATTAGTAGTAGTAGTAGTAGCAGTCGCAGAAGCAGTAAAGAATCATAATGTCACATTGTATGTCTCGCAAAGCGAGTTTGTTGATTGACAGTTTATTCGCTTACCCGTTCCCGTTGAAATTTCATGACGCCAGCGTGTGTCCGAAATATTCGCCCAACTGGCTGCCTTCGAACACCGCCAACCGTTGAGGGCAGCGTCCATGATGGTGACCTGCCAGAAACCAAGGAGAAACAGAGTTATAGCAAAAAACAACAGCAACAACAACAATAGCGAATATCTAATGAAGATGGAGGAGGAGAGAGAGAGAGAGAGAGAGAAGGGGAAGACAGAAAAAATACACACCCACACTGGTGTCTGATTATAAAACAATGCCCTGCTGAAAAGATCACAGTGTCCCAGTGTGAGAAACACAGTGTAAACACATTGTGAACACAGTGTGAAATCTCTTCACACTGTTAAACTCGAGCGTTTTAACAGTATGAACACATTGTGAATCATCAATTCAGAGTGTCACACGAAACATTACTATGTGAACACTCTGTTAAAACCAAACTAAGAGTGAAATCATCAATTCAATCTGTTAGATTCGAGCACTTTCGCATAGTCGACTATTATGACCACACTGTGAACACACTGTGGGACACTGTGTTATTTCCAGTAGGGTAAACTTCTCAATTAATTCTCAATTACTTCTCACATAATTCATTATCCATGAAGTTCCTGCTGATTGAGATTAGATCTCTTATGTCGGCTTACGTTCAGCATAGCGAACCGTCGTATACCACTCATATTTTGCATCATCTGACACAATCAAAAACAACAGGTAGTGGTCGAAGTCATTACCTGTCACGAAAGCGGTGTAAATGTCGTGAAATGCAAATACAGTAGATACTACAATACTGTCAAGCCCCACAGTTTCTCACACATAGTCATGGCATAAAAACTGATATCTCAGGTAATGATTTTAGTGTCCATTTCCAAACACCCGAAAGTTTACATAGGGCGATGTTTACAAGTCTTCGGTTCTTGAGTTACCTAAGGTGATATACATGCTTATCGGGAATGGGAGGATCAGGTGTTAACAGAGATAGCATTGTCGAGCAATACGGTAAACATCTTACAAAATACCGCAATGTCAAAGCATTCTATGCAGTCTACAGTAGACCTACTGCTGTAGCTGCTGACAACGTTCTTATGAACGTATTCCTGCAGTTATGTCATTGGTCATATCAGTGATTTCACGATCTGTGATAATTCTCGCTCGGTAAAGCAGTTCCCGGATGTGTTGTGTGCAAGGTCTCCGTTAAATATTCATATTCAGCAGCAGAACTGAACGAGGTCATCGCAAACTAGGCAGACATAGTAATTTTTGTTCGTTTTTCTCAAAGTTCTGATAGAAAGAGGCTGCCATACTTCGACGAGATCGGAGTCAGTTGGTGAGTTTCTTCCACAACTACTGTATTCTATAATTCTTTCTCAATAAACGATAACTGTAGACGGTTCATTCTACAAGCAATTTTGTTATAACTATTGTTCACGTTTTGTATATTCAACAATACTTAACTTTACTTATACTAATTAACATTTTTATTTTGGTTGTTTCTATCCCTATCTCAAAATTTAGAACTATTTTAAGCATTAAAGCTGGGTTTTTTTTTTCATCTGCAAATGGTTAATTATGCCTTTAATGAGTATGAAATTAATGTAGGGCCTACATTGCATATATTAGTGAATTGAAATGAATTAAATTAGATTGGATTTATTTCTCAAATTTCACGACAAAACCAAATACGATAAATGTCTTAACAGGCGCATTTTCAAAATCATGAAATTACAATTGTAAACGTAGACTTGTAGCTACAAAGGTGAATGTAATTAAATTAGAGCAAATAGACAACACAAAACTATTGCATATCTTTAAGTACATGGTAGAACCAAAGCTTAGGTCCATTATGAATAAAAGTACGAAATATGACGGAACCAACTCAGAGCAATGTTTGTAATTACTAGTAAGTTCCTAAGATTGAATGTGTTTCGTATACCGATACAATACGTAACAGAACACAAACGTTAGCCACGAAAATGAAATAATATACTCAGTTTTTGCTGATATCAATACTAAACAACAAAATTTCATGTCGTCCAAGCTTTCTCACAAACGTAGGCTTGGCATATCTGAATGCACAATGATAGATTTCGTATTCTGACTCTTCTCCGACAATTTGTACCCACAGTAGTCACCATGCGAACAATTCTGTCTTTGCCTCTGCTTGCTGCCATCATCACGACAGCAAGCAGCGCCATCACCGATCCAAACTTTGCCGACGGTCGAACCGTGATCGTCCACCTCTTCGAATGGAAATGGACCGACATCGCCGAAGAGTGTGAGAGGTAGGGTCAGTCAAAAAAACTATTTGCTTCGTTTATGTTTTGGTGGTTTTTCTTCGACGGAAGATAGCAATGTCTTTGAATAATTACAGTTCAAGTTCAAGTTCAAGTTCATGTCCAGTCAATCATCGCAGTGCTGATTCTCAAAATGCGACAGAAATAAACCAGAGGTCATCTCGCGAACCTGACACCCACGAGCCATATACAACCCATGGGCTCGACATCGAAAAAAAAAAGTACATTGTTATACAGCCAACGAGTCATACAGCCCATTGGCTCGACAATAAGTAAATAGGCAAACAAGGCCCATAGTTCACCACTAGGCAAAAAAAAAAAACAAGGCAGAAGAGACTGACAGTGCGTATGATATAGACCTACCCGTGATGCAATGAGTGTCGAACTCGTTGACCTTGTTTACCTATAGTGTCGAACTCATGGGCCGTTTTACCTAGTGTCGGACTCGTGGGCTCATTGACTCGTAGGTGTCGCCCGGACTTTATGACGTACACACAACCAAACGTACAAAGGAGAGAGAAATCAAAACTGGCCAAAAGAAATCTGCGAAGTACAAGTAATTATGATCACATGTTTTAGCATTAATCTTATCTATATTCATATTCTCATTTTTTCTTGTTTTGCCGTATCAAAATCATAACTCATCCTATAGAATACATTCATATGCAATATTCATGATCGACGTGTGAGGCGAAGTTAGGAGAATTGCATTTGGTGCGCTAAGATAATGTCAAAGCTAAGTTGAGCTCAGAGTGAATTATTTTGTTGCAAGCGATCACCTTTTGACACATGCAGGTAACAAACACACACTTACACTTTTGACCCTTTCTGTTTTCTGTTACAGATACACGGCGCTGTATAACTACTGATTATCATCATCATCATCATCATCCTCATCATCATCATCATCATCATCATCATCATTGATTAATCAAAAAGCGTAATATAAAAGGAAGACAGATTCGGCAAAGGCATAGTGTCTGTGAAGTCGAAGTCCCTAGTTAGAGGCTTGAGTTCACGTTCACATAATCACATTTTAGCAATGTCCTTGACTTTCGATGTCATCTCTTTCTTCTTGGTCTTCCTTTAATTGTTTCCTTCTCTCACTCTTCCACTCGAGCTTTCCTTCGTTGGTTTCAATATTTCCATCATTATTTTGCTATACATAATATATTTAAGTACAAGTGTATATCACTCACAAATCCCCGTTACTACTGTAGGAGAATGAGGAAATGGGGGACGAGTTACAATGATTTACATTTTTCTGACGTCACCCAGGTTTTTGGGCCCCTATAAATTCGCGGGTGTGCAGGTTTCACCCCCAAGCGAGCACGAGTACTTTCCGGACAACGAATACAGCTTGTACCCGTACCCCTGGTGGCAGCGATATCAGCCTCTGGGCTATGCGCTCAACAGCCGCAGCGGCACGGAGGCTGAGTTCGAAGACATGGTGACCCGATGCAACGCGGTGGACGTGCGAATCTACGTCGATGCCGTTATTAATCACATGGCGGCAGGTAAGGCTCGAGTCACGGGTGGATTTGTCAGTGAATTAATCAATAAATAATTTGAAAGTCAACGAGTGCAAGAATGACATGGTAAGTAAGTTATGTAATCGACAGATTAAATGTTTTTGAAAAAAGAAACCTACGGGGGGTTCATAAAGCTGTTCGTAAAGTTACGAACAACTTACGAGCGACTGGTGATCAGTTGTGATGTGCTATATTTATCAGAATTTCCATAATTCAGCACAAGAACTGATCACCAATCGCTCGTAAGTCGTTCGTAACTTTACGAACAGATTTATGAAACACCCCAAGGTTCATTAACTTTCATGTTGCATATAGCTTTTACATTAGCTGCAATGACTTTCTTGTATGCGTGATTCGCGTATGTTTCATAGATCTCTCTCCTTTATCAAACAATCGGATATAAAAATTATGTGAAACTTTCAGTTGACTTTAATACGAAGGGTAAAATAAAACAAACACTGATAATTTTTTTCATCAAAATCAGCTGTACAATGAAGATGTGATATTGCGAAGTTTCAGTATAAAATTGTTAAAAAGCGGGCGTCAGTTGCAGTTACATAATCATGCAAACTATAGGGTGATGTATGAATAAGTTCTGTTGTTTTGCATAAAATCAGTGAAAATATTTCGAACCTTCCTATTCAAGAGATTTTATTATTGTCATCACTTAAAAATCATCAAGTGATAAATTAAAAAGTTATTGATTATCTTTATGATATCGATTATTTGTCTTCATTTCATGGGAGCGTAGTGAAGCGATATCATTATCGCCTTTTTAAATGTTGCAAGTGAGGTTCTCATTAATATTACTCATAGACAAACCTGTGATACTATGAAATGTCAAATTTCTGCAATTGTTGCGATTTTAATGCACGTTTGATTCTACACTATTCGAAAAAAATGAAAATGGAAAAGCATTGTACCTCTGACGGTTCTGGGCAATTACTCCCTGGACAATTACCCCGACCCTTCCCCTGACCCTGACCCTAACCCTTTAAACTCTGACCCTAACCAAAACTCTTACCGCAACCATAATCTTTACTCTAACCATATCACTAACCAGTATTTATCCGGGGGTAATTGTCCTTCAAGTTTCAAGTTTCAAGTTTCAAGTTTATTTAACCAATTCATTAAACATTTGACATTTTACAAAAGGATACAGCATTAAGAATAATAATAATAATAATTCCTGGGAATATATTGCCCTAATATGGATCATGACAGCAAAATATTCATGATGTCTTTTGGCACACAATAATTATTGGTGCTTTATACAGGTAGCTATGATTTCCCACGGGTTCCATACACCGAGATGGACTTCAACGTCCCCCGGGGCCTCTGCCCTTCGCCAGACGGCGGCATCTGGGACGTCAACAACACGGACCAGATGCGCTACTGCAACCTGCTGGCGTTGAGCGACATCTATTACGGCCCGGGCAACGACTACTACGGCAGGGACAAGGTCCGCTTGATATTGATTGTACCGTAACCCTTTCGGTGCTGTTGCGTTGCAATACCATTGACATCTCATGCAGTTTTCATGCCAACGACAATCTCAAAGCTGAAGAAACAGAAATATCAATAGGCGAAAAATTGTGTGCACTTTTGCAGAATGTCGGCTAACAGTCTTGATGCAGGGGTTTGGATTCGTCCGGACGGAGAAAAAGATGGCGTTGCGTGTTGAAAAACAATAGAAGGAACACAAGAAGTTATCAAACTATCGAATTACAGCGCTTCTCGAGGTTTGGAATAAATACTGCAAAACCATAATATTGATCATCTTTCTGTTTTCAATGCCAATTACTGTATAAAATTGGAAGGAGAAGAAAATGCGTATCCTCAACTGACTGACAATTTCCTGACTGATTAATTCTATGTTAATTTTCATTCATTCTTTCTCGCTCTGCTTTCAAAGTAAAGACACTCCTTTTAAACAAATATCATTCCTGTTCCGTAGAAGTAAATAATTATTCTCTGTCACTCGTAAAAACTGTTCTTGTCATTTTTATGTGAGACGGCAGGTCGCATTTACGCAGTAGCAACGTTGAATTTGAGGAAAATCTTCATAGTTGAACTTGTTTGTTTTGTTTGGTGGGTTTTTTTTTTTGGGGGGGGGGTTGGTTTTTTGGTTGGTTGGTTGGTTGGTGGATTGGTTGGTTAGTTTTTGTTTGTTTGTTTGTTTGTTTGTTTGTTTTTTCCTTGTTTACCTCATCTTAACCCGTTCCATAGGGGAACCTGGTGGCCTGTGTACTAAGTCTATGGGGATTTCAGAATTCAGTATGGAATGGTTTAACGCACTCTCTGATTTTAATCTATGCACCTGTCTCTTTATAAGGTGTTGGAGTACATGAACAAGATGGTGGACATGGGCGTGGCTGGTTTCCGCATCGATGCTGCCAAACACATGGTGCCGTCAGACCTCGTCGATCTTTTTGACCGGTAAGTCACTAAATTGTTGACATTCACACCATGAATGCCTCTTTATCAGTAAAACCAGCCGGAATCAGGAAAGAGAATTCTTTGTTATTCCTGTTTAAATGAGAGAATAAACATCCCCTTTACAATTTTTGCTAAACATAAATTATGAGAAGTGATAGTTTTCTTGTCTAATTGATTTCAGTTGCCACGTTGGTCTACATCAATTCACGTTTATGGAAATCCAGCTATTTTGATAAAATACCGCTAATTCAGAAAGATATTTCAAATATGGTGATGTATAGATAGTCACACCTAAGTCCCCTTGTTGTCTCTTCTTTTCGTCAGCCTGCACGACTGTCCATTTGGTGGTCGTCCTTACATCTACCAGGAGGTCATTGACCGCTTCAGCAATGAAGCCATCACCCCGAGTGAGTATTTTGACACGGGAGACGTTACGGAGTTCAAATTCTGCGATCAGGTAGCACTAATCGGGCGAGGCTCACAACCCGTCGACGGTTTCTCTGATCTGGGTCATGCGGCGAGGTGGGATATGATGTCAACCGAGAACGCACTCGTCTTCGTCGAAAACCACGACAACCAGCGTAACCACGGCGGAGGTGGAGAGATACTCACTTACAAAGAGCCGGCTGAGTACAAGAAAGCTGTTGCGTTCACGCTCGCCTGGGATTTTGGGACCACTCGAATCTTTAGCGGATACGCCTTCAACCACAGCGACGAAGGTCCACCTTCCGATGCTGGAGGTCACACCCAGTCCCCGACTTACGACGACCAGGGATTGTGCGGCGGCGGATGGGTGTGCGAACATCGATGGCCGCAGATCCGTAACATGGCCTGTTTCCGTAACCAGGCCGGCGGAGAGCCGGTCACAAAATGGTGGAGCAACGGGAATAATTTCATCGCCTTCTCTAGGGGCGGTTCCACTTTCTTCGCTCTCAACAACGAACCGTCTACTCAAAGCCATCGACTGCAAACAGGCCTTCCCGCGGGCACGTACTGCGATCTCATCACCGGTGACCCTACGGACACAGGCTGCTCGGGGTCATCGGTGACAGTCGACGATGACGGCATGGCTGACATCGTGTTGGAGAGCGGAGAAGATTCAATGCTTGCCCTGAGCCTGGGAGCGACCTCTGGACGCGGCCAGGTCGATGGATGTGTTGTGTTAAGCAGCGCCTCCCGAGTGACGCCATGTCTCTCTTGGTTGTCATGTTTGCTTCCCATGTTTATTTTGCATTGCGACAAATTTAAAATTCTCTTTTAAATATATTCACAAGACAATATTAGTACCTAATTGCAATTTTGACGGAGATTGTTTCTTTTCTATCATGGGAAGAAAATTTCACGATAATATTTATGTATACTGTAAACATCTGTGAGTTATCGTGGATATTTAGGAATTTATGGCACCTTAAAATGCTAATCTACGATAGGATCATAAAGAAGAGCACCTTTGAACACTATTAGCTCTATAGTATTATGTCAGTTCCAGGCTACTAGGAGACCCTATCAAGATTGTTATTTGCATTTACTGCAATCTAAGTAATTTGCCTGTTTTTGGTTTTTTATACAAGGCTACAGAGTTTATGTGTGTCTATAGGTGACTCCCCTTTGATTCCAGGTTATTGTGCGTCTAAACAAGTACAAAATAAACTCGGATATCTCAGGATAAACAATGCTGAATAACGATTTTTGTTACTACAGATGGAGAGAGAAAGAGATGTACACTTTAACCAATGAAAATGAGAGAGATGACCTGCATGTTTGAGCGAATGTTTCCACAAATTGCGGATGATATGAGTCGTAGGTTGCGATCTCCCTGTAGACCACACTTGATCAATCTTGAAGCTTTGCTTTATGGCATCTCCTGTCCGATATACACTTAACAAAAACGAACAATTTTTAATATCCATCGATCAGCACTTCATCTTGTTGTCGACTTCACATCGTTAATTAGACTGTTGCTAAATAAATTGATTTTCATCTACTCAGGTTCAGTACTAAAGTTTTGTTGTTTTGTTTTGCTTTTTACATAAGTGTATGATATACCGGTAAGTGAGAAGAAACATGCTTTTTCATCGCTAAAACAGCTTAATCTTTCACATTTTGGTAACAAAGTCGACAATAGCGCAATATTGGTGTGAGTCTTGATATTCTATCAATAAATATCGCAAAACACCGCCAAAAAAAAAAAATCATAGTCAACAATAATTTATTCGCGCTTAGGCTTTTCGTTCCCCTGATGGTCGCGTTATCATTTGATTAAACACCAGAAAATATATTTAATTCAGACTAAGGCCCCGTTTATTTGGGTGTCATCCCAAGAAAACGGCACCTACGAGTCATACAGCCCACGAGTTCGACGTTATAGGTAAAAAGATGATTATTGGTAATATCATGGAAAGCGATATGATTTCGAAAAGAAATTGACAAAATTATTATAGAAATTAATAGTTATACACAAAATGGAGGGTTTGTTTGCAAAAACCGATAAGTCCATTTTTGAAGATTTTGAAGTACGGTCTCTGTCATAAAGTACAAAATAATACCTTTGAAATGATATATTGGTCACTAAAGGTACATTTTTTTAGTTATGGTCAAAAGAAGCACAAATTTTCTTGTTATTCTCTTTGTTTTTCTTGACGTTCAATTGCAAATATCTCCATTTGGCAAATATGGACTTACACGTTGTATCGGTTTTTGCGAACAAACTCTTCAAAATAATGTCAGTGCAGTATTCCTGAAAACAAGAACAAAAACAAAAAAGCAAGGCTTTACCATTTCAGATGATTTCGAGTAGCAAAGATTTCCTGTGAACAATAGGGAGCTTAGGAATTATTTTAAAAAGTTACAGCATGATTGAACTCAAGACTGATTGAGACACAGAAGTATAGGTGAGAAACTCGCCAGTGACGGAATAGCAATATTATCAGATCACAGATCACGTCATATCACGATCAGAAATAAAATGAAATAAAGCTTCAGCTGAGACGAAAAGAAGTCATTCCAAGGTGTTATCTTTCTTGGAAAGCGTGAGTTTGATTGTATCTCATGGTATTACAATTAATCATGTAACACTAATAATCAATGGTTATTCAAGACCATTGCATATCAATTTGGAACGATGAATTCCATTATTAGAATGCCTATAATGGATCTGTGCAAAAAAAGAAAGAAAGAAAGAAAGAAAATAATGTTTCATCATGTCAATAATCATTAGGTCTATAATTTGAATCGGATAGTTTATATATATTTACCTTGGTATGATTTCTTTCCAATGAACGATGGAAATGAATAGTCGTTGTGAGCTGCTGGTGGCATTTTGATGACCTGGATCCGACGTGCAAGTCTGAACAGTAATAAAGAGAGAGCTAGAGCGCCATCTTTAGACAGGTTTGTTATCGAGTGCTGTTACCCCAAGCGCCCCCCCCCCCCCCCCCCAGTGTTATTGTGGATGAGTTATTTAAAAAATTCGTATGTTTATGTAGCGTTTTAACTTGAAGCATAGTTATGCGTTGTAATTGATTACAATTTTATATCATAACAATAGATATTTGAAACTCAAACGATTGTATTTATATACCCCATTCTGTTCTAATATTTTATTTGTTTGTTTGTTTGTTTGTTTGATTTTTTTTATTCCAACACAATTTCATACATAAATCAAGATTCTTTTCAGTAATATCACATGGAATATCAGTAAGCAGATTACAATGTACATGATTCAAAGAAGGAAAATCGATGTGTAAATTAATTTCATTAACAAAATATAACTCGTATTACGTACCAAATTTCCAAATAATTATCTGAGAAATTATGCGGAAGAAGGACTGCCACTATAAGCAAAAACTTGAGCACGTGGCAGCCCAGGGACCTATCTACATAATACACAAAAAATTATATTGTTTGCGGAAAGGAGAAATACTGGAGAAATTTTGCGTTGCGAGGTCTTCCCAAAATTTCACCGCTTGGAAAATTTTGTAGGCCTGCCATCGCACTCATCACTCATCATTCATCACAGCAAATGCATATAGGTCGGATTACAGAGCCCAGTGGCGGATCCAGAGGGGGTGCAACCGGCGCACGCCTCCCCCCCCCCTTTATTTTTCGTTAAAAAACAAAAGAAATAAAAAGAAAAAAAAGGAAATGAAACCCGGAAGTAGCACCAGAAATTTTAGTTATGCCCCCCTTTACATATTCCTGGATCCGCCCCGCAGAGCTGTATACAACCATAATAACTTTCTTCGTTGTCTCTTAATCACTGCAGCAGTGTTCTTGGCACAACAAGCAACAAAACTACTAGATACTTCATATTGGCACACATTGACTCATCATAATAAGGGATTGTATATGCACGCGGCCCGGGTGACAGGGAAAAGCAAAAAAAAAAATCTTAGATATTAGATTGTAATAATTATAATAACATGCAGTGTCTAACATATTTGAATAACAAAGACAAAGACACACACGGGCTCACGCCAGGTGCATTATGATATATTCCAAAATTACGTTCGTTTATACTGGTCCCCGATTTTGGTATAGAGTAGATAACAGTAGAAAGGACTCTTCTGAATTCATTATACTTTCAAAGACAATGATAAAATTGTTTAGCATTCTATACATGCGACACTAGATAATTGAATTGTTCATTATTGTAACCCCCATACATTAACTTACACCTGTCGTGATGACGGATCGAGTGGCGTATTCAGAACCTTTTTCCTTCAATCTTTCTGTGACCCCTCCTCTCTTCACTTTGTCTTTCAATGTGCTTTGAGGTCTAAGTTTTTTTTTTTTCTTCCTTCCTTTTTTGTTGTGTGATCAACTATGTGCTTGTTTCTGCTGTCCCTTTTGTCTCTTGAGTATTTTTGTACTCACGGCCTTATGAATAATGTATGTGCCGCAAATGTCATTTTATTTTAAGTTTGTATGTTCTCTATATATACTTTAAAATACTTTAAAATCAGTATGTATGAGCATATATTATATGTATTTGTCGTAAAATGCTCTAATTGTAAATAGATAAATTTGGATAGATAAGATGATTTGGGTATTTCGTTTTTTGAGTGATCTATACTCAGCTTTTCAGTATAGGTCACTCATTTCAATCGATTTATTCCCTTACATTTTTTTTTTTTACCACTGCAAGGTATATGCATTGTTTATATTCAGTAATTCAACAAAAACTTAATGATCTGCATTGTAAAAAAAGATTAAAAATAATATGCATTATTCATGTATAGGCCTCCTTTGTATTCTGTATTATTTTTCTGTTATAGATGAAAATAAAAGTTCAATTGAATTGAATTGAATTGAATTTTTATCATTTTCCGTATAGGACACAGACTGATAGAATCACCAATAGACTTTTTATATAAGACGATGTATAAGACAAGATTCAATAAGATAGAAGTGTAATAAAACAATATTGAATACAGTGGAAAAAAAAAAACAGTGAGGGGAAGAAATGGGAAGCCCGCACCATTTCAGTGTGCATTCCGAGGCTGGACAGGTGCTATCTATAGCAGGGACGGTGAAGAAAAGAGATCTGTGAAAGTCAACAATTCATGTCAATGAACACTACACCATACATTGAATCAATCATTTGCACTTAATGATGATGATTAAAATTTGTAGACAATTGAGGCCGTTAATCGATCTGCTCGGGCCAGCGCAAAATTATTAGCATGTATTCAGCTTACTCATGTATATAGATACAGATCAATAGATCAATAAATTAGTGAATACCCATGCAACAATTTTTGCAGCATGTTTTCGATTGGCTATCATCGTTCACAGAACCTTTTTCATTAATGGAAAAAATGAAGAAAAAAAACAATGATTGCACTGTGATAATAATAATGATGATAATTCACAATATTTATAGAGCCCTTATCACATTAAATGTTTCTAAGCGCTAGGGGAAAAGGACAGAGAGAGGGGGAAAATTCAAGGAAGAAGGTACAGTTTCAGGAATAGTTAGAAACACATAACAATAATTACCAGCTGCACATGCTCACACATGAGACTATTCAATGGACAAATAAGTTTGTAACGTAGATTTACTTTTTTTTTATATTGAGTCAGTTCGTTTTCTACTTTCAGATAGATTATTCCACAGCTGAGGGGATGCTGACTGAAAAGATCAAAATGAACGGTAAGATTGGGTAGGAATTGCTGTTTGATCGCAAGTTCCGAGAGGGTAACCTTTAACAGCTTTTGATAATAGAAGGGTGTCGTGTTTCGCAAATGTTTGAAAGTTAACAAAAGAATCTTTCAGTTTATTCCTTTCCATATTCTTAACATGCATATACATAGTGTAGTACATGTATATGCAACTCGCAGTAGTGGGGTAACAGCAACAGCAACAGTTTACCAGTTTAACCCTGGCCTCAGTTTATGTGCGCATCTGCCCTCAGTCAGACCATGTTGCTAACTCCTAGATGGTGTCCGGTGTTTGTTCGTGTTTTTGTTTTGTTTTTGAATAACCGACTTCAGCAAAGTCTATAACTCGTAGGGGTCAAAGGTTGTTGTACAGGCAACTGTGAACGCCATACGCTTGATCCGCCGCTAGTATGGGAAGTGAGGACTGCTGCCTTGTGTGAGAGAAAATACAATTTGACGATGAATGAAGAAACCAGGGTCTCAAAATGTATAACAAAAAAACTGTGAGTGCCTTGTTCTTTCTTTATCATTTCATTACCAATCTGTCATACTTTGACTTTGATGCTTTGTTGAGTAAACTGAGAGGTAACTTTTTGGAGCTGGGTACGGTTGATTAAACTAATGCTAGTTCTCAGTCCCTCACGTATGAATGCGTGTTGCATTGGTACATGGACCATGGTGCCTGATCTATCTCGCTATGCTATGGCTGTCGAATCAAGTAACCAGTTAGTAGTATTGTACGTTGTAGTAGTTGACGGTCTACTTGTAGTACTAGTACTTAGTAGTAGTAGTACGTGTAGTACTAGACTATACTAGATCAAGCAGTTACCCAAGGTGTGTTGTTTCTTCGTCATTTTTATTAGATTGCCAAATGTACATGCTGCTTTTTTTAGTGGTTAGTAGAAAAAATGTGTCTAGAGCTAGAGTCTACACTACCGGAGTGCAAAAAAGAGTCAAATATGAACAAGAAATTCAAATAGGTAGCCTATTCTCATCAACAACATCAACATGCACATGCAACAAAGAAAGAGGGAGGTTGGTTTGTTTTTTGGTTTTTTTTTTTTCACACGACTTATTTTTCGCACTTGGCCAAGTGAAGTACATACGTTAGAACCTAACTAGTCCTAAGATTTAAAGAAGAGTTTTGCATGATATTGATTTTGATAGTTTGGAAACTGTATGTGACACATTTCGAATGATTTTGCTAGGTTTTACTTTAGGCTACTTGGAAATCAAAGGGTTCCTGTTCTTAATTCACCCCCCCCCCCCCCCCCCCCCCCCCCCCCCCCCATGTAAAATTGTGTGTTTGTTTATTTGTTTTTGTACTTAATACATGTACATGTATCCCATTTTATCAAAGAGGACGGCACTTTTTATTTGGATCAAATAAAGATGTGTTGTTTATAGAGGGAAAAATGCTGTAAAAGAAATATTTGCTCAAACTCTAACCCTGACCACAAACCTACACGTAATAGGTTTCTACAGCATATGTTTACCTAGTACATCTTGTATTAGTAAGGTTTCACTTTACCTATGGTGCTGAAGGTAAAGCCTTGTGCCAAGTTCTGTTTTGGCAAGTATTGTAGCAGCTGCTTTCTTGTCACTCAGAACAGATTCAAGCCAATTTACATTTATGTCTAGATGGTAGTTTGATGAAGCATTCAGTCAGTCACCTACACAGTTTGCATATTTGCAAAGCAGCTCAAAGAGTTCAAAGTCTGTAATATGCATGTGGCTGAAGCTTATAAAAGTTAATGTCTGTGATTTTTGGACAACATGATGTGTCACTGTGACACTAACATGGGAAAAATGTTGGAAATCTCCAGTGACTAGCAATGTAAACAAACAAACTTTGTTTTGCAACTCCCCAGGGAAAGGTACCTGAACCGGGAACGTGTGGAAAGAAGATTTGATACCTCAGGACAAGGACTGTACAGGACACATCCGCTGGTTGTGAGTAAAATGTTGTCCTTAGTTTTAGCCAATGGAGTGCATCCTGTTGTACTTGGACATCTGTGTACTCTGATCATTCAATAATTGGACATCAAGGTATACATTTGTGTGTTCTATGAACTGAATGTAGCTAGATCGATAGAAAGATGAAAGAAAACGTTTAATAAAGCAATCAGTGTTGGAACTTGTAAGAATCATCCACATTATTTATGATTATATAGGAATATAAAAATTTCAAACTGCAAATGTACCTGTGCCTTGTGTTTAGCAACAGTCATATGAATCATAGAAACATTATCTTTGAGATTTGATATGTATACAACAAATAAATATTATCTGTGAATATTGTATAATATGTCTTGGCTTTTTTTCTATGTGTACATCAGGTGAAGCTTGAGCTTGCCTATCTCATTGCTAATGAGGACCAGAAGAAATCTGAGCAGGAGGCTTGTCAGGGCAAAGGAGATGGTGATGGAGGGAGCGGATTGCAGCACAGTGGAAGACGAAGGAGAAGAGGAGGGTCTTCCGAAGACCAAGCACTGACTCCAAGAATCCAGAGACTCCCTCAGAAGAAGACCAGAATACAGATGTCGGAGATCACAAGGCTGACTCAGTCTGCTCATACCACTCTTGTGAGTTCACAATGTACAACACACGTCTTTCTCAAATTGGTTGCAGAAAATACTGGAGAAATTTTGTCTGTCTGACTTTCGAGAGAATTTTCCAGTGCAAGGTGTGTTGAATGAAAGTGTATCACAAAGCAGTGTATTAAAGTGAAAAATCTGTGGGAAATTAGACAACAGGTGTACATTTGAAAAAAAAAATAACAAAAATAACAAAAAAACTGATGCATAGTTGTTTTAGCCAATAGGCGTCTCATACTGAGTGCACGAACGCTTGCTTAGTGCGCGAACCTTTGTTACAAGTGTGTGATAAACATGTTGCCCGGGGGGGGGGGGGGGGGGGGGGGGGGGGTGGGGGAGAGGAGGGGGGGGTTGGCTAAGACACCTCAAAATGAGCTCATGGCTGCGCCCAGTGCCACAAATTGTCTGCTGCCCTCAACGAACCCGAATCGGTCTATTGTTTTATGTACTATACTGGTTGAACAACAGGTGAGGAAGTAGGACTTGTCTTTAAATACGTGTTTTTGATGATATCACAAACTAACTAGTTTGTTATTTCACTGGTCATTCTCCTGATATATAGTCCAAATGTCAGAAGTCTGTAGGCCTATATTGACTTTTGACATCCAACACAGTTGTGACTGTAGATTTGAAAATGCAAGTTTGAATCAAAGTGTAGCTTTTTAAAGGTAGGGGATACCTTTTACAGACCTCCCAAAATGCAGCAAAACATTAAATATGAACCTCAGGGGACTTGCTTAGGCCACTGCTTAGAAATTTGGAAGTCAACAGTTATCTAAAATTTGAATAATGCACAAAACTCAACTACTCAGTAGTTCTGTGTGTAAGCCTCTTTGTTGCATTCTTCTGTATTTGTGATCTATAAACACAAATCTAAAAGTACAAGAGCTGATGTAATAACATATACAGTGTGTGGTAAGAATGTATATAGAAATGTTTGTAAGTGTTGATGAACTTTCTTCACAAAATATACATGATGGACACACATGCAGTACATGGGTCTGCAAAGGTAGCCTAGTAATGTAGTGGAATTTACGGTGAGCCCCGAAAACAATTCAATTCAAAATCTAACCGTCAAAAAAATGTACTAAATGTTACCCTTCACTTTCAATACTTTATGGGAGTTTCAAAAAAGATATTCTCTTCAACATACCACTGTATTTATACAACTCTTCATTTAAGGCGTGCAAATGGATTTTCTACCTTTAAAACTGATTACATTTATGAAAGAGTTATCACTTTAAAGATTGTCCTTTCCCTGGCATATTTTCTGTAAGTGTAATGAAGTCAAGGCAAGTCACAGCTAGTGCAAGCTGACTCCTGTGTGGAGTCTACAAAATGAATGTGAGTGTACAGCAAAACATTGGGTTGCTCATCCTGTATTTTCCTGCCCAAACAAGCAAGTACAATGTGTGTGATGCATACATTATAATGACATTTTTTGACATGATTGCACTGTTCAGAAGTGTGTGATCAGTTCTTCCCGGTTTTCAAGCTCTGATATTTTCCTTCCTTCAATATACCTGCACCCTTGTAATACTTGTGTCAACCCTTGCAATAATGTAAAATGTTTTATATCCACTTTTGATGTGCTATTACATTTTCCATTCAAAGTTAACTCATCCTTAACAGTGAAGTATCACAGTAGAAGTCAGGTCAGGTGAATTTTATGATGAGAGTGTAGCATGCACACATCTTCATATTCTTTTGAAAAGTCTGTCAGTTTGATATTCTTTTTCTTTTGTGTCTCACAGAAAAGCATAGATGCAGACAAGATCAGCACAGTGTATCGCTTTAGGCAGCAGATGGTCCCTTACGATGTCCGCCATCAGGTAAACACCCAAAACCCTATTCTCATGGTTGGGTAAAAGTCACTTCCGGAGTAGCTGGAGTGAAAACAAACAGCTTGCCATGTACAGTACATGTGCGGATTTGGAGTGTGAATCGGTGTGAATGCATGTGCATACAGCTAGTGTACCAATCTATGATAAGATACAAACAAGACACATCATTGGCATGTAAAATCCTTGATCTACAATTCTTTTACCTATAAATTTATCAATGATTTTTTCCTGTGGCTATTTAGTAATGATAAGATGGACCTTATCTGACAGTTTCTTGTAATTTGAAAGCCAATTATAGAAGAAAAGTAGATATTCTAATCTCAAAAAATACTCCAATCGTGGGTTTCTATTTCACTCTATCCGTTACTAATTACCAAGATGTCTGATCGTGTAAACACACTTTGAGCATTTACCCATTCACAGTAAAAACAGTGTACAATGAATAGTAACATACATGTGGTGTTTTATTAGAATCATACCAGGTTTAAACATTAAACATGATTAGCATAGTACAAACACTGCATGTATAAGGGTTTCTTCTGGAAAAGGTATCCTTTTTAGTCACTTGTCCTAAATGAATAAAGTAATGATTGGATAAAAAATAGATTTGTACACATACACACAGTGTATGATACAGCAAGCAAAAAGGAGAGAGAGAAACAATTAGATTAAGAAATATGTAAGAACAAACAACATATTTCAATAATGACGCATCATTAACATACCATGGTATAACTCAGAAGAAACATAAACCAATTAATTGCTTGTATTCATACTGGTCTATGATTTCCCCCCCCCCCCCCCCCCCATTGATTCACAGGGTAAAGTGAAACAGGTTTCTACCAATGTACATGCCTTCCTGAATGCTGAAGAGGCCTGGAGATATCGGAGAGAGAACGGTAAAGTAACTTTCCACGAAGATTTTAGGCCGAGGAGAAAGCAGCTTTGAATGAAATCTGTCTTTCCTAAGTAGTAATCCAGGCAAAGATCTAAGCCTTTGGATAAATAATGACATTTCATAGAGGTAACGCCATTCGATGGCAGTGTTAGCGTAAAAATTGAAGTGAATTTAGCCCCCAGTAACTAAACTATTCTACAAATCCTTAAAGTTTGAACACTGTAATCTCTGTGAAAATCATTTCTCACATTTTTAGCTTTTTAACTTTGAGTGTTACAGCAAATAGAGTATTCAAACTTTATCAAAAACAGTGCCTACAGCAGAAGACTTTAGTTGATATGAGCACTCAGCTATTGTATTCTTAGAATGGACGCACCGTTTCTCCAGCAATGTAGCCTGTAGGTCTGAATTGATGATTTTATGCTTGGCCTGAAAATAGTGGCATTATAATTTTTTGGCATGCCAATATGTGTCCACAACATATCGTGTACCTCCAACCTGAAAGTTCTGCTCTATTCCGTATTTGCTCTTTTCCTATGCCATTCGAATCTTGCCAAGACAAGACGTGTTTAAGTCTGATCGGTCTTTTCTTCATATGTCTGATTTTAATTTTCAGATGAGCGTGAGAAAGTGAGAAAATTTAGAGAGCAACAAAAGGCAAAGGTAAGAAATGCTGTTGTATGCCATGTTCACCTCACATCGCACAGCTACTATAGTCCTTGATAGTGTTTTTAAGGTTGGGTGAAGTTTCGCACAAAGTTGTGTGCTATCTTAAGCCTCCCAAAATTACCAGTTTAGTCACAGTACAATCCATTAGAATAAGAAAAAAAAAATGAAAATCATACACGTAGCAAGAACAAAATCATTGAACATTTATACAGAATCATAGAAGAAATTAAAGTTTCTGTTTGCATTCTTTTTTGAAGAAATTATAAAAATCTTTTTGTTTTCCTCTTTTCTTCTTTTGTTTTTCATAAGTTGAAATTTCAGTAGGTACAACAAAAAGTGAATTCAATCAATTTATGTACAATCAATTTACATTTGCTGTGTTTCAAGGAGTGTGAAAATTGTTCCCTGTAAATATCTTTTGCTGTTTAATCATCATGGAAATGTGAAGCAAAAATAAACCTGCCGTGGCACTAATAAATGCCTGAAATGTACTTATATATATCACAATACAGTAAACTTGTTCACTCATTTTAGAGCCACAATCTGAGGATCAGTTTTATGACTGGAATCTGGATTAAGTTGAAAATTGTTTGCTTTTAGCGGGCAGTGAGTTGTGAAGTTAATTTCAGGGGCTGTCCCGTCATAAAAATTGAAAGAAAAAATATTCTTCGCTTTAACTGATAGATCAATGTATCCCTCATGATGACATTACTGTGGAACGATGTGCAGAAAAGGTCCTCATTGTTGTGATTACCAGATCCTGTAGATTGGCAAAACCAGTTACCTTAATGCAGTTTACAGACAATGTCATGAGTTCATGAGTTATTCCTGCATGCCCTTTTAGATTTATCAACCAAACACACCAAAAATTCATTGAAATCTAATGTTTGCCAATGGGCTTGTGATTTTGGCAATCCAAGAGTTTAGCAGGAAAATGATTTTGGCTTATGGGTAGTGAAATGGCTTCGTTTAGCCCTTTTTCCTCCTTCCATTCTATGTCATTAGGAAGTATTGAGTAGAAGGTCTTTGCCTGGAGGAAATCAGATATCACTCAATGTCATTTCCACTAGGCTCATTTTATCAAGACACAAACCACAAAGGACCAATACAATTATGTTTTATCGGAACTGTTATCAGTGATAGCTGTAACTCTATGAGAATCCCACAAACCAGCAAGCTTTCTCATAGCTAAACTGTAAATAGCAAGAATGTTCTTTAATTGTGCTATTAAAGCCAATTACATTGAAGTTTCCAGCTAAGAACACTAAATGGTCAAGGACCCTATGAGTGGGACCAATTCTGATGATAGTGGATTTTATCTAATTTTATCCATGCTCTTATGTAATATTTGTTATGCATGTTCACAACATCCTTTGTTGTTGGACCTTCTGGCCACTAATAGAGGAGTGATTCATATCTTGCAAGAGGCCCAGCATGAGAATGATTTTTTTTTCTCCCTGCCCCCCCCCCCCCCCCCCCTTCCCTAGGCAAGAGCACAGGCTGCCAAGGAAATGCGTGAACAAGAGCTGGCCAAACTCCCACTAGGTGTCAGGTAAGTCAGTACAGTGTTCTGCACTTCCCATAGTATAAACTGCTGAATCATTATTCCCCTTATCCCAAGATTGAGAGAAGTGTCCAGGTAGTGACCCATTGCTGACCCTGTGTGTAAGGTACAGGAAAGAGAGGGATGGGGGAGGGGGGTACAGGAGTATCACTCTCCCTCCCCCCCCCCATCACACACACACACACACACACACACACACACACACACACACACACACACACACACACACACACACATTCACACACAGAGAAGTGTGTTTAGTGCAGCTGAAAAAAAAGGCAGTTCTATATTGCACATGCATCATTATTCTCATTGACTGGCCTGAATCATTAGTATGACACATGAATAGTCTTTTCTGGAGATGAGGCTGTTAACCCATTGAGGACGAGTCCCGAGGATACTGGGGCAGGTGTCTATGGGAAATGCGTGTTGTAGCAAAATCAGCCTGTCCTGTAAGGGGTTAAAGCTGCTAAAATTAGCCCAAGGAGACCAGATAACGTCATTCTCATGTTATCATTAATCGTCAAGGAATACATGATCATCAAGTCTGAAGTACTTTGCTCTATTCAAGATCTTACTAAGATTTTGCATGTGCGCTGATGAGGAATATTCATACATACTGACTACATAAACAGTATTCCTACTGGGACTTTATGATGCAAAATAAAAGGTACAATAGAATTCTAAGACGTAAAGATGCCATGTGTAAATAAGAGTGAAACATTTAAAACCACAGTATTTGTCATATGCCATTATCAGAAATCAAAACAAGAAAACAAAATTAAAGCCTTTGCCCTATTTATAATCGGTCTATGTCTCATGTAGGTGATATTTTCCCCATTCATATTGATATGGTGGAGGTAAAAAGAAAAGAAGTTGGAGAATCATTTTGTAGAAAATACCACTTTTTAGATCTGAATAAGGTACTGAAAAACATATAATAAGTCACAAGAATTCATCTAAATCAAGATGACTGTAATCATGCAGATAATTAGTCACTTGAAACAGAAATGACAATCTCCCTTTAAACTGGAAAACTGTAGCACATGCAAATAGTAACCATGATATTGAAGCATCAGTAATGTTGACCCATTCACAGTAGGGTGAATTAAACTGGGATGATTATTTTTAGGAGAGCCCGAGAGGCTAGAGTGGAAGTGGCAAGTCCGGTCTCATGTTGGCAGGATATTTGGTTCTCCTTTGTTCTAGATCAGATTTTGCTTCATCATTCCCCAGCAGAAAAAAGAGAGGGGGAGGGGGAATTTGGATGTTTCAACAACCTCCCTAATAGAATAACTGATTTAATCAGCTCTCTATGGGATGTACTGCTAGCGTTGAAGTATAATCTACACAATCGTCTGGGCAGTTTTTTTTTTATTTTATAGTGTGGTAACCTTCTTTCATACATATATGAGGATTTTTTTCTCTATCACGAGTATTGAGAATTATCTGTTAAGATATCATGCTAATATCTATATATTTGGCATCACTGTGACAATGATGTACTTTGGGGAATTGTGCAAAGTTTGGTGTGCACGATTGATTATCTACACCTATCAAAGTTCTATAAGGACCCGATTTTCAAAGGAAGAGCCGTGCATAACCCTGTAAATCAGAAACCTGACCAGCAGATTGTTGCATGCAGAAATAGACATATGTGACAACACATCAAAAATTTCTCCTTTTTTTCCCCCTTTTACAAGCACTGTCATTTAAATCACACATAGTTGGCATCGAAAAGTAAGTTTGGAAAAGAGGATTAAAACTGCTCCCGATGCAACTAAAATTTTTATCCAGAAAATTTGATACAACAAAGTAAAAACTTAGTTCCCCAAATTATTATCATCAAAGTCTATGGTGCAAAATTATGTTTGGTTTTAATAAAATTTGGATATCACAAGAGAAAACTCCTAGTCAGGGTACTGTTGTAATTTAAGTCTCCTGTAGTAGTTATACATAGACCAATTTCACTATTGATATAAGACACATCAGTGTGATTATAACATGGAGCAGATATTTTCTTTCTATACGTTGTACTTGTAATTATAGATATACACACTAGTCAAACTTTTCCCGAAAAAAAAAAATGATTTGTGTTATATTTCATGCATATGAAATCTGGGGCCTGACTTTCTCAGAGTCTACATAAGTGTAGCAAAAACCAAAAACAGCTGAAAACTGCTTATCCAATAGTGCCGAGCCAATGGAGTAAAATGGAGTCAAAAGGCCATGGGGCCTGAGCTTTTGATCCTAACAGAATCTTCGTCAGAGGCAAAATGACAAACAGACAGGGAAAGCAATCACATGAACTACACAAACAAGCACAGTCAGGGGAGGGATAGGGACGCAGAACAAAGAAACAAAAGGGAAGGGTCAGAAGTGACTGGCAGGGATCAAGGTAGCCCAACAAGGCAGGGAGGGCGATTAAAGCAAAAGGTTGGACAGACAAAAGACAGAGGTGGGCCGGTCATGATCCCAAGGATCCAGGGGCCAACCTTTGAAGGATAAGGATGAATAGGAAGGGAACATCAAACAAGCTTAAGAACAAAAGAGGGATGATCAAGAATAGGAAAAGAGTGAATGATTCTGCTAAAGCTCAGACCCCGTTTGACTGCATTTTAGTCAGCATACATGTAAGTGTCACCTCTAATGCATTATCATTTCAGACTGGAGATACTGAACCAGAGGGAGAAGCCACGAACTATTGCACTTCTTGAGAGAGTCCTGGAAGACGGGGGAAAGAAACAAGATATTTCTCCACCAGCTGCAACATCGCAAGATAACCCTGCTCCTGCAGCAGCTGCGGGTAAGATCCCGGATGATTCTGAGCAAGACAGGAACCCAGAGGATGAATATGAAGATGACTTTGATGAGGAGGAGGATGAGGAGAAGGAGGAGGAGGAAGAGGATAATGATGGTAATGAACAGTTGAAGAAGGAAGTGGAAGAACAAATCTCAGAGCAGGAGCACAACGTACATGGAGATACGAAGAAGCTACAAGAGTCCGAGATGGAGGATGATGCTCTCATCGCTGCGGTGACTTCAGCCAACGATGCCCTCAGCATCTCCTCCTTTCCCGCCTCCACCTACACTCAGGCTTCCTCTGCCGCATCTCCAGCATCACCTGATGCTGCAGGAGGTAACCATGGCAACAGTACAAATCACAATGAGGGCAGCACTGTCTACGAGGATGATAGCTTTGAAAGCGACAGTGAAGAGGAAGGGGAACTGGTGTTCTCCATGGTGGACGCCGGTAGCAGTAGTGTCACACCTAGTGAGAATGTGTCTCGACCAATGTCTCGGATGCAATCCACAAGAACAGAGAGTGCGGGCGACGTAGCATCAAACCCAAATCAAGAAGATGATGTTGCCATCTCAACCAGTAGTATTAATAGTCATAGGGATGGGGTCAAAGGTGAAGATGCTTCAGTCAACCAGTCAATAGACTCTGCCAAAGTTACAACACTGGCTCACCAGTTAGCACGGACTGCAGTCAAGAGCGCAGCCCACGAAGAGGATGCAACATATTCAACCACTTCATCCATCAGTGTGAGGATGGCCGACAGGCAGGCAAAACCAGCTGGGCAAGATGGAAGAAAGGACTCGACTCAGGAATATGTGAGAACAGAGAGTGTCTTGTCGTTGAGTGACAGAGTTAGGCGAGACACAGAGGCAGACTAGAGGTACAGCTGTAACAGGGAGAATCACAGACATGCCGTCACGAAAGAAGCTGTTGTAACATATCCAGCCGTAAAGCAGTCGGCACCTTAAGCCGCAGTCTCACAGCAAAGTCTTCTGTGTTATGAGTATGAAAAGTTACATACTGGTGTGTGATTGAGTGTGTTTCCTGTTTTACACTATTTTTGTCTTCCATAGTGAGGGAAATGATGTGGCAGTATTACAGTATTACTCAGGTTTGTTCTTTTTCCTCTCATGAATGATTTGTTGTGAGGAAGGAGGGAGAAAGAAGTGGTTCTCCTTGGTATTGTAATCACTTGAAATGATTAAATGAACTGCAAATGGGAGGGGGAACAAAAAGTACTGTCATTCATCAAAACCAGAAAGAATCTATGAAGAAGGTGTTTTCCTGAGGATTTTTTGTTTGTTTGTTTTATTTGTTTGTTTGTTTTGCCAGAGGTAGGAAATTTAGAGAGGGATGTAGGTCCTACATACAATGTATTAGCTGCTAAGGAAATGAACCCACCATGACACCTCAGGTACATGTACTGACATCTTTTTGTACAAAATGGTTTCATTCATCATTCAGGACACACATGTTTGTTTGTTTTTTCATATTTGCTGCTGTAAATAAGAAATAACATTCCAAATGTATATGTATTTATTTTGTAAGATGTGTTATTACTCGCTTTTAAGTGCATTGTGAAGAATCTAGAGTTCTTACACTTAGTATGTCTGACTGTCCAAAGCACTTGAATGAATTTTGGTATTATCTTTTTCTTTTGAATAGTAAGATTATCAACACAGGAGGATAGCAAAGCTCTCCGAAGTGTGTTCTGAGTTCATGTTATGTTTAGGAGAGCTGGCCAGCTGAATTGACTTTAAGAAATAATTGTTGAATCTGATGATAGAACTGAAATTCTTCCTTTTTCCTCTTCCTTAGGATCTTGCCTTGTAAAATGTCTTCCATATCTTTCCATTAATTAATGTCTTCCAAAGATTAATTTATCAATCTGATTAGTGATGTATGCTTGCCAAATTTTCTTTTCGTAATACGTTTCTAGTTTGTTATTCCTCTTGAGACACCCAAATCTGGCAGAAGTATGTTACATGACAATTGTGGTTTGCTTTTCTCAAGACAAATGAAACCTCGATGGGGTTTTTTACGGCGTCCACACATTTTTTCAGCACTTGCACATTTAAGGATTGTGTCTCAAAGATCGAAACAAAAAGAAAAAAAAACAAGATTGATGCTCTTGTTACATCAGCTCACAATCATTGGGTGCATTCAAGTACTCTCCTTTAACAGTTTAAAGCGAACTGAACTGTACCATACCCGCACAAGAGGAGCGTTTGAACACTCCTGTTAGAAAGTACGATGTATACCATACCGAACCAAACCAAGCCAAAAGTGGACCACTTCCCGATGTGCTCCAAAAGGGTACCAAAGGCATACCAGAAGTTGGCATGTGAAGAAAGTGCATAACATGCACCTACATCATAATGCAAAGAGTTCATTCTCTTTGTTCGGGACATCTGTAACTAGTTTAAGCTAGCCAGATGAATGACCCTGTTGCTACAAATTGTATGAACCCCTCTAAAAAAATGATAATGATAAAATAAAGAAATAAAAACCCTATAAAATAGATAGGTAAAGGGGGGTTGGAGTATGAGCAACTGACATGTTTAGAAATTACCCATATCTGCACAGCGTAGGCCTAATATAATTTCCCGGATGGAAAAAAAAAATGTCATTGTATCTTAGATTATGGCACGTGACTTGGACAATTAAACTTCATAGCAACATAAATTGTGGTGCACTTGGAGCAAAGATCAAAAAGCTTTCATCACCAATAGGAAATTTGGGGAAATTCAAGAAACACAGCGAGCAGGAACAATAAAATTGAATGCGGTTGGTTGTAATAGTCTTGAATATTTTGGCAATAAGCTGATCATGAACAAGAGCGATCTGATTTGAACAATGAGAAAATTGAGCGAATAGTGTTAGCATGTGAAAGAAGTTACGGTGTATGTTGCTATGTGTAAACCACATTCCATTTCATATGAGTGAATCAGATGGATCATGTGTGTTACACGTTCAGAACATGTATTACAAGGAACAGTATATGCTGACTTGTCTAGCACTGTAGCGAAATTAGCACAAGTCAATGTGTCCAGAATATGCTGGTTAGACAAGTGATGAGGTCATTTGGTTTCGCCTTGATTCCGTACCTGTATAGTGTGTGATATACTGATACTGGAATTCTTCATAATTACATCAATCTACCAATTGCCTTGTTCATTTCTGTGTGTGTATTGTCTTGGAAATACTAGTAATAGAAAGAAGAAAGAAAAGAATGGGTTGTGGGTGTGAAGGTACACTGCAGTTTGTACCAGGGTATGTTATCATGTTTGCCATAATTATATTGGCCTATTATAGTGACTCGAACAATCTTTCATGGTAACCAGCTAGTGCAGCATTTGCCGATGAACCACTTTTCAGCACAGCTGCGAGCTGTTATGCACCACCACAAAATTCTATATGTTGAATCTGAGCTCTTCCAGAGCACATTATTCACATTTTGATGTTAAGCCAGTTGTCATATTTGAATGGCGATTAATCCCTTAACCTGCATACCTCAGGGCAGTAGATATGTCATCTATTCATTATTGACGTCCATTTAACAATCAGTGGTCATTCGATTGTCATGTGTTCGTTACCCATTTGAAACAATTCTCAGTGCTCTCATGTGAACTTGTGCAAATAAGACAATAAAGAGGCATGCATAAAATCATATTCATGCCATGCAGCCATACTTGTGTAGGTAACATTTTATTTCCTCCCCATATACAGTGCATAGTGAATTGTATTTCGAGCTTGAGGTCAATGACATGAGACAAAATTTTGAACGGGTATTCTTCAGTTTATACCCGGCAGGTCATGATGTTCCTCACATGATTTTAGGCATAAGATGGCGCATGGATAGATTAAAGTCTGACCTTGATTTCTGTGATATACGTGGCAAAGTCAAACAGACAAACCGTAATTAAAGTTAGAAGAATATAGCTGCCTCGTCTTGTTTATTTGTTTCGTTCTGAATATAATGCTGATATTGAATGAAATTCAGAGTTTAAAAGAACATCATGAAGAAAAAAACAATGCTTAGAATTGGTCCCTGAAAGATTATTCTTGTCCAAGAATTTGATGAGTATAATGTATATTGGGAGATGACGTTTTGGTGTAGATATCATGTGTAACCAGATAGACCTTTGCCTTGTGTTGCATGCATTCTGGTTGTCATTTTCTTCCCACGTGATTTCACACAAGCATACGTAGGTCAACTGGTGAATTTGCATTATCCGTTACTTCTTTCTTCACATCATACAGTTGTAGGATATTCCTGGTTCAATAATGATCACTGATTGGAAGCCACTTGTCCTCTGTAGGATGTTAACGTATGAAATGTATTCCTTTTGTACAATAAAGTATGACACATGTATTGTAAGTTCTTGTTTTCCTTTTGATGCATGAAGAGAGTGTGTATGAAGGGAGTGTGTATAGGGCGAGGGACAGAAAGCAGATGTGTGTGTACATTTGTAAGTAACGTAATTAAGTCATGTTGACAGAGGTAATAATATGGGATGATGATGCTTGCTCAATACTCTTTTATGATCAGCACTCGGAGCGGAGAAACAATCTAAAGCTCCATCGAAAGAGTATGGACGATAGGAGGTGAGGATTTCTTTAAGTCCCTTCAAAAGTTTCTTGCAAACATTCCCAAAACAGCTTTTTAAACCCAGAGATTAGAAGATACTCTATTATTGCTCATAACTGGAAGTCACCATTTCAAGAACTCTGCTGCGCGTTCGTCAAAATGTTCTTAAAACGCAACCCATGCCTTCAACTTGTCACGAAAAGTGAAAAACGTAAGCGACTGCGCTGACAAAAGCATCAGGAAATTGTCGTTCTGTTGTTTGGCTTCCTTTTCCATTCGATTAAATACCAGAATGTTCTCCTACATAAAGCATACAATGATCTGCCTATGGACGGACGGAATTAGAAATTCAATTACCCCGCTTCTCAACCGATGGGCCGCGATGTCAAAATAAATAAATAAATAAATAAATAAGTAAATAGATAAATGAATAGTTAAGAATATAAATAACTAAATAAATACATACATACATACATACATACATACATACGTACATACATACATACATATAACATAAATAGATAAATAAATGTTTTTAGTCTGTTACAAAACAAAACAGAAGCCGAAGTGGGCCTCGAGTCTTGCTCTGCTATCACGTGATCAGGTTTGTCCAACCGTTGACCTAGTGTTTGCTTTCCCCTTGCGATATACTGCAATGGCACTACCAAAGATGCATCATACCAGCACGCAATTCAATTCAGAATATGCGAAGTGCTGCACCTGTCTTTGGTAGATGGCATGGTAAGAGAAAAAAATATATATTTACCTTCGACGTGTCCCTCTCTATATAGCGTAAAAATAACCCAGAACTATGCTTGTATACATCACTACTAACATGGACGCACCATAGAGTGGTCATGCTTTATTAAATCGTCAACTTTAATAGCTGAGCCTAATGAATTACGCATGCGCTACACTTGGTAGAAGTCTCGGGTTGGTTTGAAAGGGTCGGGGCATTGGTTTCGAAAGGGTGTTGAGTCATTGCAAGAAAATATCAGCTAATTGCCCAATTTTGATGTAATTGCGATATTCATCAACATTATCCGCCCTATACATTGATAGGCAGACAGATGGATAGGAAGATAATGTAGATAGGTATAGAAAGATGGGGAAAGAAAGATATGATTAGATAGATAGATAGATAGATAGATAGATAGATAGATAGATAGATAGATAATAGATGATAGATAGATATTAGATGGATAGGTAGATAGATCGATATATATATATATATATTTCTTTATATATATATATATATATACATATATATATATATATATATATATATATATATATATATATATATATATATATGATTTATATATATGAAGAGTTTGCTTCCAAAAGGCGCTTAATCCATTATTTTTCAATGGATTTAGCGCCTTTATGAAGCAAGCTCCTCATATATATATATATATATAGAGAGAGAGAGAGAGAGAGAGAGAAACAGAGACATTTAAGTGAATAGATGAATAGATGGATAGATATAAACATAGTAAATACAGAAATAGATGAAGAGATACAGCTGATAGATATGGAAGTGGTAACAGGTGTTTTTTCGCTTCATTTTTCAACCCGAATGAAGAGCAAAAACGTCATCTGAAAAATAAAAAAACATACAGATACAAAAGGAAGTGTGGAGGTAAGAAATTCATCTTTTACTTTCAAGGATAGTCTCAATCTGTTTATACTACCTTAAGGGTCGCCTCTACGGAGTCGCCTTGCTCATTCTTTTGACAGCTATAGGGAGTACCCGGGTGCATTGTGATTACTGTGTAGTGTACTTCACGAGTCGTTTTAACCGTTTTGAAATAGTAAGCATTACATAGGTGTATTAAGGTCAATGGGAAACGTGGATTTACGTGAGATCTTAAGGACAGAAAGGGCGTGGGTGGATCTCGGTTATGGGGACCTTTATTGTTAATTTGGTTAATCAAGGGGTCTTAACAGTTCAGTTAGTTTATTAGTGTGTATGTGTATGTTTGTTGTTGTTTTTTTCTTTTGCGTGGTGTACGTTTGTGTGTGCTGAGAAATCTGCGGAGCCAGTGAGAAGTCACGGAAGCTGTACGGGAGTGATAGAAAGGGATCCGTGCAATTGTGTTATTTGTAAATGTTTATCTTTTGTCATGTTTGTGTTGCTATTGTGTGTGGGGGGGGGGGGGTAGATGTCTGTGTGAGTTTCAGCTACTAGCTATCACACTGCTGCTAATTCGGGGGTGGCATTTCGAGTAGGGGTAACCCTCTGAAAGTGTGTAATTTCATCACGATCATTTCCTGTATGAGTCCAGGTCTAAGGAGCTTGCGGACATCTTCGCTTCGCGGTACGTATGTTAAGTGACTTTTTTTCCCTCTGTTCTCCAAGTAGCTGTGTCATGAATGGGATTTCTGTGGGGTTTTTTTTTTTCTGTTTTCTTTTTCCTCAGTTCTCTTTTCTTGCCCAGGTGACTTTATGGTCGCGTGTTGATGAGGTACTTTTTTTTTTGATTAATTTGATTGCCATAGGTAGGTATACAGTAGTGCTTTCAGTAGTATATTTTAGGAGGCGTATAAAGACTTAATCAAGTCATAACATTCATCATACAATGTAAGTTTCATTGTATTATGAATTTCATGTGCAATGACACAATAATTGCCAAACGTATAGCATCCACTACTTGTTTGTTCTCACTTTCATTTTTTTCCTTTATTATTCTATAACCTATCATTGTATTTGTTAATGTGTTCATTATAACTATTATTTACATGGATATAATTATGTAGGGCCTATGTTAATTTGTACGGTAAAAGTAGGACTAAAATGCCCTGAAGAACAGCTGTATATTTGAAATACACCTGAATAATATGCAATCCTCCGTTTCCTCGTATTGCAGATTCCATGCATATTGTATTATTTTATCTGAATACGGAAATGAAACAAACAAACAGCAAACAATTGACACTGGGGAGCAGAAACTATAACCAGCAACTGCTTTTTGGTAATATTCTCATTTCCAACATAGGTTTTTGGTTTCCATAAAGTCAAGATGACTTGTGACTGGCGAAAAATTGCTGGTTAAGAATCAGAAGGATCCATTATGATCCGACCTATACGTCCCCTGTGGAAACAAAACAAACTCCTGTCAATAACGACTCCATTTGACCTAAAACATATTAGACGAGAAAAAAAAGGAGATAATTATATGATCCTTCTCATACGTATCCTTTTGTATGTAAGTCACATGGCAGACTCGGTATTAAATCCCTTAACTGTTTGTTTGTTTGTTCGTTTGTTTGTTTGTTTGTTTGTTTGTTTGTTTGGGTTTTTACTATAAATAATCATTACAGTATTTCTGTGCTCTGACAAGACTGTCAGATCAAAGTGGATACTTCTTGTAAGATTTTTGCAAAATGATTGCACTCGTTTGTGATTTCCTGAGATTCTATGCAACGTCCACGTGCCACAAACGGACAGCATTTCACGTTGGTTCTTTATGTCTCTTTTTTTTTCTCAAGGAAAAAGCTTAATCATACAAAATAGTTTGTGGTAGTGACGGTATTACATTTAAAAAGAAATGTTAGCCTGTTTCTCTTGTTTCTCGAATTGTTTGTTCTGTTCTTTTCTCTATTCTCTTTCTTGAACTGTTTTGTTTTAATGACCGAAATGACTTACATTTCGTTTCACCTTACCTACCTACCTGCAGAAATGGCTGGGCTTGATTGGGGGAATATTTCTTAATGTTTGTTCGGTTGTTCATGCAATAGTCTAAAGAAAGAAATTCACTAGGCTCCGTTTTGATGTCATTTTAAAGGAGACCTCCAGATGATTTTCAGACTTTAGCACTTGAAAATCTCGAGTTTCAGAATGTGTAGTTATGTGATAAGGAATGAGAATGTTTTCAAAATTCATTGGGAAAAAAAAATCACAATGAAGAGGATGACGACAAAGCAGATTCACATAAAAGTGCGTGATTGGATGCTCAAGGAAGCGAGACAGAAGTAGAGAGCATGTATATTCTACGCAAATAAAGTTAAGCAAGTGTTGTGGAAATGAATTACATTGCTATTACTGGAATAATTATGCAAGTGACCCTCTTACGCGTATGTCGTCATCCTTGTTTGGTGTAATTTGTTTTGGGTTTTAAGAGTATTGATTTATCCGGTCAAGGGCTACAATAAATTCCAAAAATCCATACAATAAATGATGAGAAACTATGAAAATCGTCTGGAATTCCTCTTTAACGTTAAGGGCCGTCGACGTACATGAGCATACACCATTCGGCTGCGATACCTGCTAAGGTACGTGGACACTAGCTATAGGCCTACCCAGTTGAATGGCATGCAGCCGATTGTATAACCTGTATAGAGAGAGCAGTGTTGCTTTTTTTTTCCAAATCGCTGCACAAATATTTCCCCTTGCTTGTTTGTAATCCCCTCACAATTTCCAAGCCCCTCCTTTTCAATTCGAAACGTACGATACACTGCACGGCCAAATGGGAAGTCTAGCCGGTGCTGTATAGCGTGGCGTGAAATGCGACTCGCAATTGCATTATCCCTGCCCATTACAATAGTTCCTCGTCAGTCCGAAAAGAAAAACCAGGGTCCTTGTCAAAAAGGGTAATGCCCTCTTGAAGACGATCAGTTTCCGGTAAATTCCACCTGATACACCGGTTCATCCGGTAACGGTGAAAGTATTTAAAACCAAGACCCTGTGCACACTGGATCTGGTATCGTCCCAACTGATAATTCATGGTACGAAGCAATCCGAAATGAAATGCAAACCCGGATCAGCACGAGAGGAATCATCGGACTGATATTCTGGATACCCGTTATGATGTCGCCGCCAAAGCTTTATACAGATTATCATACGGAGGCGCCAGGTGCCCGTATATGAGTTCTGTTTCCGCAACGCTGCGTGTGATGACCACTACGTACAAGTAAGCCTACTCCTTCACAGATCAAATTCGGCACGTTACGGTATTCCAAACTGGACTTGTCGTGAGTAATGTGTGGAGATTGCTATATTGTCATTCTGCCTATAAGGATTAAACTATGACAACGTTTGGTCCTTACAACACCACTCCAAACGATCGAGTGAAAGGGATAATTAGTTCAGGATCTCTTTGTTAGTTGACGGTCGACGATGCAGTGATTTAATTGTTTATCGTTTAACATACTTGGCCATTCTTCGTAAGATCAACCAAGTCAACAGTGATATCCTGCGGTCGCTTCCTGACCCTACCAACATACATCCGCTCCCTGTCTAGATAGACCTACAGCTATAGGCTTTGTCCAGCGCTCCTGAGTTGGTTGGATGACAATTCGTTCCTTAATTACTAACAGCGCACTTGTACCAAGCCAAGGTGGACAGTTTTGTTTGTTCCAATATCATTGTCATTCTCACAGGGAGAAAGAGAGAGACACACACAGAGTAGGTACAAAGAGAGAGAGAAAAAAAAAATCAAAGTTTGTGTGATTAACACGTTCAGCGATTTAGCTTGTATACGCGGAAGGGACTTAATTACCCAAACCTGTTGGTTGGTTTCGTGTAGGAGTGCCTGCGTATTGTTGAAGTGTCACCCGGTCTGTTTTTTTTACGAGCGAGCGAGCGAGAGAGAATGCTATTAAAAACCCTCTCTTCCTCATAGATAAGTCAGACTTTGCGTGTGATCATGAAAATAATATTGTGGATTAACGTGCGCCAGTGCGGACGTATGGCTGCTCGCTGGTGCGAAATGTAGGACCGCCTGGACCATACAGCGATCGATACGGGCACAAACTTTTAAATATTGTTTTCACATTCCTGATCCGCTGACTGATTGATATCTATGAGTTCCACCTACCAGGTAAGTACGTCTTCTATTGCTCTGCTTTACTGCCTCATAATTTCATTGAAATGACAGATGGTATATATCTATTGAACGCCTGAAAAAAAAAACCCAATATTTTTACCCTTTTCAAATGTCATCAGTTGAATATGACGGCCAGATATTGTAGTACTAACTTGCAAAGTTTGAAGATCCTCTCATACATTGAAATAAGCTGTCTAATGGGCCCGTACCTCAGATCAACTTGTTTTTGAAGTAACGTGCTTGTTAATATCAGGTCCCCCCCCCCCTCAAAAAGAGCATCCCTCACTAATCGTATGCAGTTGCATCGTAAATAATTGTACTAAAACCAGTTTTGTCCTTGAATATCCATCTTAAACTGCAAAAATGATTCCTTTCTATGTCCAAAAGCAATCATGAAGAGAGTGGAACTTTGAAAGGATAACCATTTTGTTGTTTTTTAAGTCAATATTATTGTGATTTTTTTTTTTTTTTTTTTTTTTTTTGCGGTGCGTCATGTTGCCTCCGTCCCTCTGCTTCCTCAACACTCGCTATAGTTGGTGAGCCCCTACATCTTCCCCTCCCACACACAGAACCTCAGTATAGGCCTATACATCACAACGTAGCATACTGTGTCCCTGTACAACGATTGTGGTATAGTTTCTAAGGCAATTCCCGAAATCAATTAACCAATGATTTCCCTTTCTGAAAAAAAGAACAGCAAATCAATGCCAACAAACAATTCAGTTTGCTTCAGACATCCGCTTCGGAGGAAATGTATTTTTCTGTTGTTATTGATATATTATGCCATTGTCTAAGCTTATTGTATAGTTTTCAAGGTTTAAGTTGCTGCTGCGTATGCAAAACATTCATCCCACGCTATTCTACCCACTGTCTGTTCTATAGCTGCTTGTTACCTTTTACGTTTGATGATTGTGACGTGGCTACTCAGGGTAATAGTGTCATGTTGTTCAAAGACACAAACAAAAATGAAGAAAGAGAAGTAGGGGGAGGGAGGCAGGTGACCAGGCAGCTGGGAAAGAGACTACAAGTATACCACTCTCGCTGGTATAACTAATTTTGTATCAATGCAAGTATATGTGGAAGAGAAACATGACCAATGTATAGGCCTACCCGTGTCATTATGGTCACGCTTGGCAGCAGAAAAGGTTCTATACATTTTCAATTGTTATGTACATGTAGCTGTTTACCAACAGGAAAAAGGTTACAAGTGGCGTATTTCTGGCATAACGAACTTTCGCGGTGCAGGGATTGGCATTTTAAGGACGTAAAAACTCTAATCAGAGATCGATTTGGGTGCAAATTTTAAATTATGTCAGGTTGGAAGCTTTGAACATGACACCACAAAGGCATTATCAAAATCTTCGTGATATACCCGATGCTGTATGAAGCTGACTTGCAGTCAGTCTCTACTAAACTTGAATACACAGGTTGTATGTTCTCTCTTCACCATGTCTTGACTAAACGCTAATGACATTCCTAATCTGCAGTCTAATTAGCAGCATTCTATGTATACATTCTACCGTCAGAGGCAAACTCAGAAGCGCCACTAAATTATCATGAGGATAATAAGAGATGAGGTATTTCTTGAAATTATTAAAAAACAAAAGAAGATGAGCATGACCAAGAGGGCGACAGAAAAAGAAAAGAATAAGAGATGAATGAAGTGAAAAAGAGGCTCTGGTGATACTGTGAACCAAAACGTACTCCTTCCTGTTATACGGATATACATTGTACATAATACCCGACTGTTTCTCACCGACCACTGACTATTATTCGGCAAACGTGTATAGACACACCAAGCAAGAATAAATACGCTTTAGTTGACGTCATTCTAAGTTATCAACACCACACTTGTTGGAAAGAAAAGGCTTTATCCGAGAGACTGCCTTTGTAAAAACATCTGTCAAATCCATGGGGGGGGGGGGGTAAAGCGTGAAAGAAAAGGTGTAGACGAGAAATAGAAAGATAGCTAGACGGACCTACAAAGACTTTGAACAAAGGCGAGAGAGACGAAGATTCAACAGCTCATCGGATACATCAACAGATGGATTATGAGGCGTTGAGCGCCGTATGGTCATTTCGCATACTATATAGCTCGTAAACTAATGTCACATGAATCGAATTATCTCTGCCATGATGATATGAGATGAAAACAACATGACGCACACTGTGGAGATAAAAGTAGTTTCATAGTAGATATAGAGGAGATGGGCACTCAATATGAAACTTGTTCACATGAGTCGACAAAGGTTTAAAAAGAATCAAGATTGTTGAATGATTTATTTGAAGAACATTTTCGGCCTAATCTAGGTGAGACTAAACGAGGGTAAACCACAAAGCGTTTTAATAGTTTTGTATACTAGTTGGATAAGTTCTTACCGTTGGAAACTGACGCGTGAGACAAAATAGAATTCATTGCATTCGTTCGTTAAATCTGCCATCTTCTCAGATGAAAGAAACAAACAAATCAGCACCCGCAACTCCGTATGACTATGAGTGATATTCTCGTTCATAGTGGCTGAAAATCTACATAGGAGGTTACTTCGCTCAGTCTTCTATTCAATTCCTTTTTGCAGTTATCATTCATTTTAAGCCCTGTTTCAACAGGGCAACGCGAGGCGTGTAAATCAAATTCCTTGCATTCTCCTCTTTTTCCGTTATATGATCATTCTTTTTTTAATCGTGTTGACTGAGATGCGTTTGGACTGACGTATAGAGCCAAAATGCTTTCCCCCCTAATGATTATTGAAATACAACGCAAACATGGAACAAACTTTGTCAAAACAGCACGAAAATTATGCTTTTTAGAGTAAGTTCTTTTTGACGTCCAATTGCAACGACGACAGAGAACATTTAAAAAAATCCAAAATCAGGAATATTGTTAATTCAGTTAACTGAAATACAATGTGTACAGTATTAATGATAACCAGATACAATATACCATATGTCATCACGGGAAAAAAAAAAACATGAAGCAAATCCCTTTGACAGAAATGAAAAAGGTGATGGTATAAAACGGGTAGGGAAAAAATAAAGACATTATCATTTGAAGTTATTCAAATGGAACTTTCAAACAAAAACTTGACCCTAGCCTATTGAAAGTCATTTTAATGTATATTTGAAATAATACTAAATCATAGACAGGTTATTCATACCATACCCCTCCCCCCTCCCCCCTCCCGTGTTTCCACGGATTTATGCTCGGCTTTCAGCACTTATAAGTGAGGATTGTGAAAACTAAACAGAAACTAAAGTTTAGATGAAATCAAAGATTCATTGTAAAGAGAAAAAAATCGCTCGACCATAGAATTTATAAATATTGGACTCCCCGTAAATCTACAAAATAGACAATTGTTGAGTAGTTTGGGGGAATCTTTTAATTACTGCGCTGTGATTATTAGTACATAGCAGCTGGTTGTGATGCCAATTTCAGGATGATGGACCATCTTGATTGCGTTTTTGGTCATATCTGTACTGATTTCCTTCCCCACCCCCTAAAAAAAAATGAAGTATATTTCATCTTCCCTTTGAACAATGGTGATTTTTCTCATTTACTTTTTATTTAGAAAAAGTTTTTGTTTTGTTTTGTTTTGTTTTTGTTTTTGTTTTGCAATCCTGCTCGCGTGAAACGATCCTCCTTCACGGTGCAGCTGTTGTTTCCTTTAAGAATGACATGACCAACCTGTTCTCGTGGTTTACCTGACATTTTGGATCCAGAGTAGCCGGTCTCACCCTCCCGGACCGGATGCCCGGCTAAACGATAGAGACATACATCGATACGCTGTACCCTTCGACGGAGGGACATTTTAATTAATTGTTCCTCGGCACTCTTTCCTTATACCAGGATGCATTAAGGTCAGAAAGCAAGGTATGACAGGGTTTGATGAGGCCGCCGTTGTCGACATCAGCCTCTCGATGAACACGTCGAATCGGCAATCATCCCTCCCTGTCAATCACAACCATCGGTCACGGCGGATGCACTTTTGCGGTGCCAAAATCACTCCATTATGCCGCCAATTCATTGATGTGATAGATGTAGCACATTGCTCCACATTCAAGGGGGAAAAAAACCACAGTCACACACACACACACACACACACACACACACACACACACACACACACACACACACACACACACACATACAGACAGACAAAAAAGTAAGCAGACTTTGCAGGACAGGCAGCTTGTGATATTAAATCGTTCTCTTTTGCTTTTTTTTTAATGAACATACAAGCAAGTAGAATAAGTTTCTATGCAATGCACAGTCATCTTATAGAGAGGGCAAATGGGTGTTGAATTTGATGCTTGGACTGATTTGGCACCATGCAACCACGGCATAAATACAAGTGTGGACAAATAATGTGTTGTATACAGTGGATGGTGCGGTACGTGCAGTGCCAATTTTTGCCAGTGACCAATGCGGATTATCAGAGGTCAAGGGGGTATCATGTAAAGACAGGAAGATTAAAAATAAACCAATCTCCAATCTCCAATTGAAAGTGGTGAAAGCTGACTCCATTATGTTGATTAAAGGGATCGTATAGTTTTAGTTGAGGCCTAACATTAGGTTTCTAACATTTTCGGTGAGACAATGGAAAACCTCTTTTGAAATGTGAAAGAGCATCAATACTCCCAAAAGGAATTTAAAGTTTATGTGATTAAAATTAGTTTTGAAATGGTTGAGATTTTCATAACAGAGCGATCCTGATGAAAGGTGGGACCCATCTTTTATTACAGTCGCTTTGTTTTACTTTGATTTGAGGATGTCTCAGCCATTACAAAGCCGATTTTCATCAAATAAACTTTGAATTCCTCATAGAATGGCATGCTTTCTACTATTTCAGAAGTGGTTTCTTGGTATCTCACTAAAAGTTAAAAGCCCATTCCTCATGTCTATCAATATTAAACCAACCCTTTAACATCAATTGAATGTCCTCCCCTAAAGTTACGATGGCCTCATTTCCTAACGACAACTTGAGACGGAGACAGCAAAGGACATTGCCAAAATACAAATCCCTAACTCATCATCAGCCGTTCGGCTGCTATCTATCTTTTCATTTCAAATTTGTTCAGTGTCAAGTCGGGCATACGCCAGTTTTAGCACCGACTGAATATCTCGTATTACGTAACAACGCGCAAATGCTACTTTAATCTATAGAAGCAAATAGAGACATGATAAAGAGGATTCTAGGCGTACCGTCGTATACTGGTTTACCACTACAATCTTTAACCTTGCGCACACTAAACCCAAGCATATTATGTTGATTGACTGAATGCAGCAATACTCTAGAACACATCAGTAAGGTGTGAGGAAAATCGGACAATCTTTTCAAAAGTTTCGCATTAATTTGAAAAGTTTCTGTGCCGACATCTCTGGATAAGAAGACTAGAGCAGTTCGTCATGTCACGCATGGACAATGATATAAAGAAAATGTAAAAGAAAAATCCACAAAATTTCGCTTCCATGAAAAGCACACATTCATTCTCTTTATTCTGACATAATCAAGGGTAATATGCTTTCCCCTGTTTTCTGAAAGAGGAAAGTCAAGTGCTATTCCATTGTATAACAAAAATGAAAATATGTTGAATTCTCTTCATATTTTCTTTACATCGTTTTCTATGCGTGACGTCACAAAATATATAATCTGCTTATCTATCAACGAACATGACGAAATTCTATAAACTAATTCTTTTAAAACGAATTGAATGATTTCCTTCAAACTTCACTGATATGTTCTACTAAATACTACTGCATTAGCTCGATCCACGTGGAAATTGGGGTTTCATTCTCCATCAAAGTAAGGCGACATTTTTGTTGATTTTTTAAGGAGTTCAAATTCCAAATGATGACGACACTCATAGTCATATAAGCTCTTTCCTATGAGAACCATTTCATCAAGATACAAATGGTAGCTTGGATTATGGCCTACAAGCTTATAGCAGGTTCGTTGCCCTATCATACACTTATGTTTCTCTCCCTCGCTCTGCAGAAACCAGATTTGTATCGCTCGAACATGATACAAGCTGCCGGACGATCATGTTCTCTCTGATCACCAATCCGATTGTAACACGAAATTGCCTCATAAAATAATGATAGCAATCTTGACGAGAGCTGAAGTTTATTCCCGGTGCGTTGACTCTACTTTCGCGTGTATTATCCTCGACACTTCTCGCAGATTTGAAGGCGTCGATGATGAGCGAAACCGCGCATCTCCAGCAATGTTCGGAGGAAGTGATTAATAGTCGTCGGTTTTGTTCGTCAACAGCATACTTCTTTTTTTCCTTTTCTCGGATGAGAGAGTGTTCGGAGATGAGTACTTCCCAACGCTTGATGCTTATCATTGTCTTTCATCGTTTACTAGTAATTTAGTGAACGGCCTTTTTGTTGACACACACACATAGCACCGTACACACACATCCACTTTTTCTTCTTTTTTTCCCCATTTTATTTCGATTTCATTCGTCGCTATACATTCAACTTCAACGTTTGTAAAGCTAATATACGAAACATGTTATATCCTGTCAAATATAAATGGTACACTTGAATCATTCTACCTGACAAATGTACACTATGTTTATACACGAAAGAAATATACCAAAACATAATATTTCCTGTCAATGAGTAGATCATGTAACGTAAAATGAAATCTTTAACATAAAAAACACAACTTCCCATCCCTCCATAACATAAAGAAATCACCCCTTATCATTAATTCCTTATCATGTGCTCTTTTCATAAGCGCGCGCACACACACCACACACATACACACACACTTTTAACAACTCTTTACTTCTCTATAAGTAGGCAGGAAAGAGCTTTCTTCAGGTAGACCTGCACTCTTGTCGGTTTTAAGATGTTTTTTTGAAAAGTTTCAAGTGATTGGACTGTGTGTAGGCATTTTTCTTATTTCTTGAATGAGAAATGATGGGTACCATACATCATCATCATACTGCCTTATACTGCGATGCATATCTGCAAGATAACTGAATTTCTAGGTCATGTGTGTTGTGAAAAATGGCTTCCAAACTGGAAGAATTCATGCCAGAAAATAATGGCTCCATCAGAAAAAAAAAAAATTGCTCTTGGGAAATTCAGAAAAATATCTTCATTATCAGGCTGAAGAGGCACACCGGTCGACGGAAGTTCTCACGCGCGTTCAATCTTGGGAGGGACCCGATTACTTTACATGCAGAAAGCGGTTAATGTTTCTTTTGTCAACAACAAACCGTATACAGGCTAAACTTCCGCCCTTACAACGCGCTTGAGGCATAGTTCATCAACAATAACCAGCTACCTAAACTGTACGCTCCAGATAACCGCTCTTTTCCCCCAAAAAGTTTCCGCCGCCCTGCCACGTCTTCCGTTAGCGAATGTCATTTTGCAAAAGGTTCAGACCGGAAGTGCATCTCAACAAAGTCCATTCTTGCATTCAGTCCCCGATATGAAACAATATGCATGCCTTCATTCACCCTCTATAAACAAGTAGGCCAAACTTTGTGATAAAGAGGTAACAGGATTAACACGTTTCTGTCAAAACATTATGTACTATACCTCCCAAGTACAATATTTGTTTACATTGAAAACATATACGAAGGAGAGTAAAACATCATGTTTCGCACGATCTTGTTTCAATTCAATTATTTCAACAAAAGGGTGTGACAAAATACTAAGCATCTCTCACAAATCACCTTATTGCTTTAACGATGTGATTATAAAGGGCATACGATGCAAATCGATGTTGTCTTCACATTGACTGTAGTAAATAGGTTGAATCAAACAATGACATATGGAATTTGTACAGCTTCATATTTCAATGGGACAGAAATGTAATTGGTAGCAACTACATCTATGCAAATTAGACGAGGAGATAATGTTATTACCTCACAACCATAAAACAAAATCTATAGGGAAGATGCTATTTATGCATAAAGGATAAAGCTCCCTGAAGTAGAATAGCATATTTCATGAGAGAGAGAGAAACAAGAAACATTGAGTTATTTGTTGTCCCGAGTGATGAACTGACAGCATGCCATGTCTGTTTGCTTCATGGATTCTTGAAGAAAAAAAGTGGGATTAAAACTGGGAGAATGTACGGTCGAACTATTCAGTCGGGAGAATGCTTGAAGGGTATACAATGAGGATAGAATGTATGGGTCATCTGCTGTACCATTTTCTACTTTACAGGGAACGTTTTAGGGAATACCCAGTCTCATTAGTCAAGTGAAAGTATATGTAATGTTGTAAACAATAAACTTGCATGCCGATGTGATCTTAATTCATATAAACATGGAAACTAAGGGAAACAAACGTTCTATTATTTCCATCTGATTCGTCGTGAGTCGATCGATGTCTACATGTCGGTGTACCAAAAGATGACTTTCTATTACAGTGTGGTTAGTTTCCAAAACGTATTCTAATAATTCTCCACTAATGTTCTGCAGTGTTGTTGATATGCTGTTGTTGTTGTTTTTGTTGTTTTGTGTGTTTTTTTGCATTTCATGAATAAGCAAACTATCTAAAAATCAAAAAAGAAAAGTTTGAAGCTAACCTACACTCGCAAACGGTAGTGAACCGCCACAACCACTGCTACCACCACCACACACACACAAAAGCTATAACACACCATAGGATATGACTTGTCAAGGTTTTTTCTTGTTTAAAATCATTTCCCTCTTGTTTTTCTTTTTTTTTACTGTGTTTTTCTCTCTTGGAAGATGTGGTAAATTAGGGCGGTGAGGATTTTGGAAACACCTTTCACCCTGACACGACCTACTCTGCAGCTATAAGAAGTGGCATTTCTTTTCTTGCTAACCCTCTTCTCCCGAGATCGCCTTGATCCTTCTGAAGTCCTCGTACACCCATATTTAATCCCTTATTTTAGTCCTGGAGTGGGGACACCAAATGGATAACGAACGAGGCGTTTCCATCATCCGTCTAAAATATGCGACCCATTAACAAAGTAACAAACAAGAAGGTGTTCACTCGGAGAGCGGAAGTACTAATGCGATACTACCACCTTCATATCTGATCTTGTTTTGGTCTCAAAATATCTTGCTACGGCTTAATCGTTGAATCGTTCTGAAAGCTTGATATTATGTACATCCTGGAGACCTTTACCTGCACTGATCAAGGTGACTGAAGCCTATATAAGAACATAGTACAGACACATCCGATTACACACATACATACACGTTTATATCATATATGAATGTATATAATATATGCATAGAAACATTGTATACAAAAAAGGGTAAATTCGAACCATTTGGCATTGACTGTTTGTTTGCTTGTTTGTTGTTGTTGTCGTTGTCGTCGTTTTAGGGGGAAGAAGGGTAGTCGGTTGCTTTGACTGGGGTCCAACTTTCATAGCGTGTTTGTGTGGTGTGTGCCGTATGCGCGTACTAGTATGTGTGTACGTTTCATGTGTGTGTACATAATTATACTACGGCCAAAACTATTCAAATCCTTCCGATGTTTTGGTCTATTAAATTTATCAACTTGTTAAGTAACATCAGCGTTACGTCAGACGAGGACATTCACAATTCCTCTGTGAAAATGACGCTACAGTTTGTAGTTTGGCACCACTACCCTCGTAGACTTTCGGTAATGGCTTGCGCCATTGTTTTACCAAAATGGTACATGTCCCATTGGGAGAAAAGCAAACTAGGGAAGCAACTACAGTGTATATTCTTGTTTAACCCTGTATATACTTTGAATGCCGACTAGCACAGAGAACCCCATAGCGTTGCTGTGCACACTGTTCAAAGACCTTGGCACTTAAAGGGTTAATCGTCCTGCCGTCCTGCCGATTTTGACAAATCCCACAGAACCATATACGTGGCTTGCCAAGTTCCCGTAAGGAAGGGCTCACACTTTGTATTACACTTTGACCCTTGTTTATCACCATGCAACGATATCAATCCAATCGCGATGCGTATACTGTACGAGGTTATGACAATACTTGATCAACTCGGAACGACATCGCGTGATAAAAGAGGCATCTTGTCTACCAGCGAGTTTACATTTCGGCCAGCAACCATTATAGAAATTTCTATCAGTGCGGCATTTCATAATGTCATTACACGAAAGATGATACGAACCTGGTATATATCACAAAGGTAGAGATTAGTTTCATCATGCTGGAGCATAATAATCGATATCACGTCTAAGTATCCGCTAAGTACCCTACCACACCCCCCCCCCCCCTCCCCACCATACCAAAGAAAGAAAAAAAGTTAGCGCCACTAAGTTGGCTTACGTTCTCAACCCGCGCAATATCGGAAGCCGTCTCAACTTACATATTATAAGTTATCTTTCGCCTGCGTTTTACTGGACTAAGTCAAGATGTTGTACTCGACAAATATAGCCGCATCAATGTCCAGGGCTAAGTTGCTGGTAGGCCAGCAGTATGTCCACTTCCTACTCACTCATTATCAAGTGTCAAGCAATCGACCAATCATGTTGGGCTTCAAACAACCTCCTCTTCACCGCGAGGCGTTGTTTTTTCTCCCTCTCCTACACTAGCACCTTCTTTCACCTTCTTGGCTATTTGTTGAACATGAAATGTTTTCAGTATTTTTTTATCATTTATCTTTTTTCCCAAAATATCAATTCATCAACCAGGGCATTGGGGAAGATATACTTCCTTTATTATAGAGGTTCATGCATTAATTCTCAGTGCTGGACTGACGATAATCATTTGTTACATATTGATGTTTGCAAGTTACATTTTACTTAAGCCACGCGATATAGGCATGAATCATTGGAAATGTGCTTTCCTCAGTCTATCACTTCAATGTCAAGTCCATTCGAGAATAGTTGCATATTTTTTTTAGCAGTAAACACATTGGGCAGTATTATCACGATCGATACGCGTCACTGAAGAGAAAAGAACGCATTTTCACATCAATAACAAATCCCAATGCCAGTGCATTACTCATCCCTACAGCGATATTTAAAAAACGCTGAAAGCAAGCGCTGATACGTAAAATAGACATCAACCCCAAGATGAAACCGTCACACTTATCATTTACCTAGATTTTTAAAAAAAAAAAATCTTGCATTTTACAGGTATTTTTGTACGTAAAAGAAACATTTCCGCATTCTACATAAAAACCATAAGTCAATAATGAATAAACTTTCAGGATATTTCGTAATGAATCATCTGATCATAGACATGTATCATGTGGTTATGATAATACGTTCCCTTAAAAGAGGTTTTATTCATTATATCACAGCTAGAAAGCGGGAAAATATCTAGATTGTTAAAGGACAAGTCCACCTTCATATACATAAGGATTGAAAGAATGCAGCAATATTAGTGGAACACATCAGTGAAAGTTTGAGGAAAATTGGACAATCCGTTCAAAAGTTACATGAGTTAGGAATATTTTAAGTATCTGCGCAGTCACTGCTGGAAGAGAAGACTACTACAGTGTATGATGTCAAATGCGTACAACTATATAAGGAAAATAAAAAGAGAATTTCACAAAACTTTACTTTTTGAATAAAGTGCACATTTCTTCGACTTGCTACTGACGTATGTTAAGGGTAATATTATTCCCCCTGCCTTCTGAAAGAGAGAAGTCGAGTGTTCTTTTGTTATGCGAGAAAAATGGAAATATGTTGAATTTTCTTTATTCTTTCTTTATGTCGTTGTACTCATGTGACATCACAAGCTATAGTAGTCTTTTCATCCAGCCGTGAGTGAGCAGAAACTTCAAAAATTCATAACTTTTAAACGGATTGTCCGATTTTGCTCAAACTCTCACTGATGTGTTCTACTAATATTGCTGCATTCACTCAACCCACATGTCTATGAAGGTGAACTTGTCCTTTAAGCAACAGTATCCTACCGAATTATGACAAGTACATTATAATTGTATCCTAATACAGGTGCCTCAGAGACAGTCGTCCGACCATCGAGTCTCGTTTCTGCAACCCCGACCTACTCCTTTGGTGCTGGTAAAGACATAGAGGAAGTAGCGACAGGAAATGGGCAGGCGAAGAACCGGACGAACGTGTCACCTTCTTCCTGGACCACCTTAGCCTGTACCTTCAATAACCATTCTACGCGAAGTGTGCGAATTTAACGTTAGATCGAAATGCTCCATCGACTCTTATTATCATGCATTTTCTGCATGGGTTGAACATCGCTACCCTTATTGGCGAAGTTTTTTAACGTAATCGCAACAAGACGTTTCCCGGAATTAATGAACTGTGACGAATGTCTCGTCTTCATTTCGTTATTGTCAGTGTCGTGCTCGATCTCGCGAAGTGTTCACCATGGCAGACTTCATGTCGTCTGTCATAGCAAACGCCAGCATGGAGCAGGAGAACGAGGTGGAATTCGAGTTCTGGGTGCCATCTCATCGCGTCCTGCTAGCCACTCTCCTCATCATAATAGCAATTGTGGGTTTCCTAGGCAACGCGTTGGTCATCCTCGCCGTGGCGTTATCGCGACGGTTGCAGACGGCAACAAACGTTTTTGTGATCAATCTAGCGTCAGCCGACATCATGATTACGCTATTACTATGGTTCCACGTCGTCACGCTGTGCAGTTTTCACGGACTACCCTTCTCAGCGGCTGTCTGCAAATCGATAGCTGGTCTATCGCTCTTGTGTCTGGGATCGAGTGCCATATCCCTCACGCTAATTGCATTCAATCGATACTTTCTTATCACTCACAAGCCGACATCATACATCAAGATATACACGCCTCTAAATATCGGCTTCATGGTTGCTTGGACTTGGGTTTACCCTGTCTTGATGATCATTATCGGTACCCAGTCAGGACTGGGTGATTTGGGTTATTCCCGCCGTTACAAGGTATGTACTCAGGATACTTCACACGAGAGGGCAGACTATCTTACACTGCTTGGTGGGGTATCCGTGCTAATACCGGCAGTTGTGCTTATTCTTGCCTGCTATTCCAAGATTTATCTCCACGTCCGGAGCCATAACCGACACCTGTATCGCTCAAGGAGTATCGAAGGAATGTCCGATATCACGTGCACAACGGCCGCGGCTAGTCCCGATCAAAATCGCCTGTCGCGACCGCCTATATCGCCCAACGAAGTAAGTGCCCAATCGAACGAATCCGATCACCAAAACGGCGGCACAAATGGATTGGCTACTGTGATATCGCTCGAACGCAAACGAGCAAAAAAGGCTCGAAAGCAGCAGGTGGAGATCACGAAAAATCTCTTCATCGTCGTCTGCGCCTTTCTGATCTGTGTCTTACCTGCCGCTGTCGCAAGTACGATTCCTTCTAGTGATCCTGCGATACCTTGGATATCGCTTATCCTCGTCTTCAACTCATGCATCAATCCCTTCATCTACGCATCCAGACACCCAAACTTCAAGACTGTCTTTAAGAGCATTTTATCTTGCCAGTTCAACTCAATACCAGATGGAAGTTGGCGAACCAAACGATCTCGATCACTATATCGTTCTCAAAAGTCTTTTCGTGTTTGACTTCATGAATGTCTATAGCGTTTGTCCTAATCTTAGACAAACTGGTCGTATCCTTGCGATCACGCTTACACTAGCCAAAAGAAAAAAAAAAGCCCTAAATTTTATTTGGACTGATATCTCTTTGAAAGTTTTGGGGCTGTCTTCTATGGAGTCATAGATAATTCATAATGAAAAATCTTAGATATAACTAGTCATGCTAGTGACAACATTTTCTCTTCGCATCATCGTGCAGTGAGAAAATGAAATTCCTTGGAGATTGCACCATAGTGAGGAGCTTTCTTTCCTCATACCCACATTTGTTCATGTAATCTGAATCAAATTTCATAAGTATACGCCATGTACTATAATCTGACTTGCAGCAGTACGCATAAGACATTGTTTGAAATGGCAATAATGTCCTTGGTGTTAATGGTTTGTCTATACTATTATTAATGCCATCTTTTCAAGCACATCGGTCAATCCCAATTCATTTATTATTTCATAAATTTGCAAAGTATTTCATTGTTTGCATAAACGATGGAAGCTTTCGTAGTGAAAGTTTGTCTCGCGAAACTGATAAAATGCCGAAAACAAAAATTTACAGCGAAATTTCACTGCCTGTTCAAGTGACTTGAATATACGACAAGTAAATTTTTTAAGAAAGAGAAACTAAGACTGGATACAAAACTTATAAAAATGTAAAGGGTATTACGAACTCGCCAAATACTGATGCATATCATAATTTCATATTTGGTGGGATAATTCCCAGTTTTCATCATTCCTTGATTGGTTTATTATTCATTAAAAAAATATATGAAATCATGGTTTTTTTTAACCGTAATTCATCAACAACAATTTCCTGTCCTTTACTAAGTCGTCTTTACTGAATATTTACAACTCAAGAATAACTGGTTTGACGGATTTTAATTTCTTCTGAAACTTTGTTTTAACATGTATAAAACAAAAGGCTTTTGAGGCCATTACAAGATCACCTCATCAAAGCTGCAGTTATGACTGACAGATATCGATAGTTCGTGAAATGCATGTTAATCGTTTAAGATTGCCCATTAACTTTCCATGACTAGTCATAATTCGATGAAATTTCAACGTTTTTCACAGCTACAGGTAGGTTTGTCTGTTAATATTTTACTCCTTGTCAAAGTTTATGTTAACATGGATTTTTACTTCATACAGTATGTCATCTACATACCCATCAAATAGGGTTTTTGCGAAATATATTCTCAAAAAGTCGACATGTTAAGATTTCTAATTATCATTACAATAGTAAAAAGTTTAAATATTTGTCCTCACATTACTACACACAATTTGCCATGCCATAATCTCATTTTACATGATCAGTTGCACGTTTAGATTTTCTGACACTGACACTGGAGGTTGCGTCTGCACAATTCTGCAGAATGAAAGGAGGGCAACGCACACAATACTTTCATTTTCGCTGATTGTCATGTGTATTATGATATCCGCTGAAATCTACCCCCACGCTAATGATATGTTATAATACCAGTGCTGGAGACACCTATGAATGGTTTTGACCATTAGCTAGCCAATTACAACACAAATATTTAACTCAGTATTTCAGTTCTTTTGTTGAAATTTATATGGGGTATAACTTTTTTTTTCTGATATCTTGTGGATGAAAAAAAAAAGAGAGAAGGGATTTAAATCTTTGTCACATCTTCATGAAACTGCAAGTTTAAAAGACAGGAAAAATATTCATTCATGCCGTATGTGCAACAAAATAAAAAAAAATATCGCAAGATATCGTGCATTCGGAATAAAGTATCTTTGTGTCTATATCTATTATGTCATGCTTCCTTTACGACTACGGACAAGCCATTCACGAAAGTTGGCAAAAACATGATAAGCTGGTTTGGGTATTTGTGACTTCAGAATAATGGTGTGTCTGTGTCTGTGTACCAATCCCCCTTGGTGTGTGCGTGAGCGCGTGCGTGTGTGTGCGCGCATTAAAAAAAATGTATGTGTCTGTGTGTTTGTCTTGATGTCTTTGTTTCTGAGTTGGTACTATTCTTGGGCATATGTCTCATGATGAGTTGTAGCACAGACACGCAGAGCCACATGAGTCCCCCTCTTTGGGTGGAGTGCAATTCCATCCCTCTTCCGACTTGTGTTCTAAACGTTTAAAAAAAAAGAAAAAATATATATACATATATATATATATATATATATATATATATATATATATATGTGTGTGTGTGTGTGTGTGTGTGTGTGTGTGTGTGTGTGTGTGTGTATAATGTATGTACATATATATATATATAGATAAGTAACAAAGCTGCAACAATGTTCATGCTGTATTCACCAACGGTTTATTTCTTCACACAAATTTTCGAGCGTCTCGCCGCCCTTTCTCAAGTGTTGATACTGAGAGAACAATAACAAAATTGCGAGACGCTCGAAAATTTGTGTGAAGAAATAAACCGTTGGTGAATACAGCATGAACTTTGTTGCAGCTTTGTTACTTATCTTTTTATCTTGCCAACACGTGGACTACCTTATCAACATATATATATATATATATATATATATATATATATATATATATATATATATATATATATATGTATATATATATATGTTGCGAATTCACGTATTGGCTCCAATATAACGAAGAATGAAGAAATAAACTAGTAATGCAGGTGGAGGCCACCGAAAATTTGAGTACAATAAACTCATTCTTTATTGGCGAAATAAATGCATTACTAGTTTATTTCTTGATTCTTCGTTATATAGATATAACACTACAGTTCATCAAACTCAGACTTGAAATACGACGTGCGTAATGGAATTCATAGATCTTTGCGCATTTTCCCTAGAAAGTGTCACTAGAGAGATATTAAATGTAACCATGATATACAAATTAGATGTAGTGATCAAGGCTTACGTCATTGACCATAATTATATAAATTTTCCCTTGAAATGAAATTTCAAAAAGTGCATAAGTATAATCTAAATAAATATTCAGACTCTTTATCATCAAAGTATCATTGTGATGCAATAAAAAGGCGAGGCAGAGACGCTTAGGGGGTGACGAAGTAGGGGCCTAATAGTTGCGAAATTACCGAGCAAAAGCGTTCAGATTTTAGTGTGAAAACCATGCTAGAAGTCTTTTTTTTTTTTAGTAATTATCTTTAACTTCCTCTCTTACAGTACAATTGAGTATCTGAATATAAGAACGACCCAAGTCCATGGAAGACCATTTCGAGTAAACTTCAAAAAACTTCATATCTTTTTTATTTGTGCAATAATATTCTATTTAATTGTGATGGGAAGGCAACATTGTATATACAAATTAGAACATATATTATTATGACAATTCACATTTACATTAATTGTGGAGAGGCCATTTTGTGTGGTGGACTTGGGTCGTTCTTTGATTCATATGGACTTGGGTTGTTCTTTGATTCATATACATGATATTCTGCTATAGAGATGAGAGGATGAGAGAGGGCGCTATAATATGAATGTAAGAATGACCCAAGTCCTTCATTCTTACATTGATTTAACTCTTTCATTTCAGGCACTTCTGGAGGTAATTAGGATTTATCATTTATACACAAGATGAGTCCATGCATAAGCTACAATTTCCCATGTCAAACTGAATTTGGCCAAAAATTGGACTTGGGTCATTCTTATATTCAGGTCTTCAATTGCAATAGTAGTTCACCAAGTTCAACTTGGTATACACACAGGCCTACCGACTGAGTAAATTAGAGAAGAAGAACGACGGAAGTTATAATCAAAATGGAACCTTTTTATGAAATACGCACGTGTTTACGGTCATTAATCATAACATTTTGTTGAAACAACTAAAATTGTCATAGCTTTCCAAGTATCCCGCTGAGCTGTACACAAATCTTCATTAACTTTTCCTTTTCGTCATTTTAAACCAAAACAGTTAATAGTATAATAAATATCATCGATGTATGCATGCTCAATGTGATAATATCTTATGACTTTCCCTATTTCTTATTCATTTATTTTGTTTATGTATTTGGTACGTGTTTGCTGTTTGTATAACAAAGATAACTGCAAGTAGGTTTGATTTTCAATAACCATCTATCTGGGGGGAAAGGGCTTTAATTAAATCCACATTGGCGGTTGTAACGTTTACGGGTATAGAGTCACTTCCAGAAAGTTGGAAGGAAAAAAAAAATTAGTCCAGAATGATAAGCAACAATGAAAATGGGTACAACGGTGAAATGAGTATAATAGTATATTCTAATTAGAAAGTATATAAAAAACGTAATGAAAAGAGAAGGCGTTTTTTTCTACACTTTCACCGTTTGTCAGCTTTTTCGCAAATCAGTCCACTATCTTTTCCAAGTCCAAAATTTACTTGAGTTTACTTTGAGTGTATTTCCATTTTGTTTATTTTTTTCCAAATGAAATGCATAATCAATAAATCAAATACGTTGAGGATACAACAGAAGTGTAACACTTCGGCCTTTAACATGAAAACAAAATAGCAAAGTTTGTAAACTTCTGGAGTAAATCCTTCTCAGTATTCTGCACCTGAGGGGAAAAAAAAGAAAATATGGTGAAACCCAATTCAAAAGCTAATATTGTATAGCTTAGGTCCAAAAGATCGAAACAAGACAACTATAGGAAGCAAAACTTATTAAGCATAATCATCATACTGAATTACAAAAGAATCGATCAGACAAACAAGCATAAATGGATGTGGCAGAAGGGGAAAGAAAACATTAATATAGCGATATGATGGCTTGTGAAGAAACGTAAGGATGGTAAGGAAAAACCCGAAGGGTGCAATGTGTACCTTAATGGTCAAAATGTCTCTGTCCGTCAGGAAGTGGACATCACCTTGGGCAAGTGTTTGGTCAAATTGTGAAGCTGATGACCAGTGCACTGTCGGGAGTACTCCTGAGAAATGTGTGCGTGACAATAGATACACAGAATCGTACAAGAAACGTGGTGAAAATTGATATATTGAATATACACTTCAATACATGGTTGTATGATTGGGGTGTGTCTTATATTGTATAAGTAAACGAACAGTCATCAGACAGAACGTAATGTATGCGAGAAAACTGTGTAATAATATCGGGCATCTCAGAATCAAATTTCTGCTTACATTCTGATAGGTAGGCATATCATGAATACTCAGATGGAGACATAAATGGCGAGAAAGAAAATTGAAAAACATGTATGATAACACAGTTTGTCTGTATATGAAGTGACAGCTTTGAAATCAGACTTCTGTGATAGTGTGTAGTCTACCTTTTTCCTGTCCAAGATGTTTTGGTGAGTGATGGACCAGAATACATGTACTAGCATAGATCCGAGTCAAGTTCACGCTAACCGGTGACATTGTCTTGAATCCTCCTCAAGAGGGCGCTGTCAACCTAGCGTCCACTGGGAAACAAACCTTCAATGTTAGTACCAGATTGTAGCAGAACATGGAATTTTGCACAAGTAATCGCATGAGACAGACTTTCTTTTCTTGTCTCCTCTTCCTCCTCCTCCTCCTCCTTCTTCTTCTCTTTCCTTTCTTTGTCTTTACCAGGTATCCTATCGACAAAAACACCACTGATTTGTTGTCACGTTTTCATGTTTAGAGAAAATGTATATCCATGAGAACAAAAAACATAATAGCTCGGAGGATGAATGCAGAATATTAAACGCAAAACAAAACAATGTGAAAATTATGGACTACTTCTTTCAGATGTCCTTATTTTGACACCAAAGTTATTTAGGCATTAAACGGAAATCCTTATGAGAACCAGCGCATTATATAGTAATATCAATGATGAGAAAAATCAATCAAAATGTTGAAAAGATGTGGGCCTAATGTGGGAAGCTAATTGAGAAAGCTGGACTGATAATCAGTAATATTATATAACATCCTGTAACTGATTTTCCGTATCATTTCTGATGTAATGATGATACGAAGTTTTATCGAAAATTACCTCATTTAGAAAGCTTTCGGTAAAGAAACAAATAAATGTCGGTAGCTCAACGCCGAATCAACGCATAGTTGTCAGTAAGACATGAGTCAAACAGACACTGTGTCAATCCGCCAACAGCAAGATAGGGTATAGTAGTTGTACTTAAAGGACAAGTTCACCTTCATAAACATAAGGATTGAGAGAATGCAGCAATATTAGTAGAACACATCAGTGAAAGTTTGAGGAAAATTGGACAATCAATGCAAAAGTTATGAATTTTTAAAATTTTTGTGTTGGAGCCGCTGGGTGAGGAGACTACTACAGCTTGTAATGTCATATGCGTACAACCGTATAAAGAAAATGTAAAGAAAATTCAACATATTTTCACTTTTTTCGCATAATAAAAGAGCACTTGACTTGCCGCTTTCTAAAGGCAGGGGGAATAATATTACCCATAACATATGTCGGTAACGAGTCAAGGGAATGTGTACTTTTTTCAAAAGATGATATTTTGTGAAATTCTCTTTATATTGTCCATATATTGTTGAGTATATGAATATAAGAACGACCCAAGTTCATGGAAGATCATTTCGAGTAAACTAAAAAAAAACTTCATATCTTTTTTATTTGTCCAATACTATTCTATTTAACTGTGATGGGAAGGCAACATTGTATATACAAATTAGAACATATATTATCATGACAATTAACATTTACATTAATTGTGGAGAGGCCATTTTGTGTGGTGGACTTGGGTCGTTCTTTGATTCATATACATGATATTCTGCTATAGAGATGGGAGAAGGATGAGAGAGGGCGCTATTATATGAATGTAAGAATGACCCAAGTCCTTCATTCTTACATTAATATAAGATTTAACTCATTCATTTCAGGCACTTCCGGGGGTAATTAGGATTTATCATTTACACACAAGATGAGTCCATGCATAAGCTGCAATTTCCCATGTCAAACTAAATTTGGCCAAAAATTGGACTTGGGTCGTTCTTATATTCATATACTCTGTTGTACGCATGTGACATTACACACTGCAGTAGTCTTCTCATCCAGCGGTTACTGCACAAAAACTTCAAAAATTCATAACTTTTGAACGGATTGTCCGATTTTCCTCAAACTTTCAATGATGTGTTCTACTAATATTGCTACATTCTCTCAATCCTTGTGTTTATGAAGGTGAACTTGTCCTTTAATATATCATAATAATCGAAGAATAAGGGCAGTAATTTGCTGCTAAGAGAGCGGCAGAAGGGTTTGTTGATATCATTTTATTCAGCCACCGATAGGACCTACTATCTTTTTTTTTCCTTGTACTTATGACGTCACAGTGGAAATGGCGCAGCTGCAGGACTTCCGAATTGCTGGATTTACCAGTGGGCTGTTTCATAAAGGTGTTCTTAAAGATACGAACGACATAAGAACGACTGGTGATCTGGGCCCCGTCTTATAAAACTTGTGATAGAAATCAATCAATCACAAATCTCTTGAAAGCTGCAATCAATCGCAACCTGTGATTGATTGATTGCAGTTTCTGTCTTAATTTCAATTTTTTATAAGATGGATTTGCATTCAGTCGTAAAGTTGTGATTGATTTGAATCAATCACAAATCTTTATAAGACGGGGCCCTGTTCTGATGTGCTATACTTATCAGAATTTCAATAATATTCAGCACAAGAACTGATCACAAGTCGTTCCTAAGTCGTTCGTAACTTTAAGAACAGCTTTATGAACCCCCCCCCCCCCCTCCCCAAGCCGGTCGTAAATTTCTCCCACTGCAATTGCCTAGGAACATTATCAGTTCTCATTAGCTGGTGATAATATATTGAACTTTTTCAAAATACATATTGAATATAGGAACGATTCCCTTATCATTTATGTTGCATTATACACAAAGCATACAGTTGTCTTTCCTCCACCTGCCCAGAGTTCAACGTAAGAGTCAATACGTATCCTTACAGCGCCCCCTTTTGATTGGCTGCACTAGCTAGTTTAGATTACAGCAAATCACCTCTTGAGTTGTGTGGTTTGGATGTGTGAAAACTAATGACTGCGGTGTAATTGGAAAACACCGATTGAACGATTTCATATTAACATCCTGAATACTTTTAGGGAAAAACAATGCCGTCTGTCTTTCTGTAGCAATGATGACGAAAATAAACAAATTTAAGGAAAAGGGATGGTTTGAGGGGTTTCTGACCTCTTTGTCTCTCTGCTGGGTTTGTCTGTTAAATACAATGTGTTTTGATACCCGTTTGTTTTGTATAGCTCATAGACCACTATTAAGTTTAGTCTATGTTACAGACTATGTGTATATAGGCACCTGTCAACGGATACGACAATCACTTTAAAGGTCAAGTTCACCTTCATTATGCATGTGAATTGAGAGATTGGAGCAATGTGTGTTCTACTAATATTGCTGCATTCACTCAATCCACATGTAATGTGAAGATGAACTTGTCCTTTAACATCCAAGATTCACACTGCCTGACTGTCAGACATCGAAAAAAATACTGATGTTTTTGTGCAACTTCGACGGCAGCATCAGCAACACTACCAACTACAACACGAAAGCATGCAGTAACAACATTAAAGGTCCTGTTTACCTTTGGGAGCAGTGATTTTAAAAAAAAAAATCAAGATATCATATTTGATGCATATGTGTAGGTCTGTTGTATCACAAAGCATCATACCATAATCATAAAATTCTCACAATAAAGCCTAAAATATAAGGAGATACCACTGTCTTTCTCATCGTAACTGCAGATGGTTTAGTCTGGAACCATTCTTTTTTTATAACTATCGTTCACATTTTGTGTGTTTAACAATATATAACATCGATGATACGGATTCAAATTTCTACAGTGGTTGTTTCTATCCCTAATTCACATTTTGATTTTTAGAACTATTTTAAAGCACGAATGCTGGGGGTTTTGTTTCATGTGCAAATGGTAAATTATGCCTTTGACATCCAAGATTCACATTGCCTGGCTGTTAGACATCGAAAAAAAATACTGATGCTTTTATACAACATCAGCATCAGCGACACTATAGCAACTACAGCACGAAAGCATTATGCAGTATAACAACATTAATTTCGGTCCCGTACAGCTCAGGGGCTGCGGAATAGGGAACACACATTTTTAACTAAAAAACAGCAGCAGCAACAACAACAACAACAACAAACGATAACAAACAAAAGTGAATAAAAAACAAACAAAGAAACAAGCAAATAAGCAAGCCAGAAAACCCATTACTTTCGAGGGTTACCCCGCCCCTCCCCATCATACACTAGTAAGATTAGAAGACAAAAATGTGCCTCGGCCCAGCTGTTACTGTACTGCATGTTAGTAAGTCCGCTTCCAATATGATATGAACAAATTATAAATGAATATATTGGACATTGGCAACAAGTTATAAATAAATATATATTCGACATTGGCAATGTTCAGTCAGATGGTTGTAGCATACCTTTGTCTGTATGGAGCTGAATGTATGTCATTCCTCATATTACATTGGTTTATTCATGTATGCTACGTTTTCCTTTGAGAACGTTTTTGATGAGTGAAATTGATTAAAAATGATGAATCATAACACAAGAGTGCAGGATTTGAAAAAGTGACCATCTTCCATCGTCCTGCTATAAAAGATGGATTTACCATCCAATTAATGTAAATACGTTTCAGACTAACACCAGAGCACATTAAGCTGCATTCCTTCGATGTAGCAAATAAACGTTATTTGGGTGTTGCAATTTTCTAAGATTGATAATTTCACAAGTGTGTTTGACTTCACGCATTCGTGCGCTCTCGTCAAATAATTCTACGAAATATATGTTGCAAATGATTCTGATGTTCAAAAGCAAAGGAAATGATTATGGTCTGGGCTACAAAGACTACTGTCACTCGAGGATGAGAATCAGACAGTAGCCCCTATTTTTGCCTCAAAAAATAAAGACTAGAATAATTAGCGGAGGCGAGTAATGAGTTCAGCGCAGAGAGCGAGTCTCCCCGGCTCACCCGTCCGCATGAGCGATAGCAAGTCGATGCGTTAATGGTCCCTTGGGTGGTTCACCAAAGCTCTCTAGGAAATTGCTTCGATCCCTAGTCAGGAAAGAACACGAACCCATCAGTCTATCGCCCTTGATTTCCGAGAAAATTGGGGTGGAAAAGGACGATGGAGTTGGCCATGTTCTGCATTTGAAAGGCATTCATGGTAACGAGAACTTGGACAGTTCAATCTGAATCAGGGAGGTGGAAGAGAGGTCTCTCTTTCACCTTCATGGTTTAATCAAACAGAAGGCCTAATTCATAATATGGGTTTAACTCATGATCATTCTTAACTCTTTATGTGCCACGTTTACACGTCCGACTCAGTCAATGGCGTGCCAACTTCACATAAAATTATCTGCTCTAACCGTAACAGCGACCCCAAGACGTACGTGTTACTGGTTATTTAGCGCCCCGCAATGGGTTAATTCTGCTCAAACCCACAAACCAGCTAGCCCAAACCGATCAATAAATCGAACTGTCTCTGAATATCAATGTGGCTCCCAGGGGATTTTACGCCATGGAACATAAAGAGTTAAAGGGATAGTACGTAGTATTGGTTGAGATGAGGATCAGCTTTTAACTTTTTGTGAGATACTTGAAAACCACTTTATGAAGTGTCAAAGAGCATACAATACTACAGATTAGTTCAACGTTTAGTTGATGAAAATCAGATTTGAAATGGCTGAGATATCCAAAACCCGGTAAAACAAAGCGATCGTAATAAAAGGTTGGTCCCACATTTCTTTAGGATTGCTTTGTTGTGAATTTCTCAGCCATTTCAAAACCAATTTTTATCAAATGAACTTTGAATTCCTCTTAGAGCTATTATGTTCTTTCCTATTTCATAAGAGGTTTCTCATTGTTTAAAAAGAAATCATCAAAAAAAAAAAACAACATTGGAAACCTAAAGTCTCATCTCATCCAAAACTATGCAAACCTTCTAGGTATTATAGACGGTTTTCGGTATCTGAGAAGCGAAACTTCAAGTTGTCTAAAAAAAAAAAAAAATGATTGAATTTTGTTCGAGTAGCTTTCGTCATACTGTAGCCAGTAGGTATATTATGATAAACGTACCCAAACATATTGTGTTGTACAAGAGGATAATACGATTGTGTAATTTGCATTCAGTGCCATCAGGTGGTTAGACTTATGGACAGTTTTTAAAGACACTTCAGTGGATTAAGCGCTGTTTAACTTGATGTACCTTTTGATTAATTATGATATCTCTAATAATTTTATGCAGATACGTATCTGCCGGAAGCATGGTACCTGAAAGACATTTTTTTAAGACAAATGTTTTATCTTCAATGAAATGCAAGACTGCAATTACTTCAATTACAATGTATTCAGTAATTTACAATGGGTCACATACAAGGTCGCAGATAAATGTCGTTATTGTCAGGCTGCTTCCATGGTAACAAAAGTTACGATTTTCGCGACTTGAGGTAAGTGGCTCTGGGCAATAAAGATAATTATGTTGGCTTGAAATCTCAAAGCACATCATTTGTTTCACGTTCCGCACATCTTGCATTAAAAAAAAAAACCCCCCTTAGTGACAGTTTGTATTGTCTTCTAAACTAAACGACTTTCTTTTTGTTCACATCTGACCTTATGATCCATGCATTCATAATTATGTATACTAGAAAGGCAGACATTATACAACAGGTATATAGGTAGATTAGCACGTAGATAGATAGATAGATAGATAGATAGATAGATAGATAGATAGATGGTCGGATAGAGGGTTATACAGATATATTGAGGAGTATAGATTGGTCGACTTTTCAAACTCATGAGTACATGGAAAAATAAAGCCAAATCACAACCCATAAATGTCTATTTCCTCCTGCCTTTCTTTGTCATGAAATAGATAGCAGGAGCTTACAGGAAATCACAAAACGTTGCATCATGTTGATTACGTGTTTTGTTGCCTGGTCGTTGTAAGGCCTTAAAGGACAAGTTCACCTTCATAAACATAAGGATTGAGAAAATGCAACAATATTAGTAGAACACATCAGTGAAAAATTGAGGAAAATTGGACAATCGATGCAAAAGTTATTAATTTTTTTTTAATTTTTGTGTTGGAACTGCTGGATGAGGAGACTACTACAGCTTGTGAGTCATATGCGTACAACAGTATAAAGAAAATATAAAAGAAAATTCAACATATTTTCACTTTTTTCGCATAATAAAAGAGCAATTGACTTGCCTCTTTCTAAAGGCAGGGGGAATAATATTACCCATAACATTTATCGGTAACGAGTCAGGGGAATGTGTACTTTTTTCAAAAGATGGAATTTTGTGAAATTCTCTTTATATTTTCCTTATATTGTTGTACGCATGTGACATCTAAGTTATTCACACACTGCAGTAGTCTTCTCATCCAGCGAGTACTGCACAAAAACTTCAAAAATTCATAACTTTTGAACGGATTGTCTGATTTTCCTCAAACTTTCAATGATGTGTTCTACTAATATTGCTACATTCTCTCAATCCTTATGTTTATGAAGGTGAACTTGTCCTTTAATTGTGTTTGGTGAGATTGCCAACATCACGACCGTAATATGGATTTTTTTTTCCTCACGTTACCACAGATTCTCCCGTATCATGAAGTGTGGCTATCTCAATTTCTGAATGTGTTTGATGTGGTGTGATAGTTCAGCACCCTTGATTGGCATTCAAAAAAGTCCATCCGTCCATGAAAATTCTACATAAACTTTAACTGCACGTTTGTTCCCCTTGCATGCTGTGTTAATTGAATGATTCAGCTATCTTCTGGTCACGTTAAGATAGTGCTTGATTGGACACTTAAGTATCATATAATAACAACATTTTGAGTGCCAGACATGTAAAACGGTAAAATATGTAATAGCTGAAATTGGCTTGTAATCTAAAGAAAAGAATTTGCCTCTATAAACACTAGCCGCTGCTGCGCCGAGCCTACGAGAAACAAGAGTCGGACAGTCCCCGTTGAAAATAAACGCCCTCTTGCGCCAAAGAGTTATAGTCAGCTCTCACCGTGGTCCGGTCGGTCTTCTCAATCTTCTGAATAAAGAATACCCTGCATAGGGGCGGATCCAGGAATTCTGTAAAGGGGGGGGGGGGGGAGGGGCGCGCAAACATTATTTCTGAAATCACACCACATCAAAACACTTCCGGGTTTCATTTCATTTCTTTTCTTTTTATTTCTTTTGTTTTAACAACAAAATAGAGGGGGCGCGCCCGGTGCGTCCCCCTTTGTCCAGATCCGCCACTGCTGCATGTTTCATGAAGCGTATTCCCGGGGGTCCCGTTTCATACAACATGTTATCTGTAACAACTGCCACAAATTTGCTCTCAGCTAATCAGATGCAAGGATTTCAGTAGCTTATAACAATTGTCATAAGTTGTTACTGATAACAAGTTTTATGAAACAGGGCCCAGTTCTATAATAGCTCGATAGCATATAAATTAAATTAAATCTCCGGGCTCTTCCATTCTTACGAAATTGCGCAAATCTCTGTTATTTCTTTGTGGAGAAAAAAAAATCGTTTAAACGAAATAACTTTACTTTCATTCAAGTTGAATTTTGCAAACTCCTTTTTTTTAATTCGGGGGGGGGGGGGGTAAACAAGGGAAGAAATGCCACTCCACCTCCTCCCCCCTCCCCTCTTCAACCTGCCAACATAATCAAACCGTCTCGCTTTTTAATCATCGATGGGCGTACATACCTCAAATTGATTATTGGCACAAAAGGACGCCATTGGAGTGTGTTTTCGAAGTGAAGTTAGAGGACACCGCGCCCTCTTCTCTTCTGATTTCCGCTAAATTTCCTCTAAGGGAGGCCGCGCACGTCTAGGATTCCGGGAGACCGGCGGGTTTGGAGTTAACTCATCGTTAGCGAGCATTCATTCGTGAGATCATTACCAGAAAGTCCATTATACACCGGACGGGGGGATTTCCCGCACCCTGCACCCGACAACTCTCACAAATAAAGTTCGTTGGCCTTCCTTTCGGACCATTCGGCACGTCATGTTCACTGAACAATGAACGATTATGGTTCCGAGGAATATCCGATCTGGGCCTTTTTTCCGCGTTATTTGCTTTCATTTGATCTTATAAAAGAGCGGATGAGAACCTTAGTTTTGTCGTGGATCTTTCCTCTTCGCCACTAGGTCGAGCATCATGTTTTGTGGAGACTATACCAAGTCAGAAAAATAGAATTGAGCTACGTTTAGCCGGTTACAATTCGTTATTCCGAAAATTCGTTATTGTGATGTTATTATTTGATAAGTTTGTTATTCCGAAGATTCTGAATTCCGAAAATGGAAAAAAAAAATCGTCATTCCGAAGGTTCATTTATCCGAAAATTAAATAAGGTTCGTCATTCCGAATGTAAGTTGGTACGCACTTGTTATTTGTAATTATCATTTTCGGCTTATAGAACCTTCAGAATAATGAGCCTTTTTTATCACTTTCGATCGGATTTATGAACCTTCGGACATGTTGGATTAACGAACAGCATTTCATTTTCAGATAAACGAACCATACCTTCGGAATACAAACTTTATTTTAATCTCGAATAAACGAACCTTAGAAGTATTGCCACAAATGCTCAGATTTACGAACCCTCATTTCATCTTTGGATTATTGAATATCTAGGTATGTGGAATTTGTGTGTTTCGGAATAACGAACCTTCGGAAAACACACCCTATTTAAGTTTTAGAAGCAACAAACCTTCGTTATAACGAAAATCACCCGATAGCCAGTCCTTGTTTGTCAGATTTGACTGACAAATAGGGCTACATATAACGACATCTTTCCTCATATGCTACATTTTCGAAATCTGAGTTGTTGCTGCTGTTGTTGTTCTTAATGTACTTTTAAATGAACACCTTGTAGTTGAATCCGACATAATAACGGATGACAATACAAAGAAATTGCAAACATTGTTTCTTAAATAAAGTGTAATAAGTAAAAATAATTACAAATCAGATTTCTCAATATAATGAATACAAAGAGGGTTTTTTTTTTTCAAAATGCATTAAATATCTACAAGACTCATCTTAAAAAGCATAAATATTGAGAATGAGTAATATACATTAATTACTTGGTGAAAAAATAGTTACATATTTTTTGTCAAATTTTTCTGAAGAATTTCATGTGTGTAGTGTATTCTTGGGCAACTGTATAGACATATCACGTGGTCTATAAATGAATAGCATTACAATGATCATAATAGTATAAGTACATGTACTCTTATCAGTTCAAGCATCATTATCATTAGAATTTGTCTTATACTATCATTATCCGCGTTATTACTCATACCAATATTATAAGCATTACCATTACTCCTGCATTATAGGATATACATTTTATGCAATCCATCAATTTACAGGATTTCACAATAATGACAGTCTTCACTGTCCGCATTTTGACATCATTGTGTTGAGGTGGAGCGGGTTTTCCCCTTTTAATTACGTAATCATTGATAAGGTGAATTCCTATTTATTTTTTTTCCTACTTTTGTTAACTTCGTGTACAGCTAGAAATCAAAAGGATCGTGAAGCTACAGATTAAATGGGAGACATAACTTTTCACAAGGCTTTCTTTAAGAAATAGATTATAGAGCTTGGAGATACATATCTTTTATTATGTGCGTGTGTGCGCGTGCTGTGTGTGTGTGTGTGTGTGTGTGTGTGTGTGTGTGTGTGTGTGTGTGTGTGTGTAATGAGGATCACTTCAAGCTTAGTTTCATGGATGTAGGGCCTATACTGTCTGCTATACAAGTCTTCCAGTGTTTGGCTCAAAATGTTGCTGCGAAGATCAAACGTCAACGACAGCTGAAACGAAGCATTCCATCACGTTTTCCCAAGATGCAACACAGTGACACCTGTTTGCCATTTGTTTTTGTTTTTGTTTTTATTTTGTTTTTTGCTTTGTTTTTTCGGCATAGTCACGAGAACATGACTTAGCATAGATATGAAATAAACCAACGTGATGTCATAGCAATCGCAGCCAACTTCAACGGCTTATTCATTTGGTCGATGAAATAACCGCATCCTTGTCCGACCGTATTATACACACCCTTATTTCGAGACTTGTGATCTAAACCACCGGGTACGTCATCCGATTGTATAACACCAAGAAACATGCAAGCAATAGTATGACACAAACTGTGCTCTATATTCCTTCTGATGTCAAACTTGGCTGACTGATTTTTTTTTTGGGGGGGGGGATGGGCAAAGGAGAATTGGTATAGATAAAAGATACCAAGTCCCTATATTTATTTTATGATAACTGTTCAAGCTACAAAAAAAAAATCAAATCAATTAGAAATTAGTCTGAAAACAAAAAAGTAAAGATTAATAGGCACAAAATTGCAAACTATTGATCCACAGCGGATGAAAATATGGGCTATCATTAGAAGTTTTGCTAATTATCACACACACACACAAAAAAAAATCCTTGGACAGTTATTATGAATATGCAAATGAAACAACTTTTCATACATTTTGTGTATACTCAAAATCTTCAAATTTCCAGCTTTTTTTTCACACGCAATTATGCCTCAGTCTCAAATCCTGATAATCTGACTGATTATAAAGTGATTGACCAGTGAACAGCAGTTTGTTTCACGCTTTCATAACTGCAGACAAGTGACTTTTCGTCAGTGTGTTTTTTTCTTTACGAGATCAATGGAAAATTGTGAAGTGGACAAATGACATCATCACTTCAGTCATTTGCATGTTTATATCAAGTGTTAGACAACTGTTTGCCAAAAAAAAAACAAAACAAAAACTGATCATTAACTTTTCATAATTTCCTTATTTTTAATACTATTTTAAATAAAATTGCATTTTTTCCTTTAAATTGTTTGGGCTTTTTTTAAATCAAGATATTGTAGTCCACAGAAATGACCTTTGAACCTATCATGTCCAGGTCACGAGTTTACATTTTACAATATCACGGCCTGTAAAATGCATACTGAAAGGTTTTACTGGAGCTTCAGCATCTACCCCATTTGAGGGACAACAGAAGTAACAGGATTGTTTTGAGATTCCTTCCGTCGTGCTCGATGATAGTGTTTTAAAAGTCTTAAAAGTGTTAATATTACATTATTTTCACATTCGTTGTATTCGGATACCCGACATACATGGTGCTGCTGTCTAGCCGCGGAACGTGTTTTTCTTTCTTTCTTCCTTTCTTTTTTTTTCTTTCTTTCTTTCTTTCTTTCTTTCTTTCTTTCTTTCTTTCTTTCTTTCTTTCTTTCTTTTTATCGAACTAAAGATAATGACATTAATCATACATGATCTCAAAAGAAAATTCAAAACAATATAAGTGCAGATGTGTATGTAATACATATATTTATTATAGTATACATACACATCATCTATGGACAGTTATTTAGTCTCGAATTTGCTTTAGAGATTATGTTATTATCTTTCGAGAGTGAGTAATGCCCTTTACAAGATCCAATCAACGCCTATGTCTGATTATTTGACGACCGGTACCTAACATGGTTACAGTTATTGAAGATTCTTTAGAACCCACCTTATTATCATTATTTTTTTTTTTTTTTTTGGGGGGGGGGGTCATTTCGGATTTGCGAACCTTATGATATCATGCTCGGATTACTCAACCTTCAGAATGACTAATCTTTTATATTTCATTTGGAAAAATGCGAAAAATGTTAAGATTAATGAACCATACAATCTTAGGATTGACGAACATCTATAATATGGTATACGGAATTCAGCTGTTCAGGAATCACGAACCTTCGAAATAACAAACTCTATTTCCTTTTCAGATAAACGAACTTTCTGAATGATGAATATCAATCAACCTTCACATTCATCAGCTAAATATAATGCACCCAAAAGTATGGAGTGCCTTAGAAATGTGAACGGTTGGGAAAATGGCGGAATTAAGTGTTCTTGAACGTATTAAGGTATCCGACAATACACTATACGGGCCGTAAACTTCATTTTTAAAACTGTATTGTGAACGCTGATTAGGTAAATTTGTAGCTGAACTAGAATATTTGCACTGAGACGAGGCTAGGCAACCCCTGCTTTAGGGGTCTATCATACATTCGTATAGCAATCTCTCTGAAAGTTAATTTTGCGGGTCGATTTCTACCTTGTATGACTATATACGAACACTTCCTCGTACATGGAATAATGTGCAGTCTGTAGATTTATGAACATTATAAGGGCCAGCGCACTTTCTCCATATTACGTTCATGTCAAAACTGCCAAACGAGCAGGATCTTAGTATTAAATGTGCATTGTGGTAAACGTATCATTACACCTCGTGCAATGAAATACTTCTAGGTTCCCACAGGTCCTTGTCATGTACATTATTTGCACTTCATATCTTACTGCGTGTAAACGATGTGTGTCAGCGTTATCAGACATGGTCACGATTCTAACTTCTCGTCAGTGTCTTATTGTTCGCGGCAGGAGTTTCTAATATGACAAGAAAAAAAAGAAATATATGCAAAAAAAAGAAGACAATCGGAACTATCACATTCGGTATATGGATAGGCCCTATGACCTAATTATTAAGTCACTGCATGTTGTTAGCGCATCAACTAACCCCAGTGCATCATGTTTCTTTGTGTTCATCTCTCTCCCCCTCTCTCTTCCATCACCACAGTCTCTCATACAATTATACCTGTCTAATTTTCTTCCAAACAATAGCTTAGCGATGCATACGTGGGATGACAAAGATGTGGAGGTGTAGAACAGTCAAATTTCCTGATTGTTTGTTTGCTTTCTGCTTGTTACTTTTTCCGCCTTGACACTGATGTTGATATGTTTAAATGCAAACAACTTGGATCATACGTTCCGTTATGAAAAGAAATGAGAAAAATCGCGTGAGTTACTAGCCTGCGGAAATGAAAGGATGTACCTCTTGCAGTCAAGAAAGTCCGCATTGCCGTGCGTTTGATTTGTACGCGCCACTGCCGAAAACCGGATGAGTACCTCAGGCCAGGGAGGTGAGACACCTCCCTGCTCAGGCTCAGTTTCACATTTTATTGTGTGCACACACACACAGACACACTCCAGCCGCAACAATAGGGTTACATTTTGTGCGTCTGTTCGGTACCGCTGCAGACGAGAACCGTACTTCTACAGGTTTCTTCGGTGTGAGTATCGATCACGATTCCGTAAAAAAGGAAACAAAAACCAACAAACAAAAGTGCCGGGTAGTTTTTCTCTGGCGAACGGACAACATGACTTCCTCGCAATGATTGTTGGTGGTACTCACTGCGTCTGCGGGGCGAAGTGATCTCCACATTTACGATTAATTCGTGTCATTGCAGTGGATAATAATCGTGACTATGGAGGTGGATCGCATGTGCCCTTACTGTCTACATGACAATCTAACAGAGGGTCGGAGTTATACAGGATTACACGGAACCAGAACACACGGTACTGGTGCCGAATCAGCTCAACGATCGCATAGAACGAATGAAGGCGGAATAAGGTCAAAACATTATATCGGAATATATAGCTCGTGTGCTGGATGCCAGCGGACATGCAGCGTCACACCCCGCTGGACTCCGGGCCAAGAGGATCGGTGGCTCGGCGGTGGTAGCAGCTACAGCAGTGGTGTAAGGTTGCCGCGTGGAAAGTGGAATACATTATCATTGTTCTTCGTGCTTCTTCTTGCCCTTGGTGCCTTCGGTAAGTTGAAATTAACAGCGAAGTTTACTTCTGACCCCCTCACCCCATTGATAAATGTTAAAGAACTGGCCCGGCTTATCGTCAGAATACAACATCATTACACCATGGGCATGGACATGATTACACACAGCTAGTTCTATACCATGAATACTTCAACAGTAGAACAGCACGGCCACGGATACAGGTGTGGGTTTGTTGTTATTTTATTTTTGTCGTATGCTGAAACTGCATGTTTTAGTATTAGTACGTTCTTGAATGTTTAAGTACCTACGCTGGTAACTTTAGAAATTTAGTAGAATGTGTTCTGGGCGTGAGTAGAAATGTTTATTTCATTTATTGTCACTTTTGTCAGACGGCCTCGACGGGAAATCCCCTTACCTCTCTTCCTCTCCCCTCCCCCAAAAGACCAACAATTGAACGTACAAGTAGTAGCCATATACTGTGTATGTCTATCTATAGTCAAGAGGAATTCCTCAGAACTGTGAATACGTGTAGGCCTATACAGCATGATCTACATGTACCAATTCAAAATGTCAACATAGAAAATCTCTTTTTCCTCTCCCTTTCCTATCATTCCTGTCATTGTAGTCACTTATTGATATTATCTGTGACAATAATTGATAGGCCTATATTTGTATTGTGATAGGTATACTAAGTAACTCCATAATGAGAAAAAAAAAAGTACAGTAGTCTACTTTCACTTGTAAAAACTCTTCATATACATGTCGACTAAAGACTGTTATCTCATATCCTTTTGAAGAACGCAAGCTTGGTATAATAATTATAAAGTTAGACTCTGTTCCTAGCCCGGCCACACGCGCGCCGTGCGAACGACACTGAAGTACAGCTACCTATATTGTGAAGAAGAAGAAGGAGAAGAAGAAGGAAGAGAAGAAGAGGATGAAGAAAAAGAAAAGAAGAAGAAGAAGAAGAAAAAGAAGAAGATGAAGATGAAAAAAAAGGAAAGAAGAAGAAGATGAAGAAGATGAAGAAGATGAAGGAGAAGAAAAAAGAAGAAAAAAAAACAAGAAGAAGAATAAGATGAAGATGAAGAAAAAGGAAAAAAGAAGAAGAAGAAGAAGAAGAAGAAAGAAAATCTTGAGATCACCGGCAATCCTTTGCATCCATGTTCTATCTCTTCCTAATTTTATTACGTACCGTAATATAGTCAAGGGTGATTTGGTATGAATATATACTAGTAACATATCCATGCGCCAACTGGCAACACCCTCCAGAGTAGTGAAACACATAATTAACACCAAACATGAGCTAAGTGGAAAAATTGTCACACCAGTACGCACCTTGAGTATCTATTATGAGATCACACCTGTAGGCTGCACACGAAAGGTCAGCGCAGGTCTGGTGAAATCTCTAGCCTCTAATATGCGCCAACAAAATGTCCTTCACAACTTCCCGTTATAAGCCTACTCATATACAGCGAGGTTAAAGGGAAATTTGTAACCCTATATAAAACACGAATTTGGATACAGTGGTGACTGCGGAAATATTAGGAGAACGTACTGATGTTTACGAAGAAATAGGACTGTCCATTTGGTATGATAAAGTACTGAATTCGTGTAGGTTTGGTTTGGTGCCGTCATCGCTGGATTAGTTGTAGTACATCTGTACAACAGTTATTAAATTGATGGCATACAAATACGTTATAGTGATGATACGTGAAGCAATTTTGTAAAGGGGATTTTATAATTTGATTTAATTAAAAGGCACGCATTACCTCAACTTGCTACTAACAATACATGTGAAGCGTAATATTATTGCTTTGCATTTAAAAGGAAATGAGTCAATTGTTCTTTCATTATGTTAGAACAACAACAAAAAACAAGGTAAAAACAACAGCACCCCCTCCCATGTTTGCTGTTCAATATTGTATAGGCTACATGTACATATAATCTGTATTGATGAGCTAATAACCTGCTCGGCAGTTTCGAAGATTACTGAGTAAGTGGACTTTCGGGAGGTCGTAATGTGTCGTCTTTACCCTTCTTCATCGATTCAACAACAACTACAACAAAATCCACTACGTATTGAAGTAAATGGCTCATAAGCCGATGATACTTTGGAGATATAAGCACAACGAGTGTTTGTTGTTGATTTGTTTTCATCCATTGTTGGTTTTGTGGTACAGGGTCATATAGTTACATGTTGTATCATCATGATTATTATTACAATGGAGGCATATTCTTATTATTGTTCCTGATAATTGAAGACATATTACCTGTGGAGTGGAATTCCTCTTCATTCCAATGACAGATTCAGACTCTTTTCCACCGAATGGAAGCAAAGTGTAGAAATGTCAACTTTCTAAAATTATCTCCCGATTGGTTGATGAGTTTATAACAATGTGTTTCCTTTTTATCGCCTATGATGTCGTGATCTTTACAAAATACAATGAACGATTATTAATCAGACACAGGGGACACGTTTCAGAAATATAGCATTCATTATTTTTGACAAATTGGATGTACAAGATGTCGTCATGAAACGTTTGGGATAAAACTACACACATGTATGCCAAGGGCTTTCAGAGGAAATGACACGACATGTAAGAAATATAATACATCCGATTCTAATCGCCAGTCCTCCACAGGTAAAACGGAGGCGCCTCTAGAGGCCGCCTTCGTATTTGTTTCACTGTTTACATATCTCGAGGTAGCGCTGGCAGTCCTTTTCAAACTATATTCTAGTTATATCCCTCGTGTCTGAGTGATCACTGATAATCACGAGCAACCTCCGGACGAAATGTGTTGTGTGGGTGTTTTGTAGGGAGTGGTCGATGGATTTTCATCAGGAGCCATGCAGTGAGGATGACATTATGATAGTAATCTATCCTCTCCAGGTATGTGCGAAAAACAAAGAAAACTGTTTTATTGTATTATGGGCTCTTATATGAAGATTAATTGGTGCGACATCACTTCACTTCGTGATCAATAAATTGATTGTGGGTATATAGGGGAGTGGTTGAAGAATTTTCACTAGAAGCCAGTGCAGATGGTGATTATAGTTAACCTGTAGTCTCTGTAGGTGTTTACTGAAACACAAAGGACAGTAACTGAAGGAAACCCATTTTTTTCTAGATTTTATTATTCAACGTTCAGTATAGGTGCATCATCAATTTAATTCGTGATCAATCGATAAACTGTTGAAGGATTTTCATCAGGAGCCAGTGCCAATGATATTAAATTATAATAGTTTTAATTATAATAGTTAATGACTTCTGACTAATGTTGGCGTCTGATTCTCCAGCACGGAATTCTATGTCTACATGATACACAGGGTACATGCTTTCCGTGTTGGAAAATGCATCATTAGCGGGAGGAATACAGGCATTTCATGTCGTCACCAAATACAGATGAGAACTATTTTAGTATAATATGGACAGTTTTAAGTAATAATAATGGCGGTTGAGACCGGCGAAGTCTGATGATTTCGTCTGATTCAGTGAAGCTTGATGGAAAGAATGTATGCAAAATTATTTTCCACAGCTCCAGATTGATATGATATCTTTATAAGCTTTATAGAAAGCTTCTTTTTAGAGTATATTTTATAAGACAACTAAAAAGTCATTCATCAGCTAAATAATCTTATTTATATTTCTTATTCATATAATTTATTTTCAATTTATTTAAGTATTTCAATTAATGGGGCATCATCTCATCAAGAGAGAATGTATGGCAAAGTTGCAGACGGGCAGTAGGCCCATAATATACTACCCATTGCAAAACAAAACCAAACATTATAGGAAAACACGTACGCACAGAATGCAACAGATATACGCTGAAAGATATGCCGAAAAAAAAAGATAATAAAGACTCGATGAATGTACATTTCGAGCACAGATTGTCCTGGAGAGATTCGCTGGCGGGTATTGAAGGTGTTCGTTCAATACAACTTGGTAGCGACAACACTGAGTGATAACAAACTGACATTGAATTAGCCAATTTTTTATGCCTTTATGATCATGGTCAAATACGGAGTTGATTTTTTTTTTTTTTTTTTTTTTTTGCCAGGAACTGGATTGTCCTATACTACAATTTTGTAGTGTCGACATCGTAAAATGCACAACTTGTCAGATATAATATGTGCGCTGCTGTCGTTAATTTGAGCGTTTCTCGAGATAGTGGAAGATAACTGCGTCAAAGCATATCGGAAGTCATTTCCACCCCCCCCCCCAAAAAAAAAAAAGAGGACACACACACACACAAACACACAAACACACAAACACACACGAACACACAAACACACGGATGTACAACAGTGTCAAATGTGTTATCAGGTTATGTGGCCATCAAAATGTCATGTTTCAATCTGAATGAAGATGAACGACCAGATGTTTTATGCCTCTCATCTCCATTAACCTCAATATCGGTCCGACGTGACGACCAATTAGCAGGCGACTATGTAGGTACAATTATATACTGATCAGAATTAATATTTTATACACCACTGCAAATGAACAGGCTGGTGATTCATTGTCGATGTTCGCGTGAATAATAATAATAATAATAGCTGCTTAGGCCTATATAGCGCATAATATTCCTGGAATCTCTATGCGCTTTACATACGTAATTGGGTAAAGTACCATAAACTACAACTTGCATAATTTTAACAAAACAATGTAATTAAACGTACAAAATACAACTTATCATAATCATTTAATAACAGAACAAATATGTTTTTAAGGACTTGAGGAAAGTGTGATTACATGTGATGGCCCTAAGTTGACTTGGTAATTTGTTCCAGAGTACAGGTGCTGCTGACTGAAAAGCCCGATCCCCATATGAACATGTTTTGGTTAAAGCCTTGCTTGTTTGCATACATATAGCGACCAATGTCCCATTCCCAGAACATTACTGCGCATGAAATGGTACCCACCACCTATGCATCCGAAACAGATTAATCAAAGCTGTTAAAAAACATACTACCGATCTTACAAGTGTCATCAATTGTTTGCTAGATGAATGTATATACATGTGTACACTCTCTATCGATCTGACAATGGGAAAAGAGAGCACTGCCTTGATAACATCCATACATAAAATGTGTTAGGGTCTTTTTTTTTCTGTGGAGGAAGTTTGCTTGACACCGACTAAGTCGTGACTAAACAATAAAGACAATAACAAACCTTCATATAGGATAGGACAGTGGCTGGCCGAGAGGAAGCACAGCCTGTATATGTGTGAATAATAATACAAGCATCACAGGTATCGATACATGTCCAAAGTCGCACATGGCAGCTTCCGGCTTATAGAGTGAGGTTTTATAAGCTTTCTTCTCTTATTATGCATCATACTGGCGCCTTGGATCCGTGCATTGTTTTGCAAATAGCCTTGCGGAAAAAGCCCTACCATTTTTAGCTCACAAGTTCAACAGTGATGTTGACGAGGCTAAAAAGAAAAAAAAGATTGCTTTTTTAAAATTCTACTATCCGGGAATGGTAAAGAAGCCGTAAACGTCTGGATTCAGACTATTCAATGATGTATTACAAGGTAATAGCGGAGGACACGCACTGTACTTACACACATGTCTTGGCCTGGTTGTCGACAAACTGCATAGATTGATAAAAAAAAAAACACGTACACAAACGGCTTCATTAACTCTCTTGCACAAAAATGTATATAGGGGTGGAGAGAGAAGGGGACGGGGTACTACGTGTAATAGGGGAGGGAGATGGCAAAACGTTTTGACTATCTTACCCGGAATATTGTAGTGATTTTATGGCAGAAAAAAAAAAGAGACGTATCTCCAAGAATTCACACGCGGAGTGGAACTTTTTTTCCCATATCATTTTCCTCGGCTACGTCACAAAGACTGTGACAAGCAGGACAGTCTGCTTGCCACGTTATATGATACGCTGAATATGCACGATGTTATAATGCAAGTGCGTGTATTCGTGTGGTGTTCTACCCCCTTATTGTAGGCCCTACACTAAAGATGAGGGACATAACCTCAGTTTTAAAAAAAAATCATTCACGGTGTCGTGATAATAGAGCTAGCATTATCAATACGCCAAGCGGTGTTCTTTGCTCGCTTATCTCTTGGTCAAAAGAAAGTATGGAAATAAACAACAACAAACGAAAAAAAAAAAAACAGCCCACGAACACTCGCACCTACCCGAACTGCATCTTGTATATTTGGTGTTTAATGATATAGGCCTACAACATGTGTATGCATTAGCCATTAGCCAGAATCGGATGTAATGGTTTTCGTGACCTTCGTGTTCCAGAACAGATGCAATCCATTTGATATGAATATTTGCATTTTTGTAGACGACGGTGGACAAGTTGCTTCGAACGGAAGGCTATGTAGTTTGTTGTTGCTGTTGTTGTTTTTGTCTGTATTGAACAGACAAGCGATGAAATGACATTGTATCCAAACTTTATAGGAGCAACGAAACACATAATATCAGCACTTTATACGCTCAACATTGGATTTCACATCGATCATGAATTGTGCAATACCTGTTCATGTCAAACTCAATTCTCCAAGACTTCTGACTGATGTCACATTAGCACATTAAGGCTCTTTTTAATTGTACTCGTTGTATACATTTATATATATATATATATATATATATATATATATATATATGATTATGTTGATAAGGTAGTCCACGTGTTGGCAAGATCAAAAGATAAGTAACAAAGCTGCAACAAAGTTCATACTGTATTCACCAACGGTTTGTTTCTTCAACGGTTTATTTTCTTCGCTCGAAAATTTGTGTGAAGAAATAAACCGTTGGTGAATACAGCATGAACTTTGTTGCAGCTTTGTTACTTATATATATGTATATATATATATATATATATATATATATATATATATATATATATCATAGTGTATGATATACAATGTGTCCTTGTGTGCGTTTATATTTTGCCTGAAGGTACAGAAATACTCAACAGTGCTTTACTTTATCAAATCCGTCACCTAATCATGTAGAACTGATTGGGAGATGGCAAAGTAAAGCCCTCCCTCTCTCTCTTTCTCCCTCTCTTTCTCTCATTCGAGAAAAAACTCTGGTGTAATGATGAGCATATTCTCAGGTAAATGGCCACTTTCGATCTCAGATGAAGCGAAAAATAATAAACAGCTACATTACAGTCGCCGCCGTTTGCTGAGGATAAGGACAAGAGGGGAAGGGGGATATGATGACGTCATTCTGTTCGTCGATTTGTTCCATAATGTATACGTTCAAGGTTATGACGCGAATGTGTGGAGTTGATTCACGTCCGATCCCTGTGTTGCGGTTTGAATTACGGTCTATTTGCAAAGCATGGTACTAGTATTGTGTTTGTCTGTCGCTATTTATTGAGTACCAGTACTTAGAGAACTCCGGTGCATATAGGCCCTACATGTATACTCTTTTGCCCAAGACTGCTCTGATAATTTTATCCTTGTTTGCTCGCTATAAATGAGGTGATTTGAAGTTCGGTTTTTTTTTTCTCCCCGCAATGTCCTTGATTCGGTTGTAAAGATGGATACAATACGTACCAGGCAATGCTAGTGGCTGGGAATACCATCTTCCGTCTTAATTGTCTGTTTGTCACCATCCCGTTTACGTGCATGTACACAGTATGTACCTTTTCTATCCCCATTATCTAGTCTTATAAAGAAGAATTAACATTTAAATTACACTGCAGACCAGTGCGTGTACGATGCTATGCCCCCGACTTAATGATCCAGTTGATTTTCTCGCCCGAGGTTTATTTCAATGCATGTGTATGAAATTTGACCACATCAGAAAGACAAACAAAAACGATGAATAAAAAAAGACCGAAAACAGAAGAGTTGATTTTATGCAGAGAGCCATGCAGGACGTGACTCAGCACATAGCACACCACGGAGATACGTGTCTATCGTAGAAAGCATGATGAGATATATTTGTGTTTCACATCCAATATCCCTATAGTCTCGTATATAGGCCTATAGACCTATACTGCGTGAAATCCCAACACTTGCGAACACCTATGACTCATCCCATGCACTAGACACTGGCCATTTCACAATGCTTTTAATACCTCCTGCACCCTCCACCCCCCCCCCCCCCTCCAATACGTCATCCGGGATACATCATTTGTAACACCAGTGGTAGCACCACCATGCATGGTGGTATACAGCTGTACGTAATGACCGTTCACCATTATAATTTTTCGGTTCTTTAATCACTTATCTATACAATGAAGCTCTATAAAGAGTTAGGACTTGTATACTTTACACGGAAGCGGTAGGCACTCAACAATAACTCGGCTAATGAAATAATGGGATTCCAAACAATGTCTACTACAGACGCAATATACAAATGTACTTTGAACACACGTGGAATTTGTTGCTGACTGCGAAACGAGTATGAGTGATGGGCAAAAGAGCTCGTGATAAAGGGTGCAAATATTTCCATTACTTATTTTGTTAGACAAACATGCGCCTCTCCAGCGCAAATTTCAGTTTCGGTTTGAAAAAAACAAGGGCGGGTTAGGGTGTCGTGATAGTGTTTACTTACGTATGTGTGTACACGGTTTTTCAAACTTTGAAAAGCACTCGCGTAAGTGCACCGATACTTCGATTTTTCTTTGCCGAACCGTATGATTCAAGTCACGCAAGTGTATACAAAAAAGAGTGAATTTAGAGTGAAATTGGAGTGAATTTTTAGTGAAAATGTTCATTTTCACTCATTTTGGAGTGACCTCAGGGATCACTCGAAGATTTTGGAGTGATCCTTGACGTCACTCTAAACGAGTGAAAATGAACATTTTCACTCAAAATTCACTCCAATTTCACTCTAAATTCACTCTTTTTTGTATTCACTCTTTTAAGAGTGAACATTTTCACTCGATTTTTTTTAGAGAGTATCCATGTGGCTGCATCATTCTGTGTTTTAGCGGGAAAGTAATTAGATTTGTCATTAGAAAATTGTAATTCCCGCACGTGATACTTGTAGGTTTACATTATAACAGTTGCTACTGCGGTGAAGACAATTATATAACTCATGTCGAGATTATTACGCAAATATTGAGGGAATTTGATCAAAAAGAAAATCTAACAAACATGCTGGGTCACTGACCTACGGGCGTTTGTGGCTTAACTCTTTGTGTGCTTTGAGTTCAAATTGGTAAAAAAACAAGAACAAAAAAACAACAACAACAGCAACACAACAACAACAACAACAAAACTTCACGGGTATAGCATTGTACACACTGTCCAAAGTCCTGGTTCATTAATGGTTAAAGGCATAATTTACAATTTGCAGATGAAACAAAAGCCCGGCATTAGTGCTTTAAAATAGTTCTAAAATTAGAGTTAGGGATAGAAACAACCACTGTAAAAATTTGAATCCATAGAATTGGTGTTAAGTATAGTTAAACACACAAAATGTGATAGTTATGATTAAAATGTTTCCAGACTGAACCGTTTTACAGTTATGCTTATTGAGAAAAATGTTAATAATATCTCCTTATATTTTGGACTTTATTGCGAAAATCTTATATGGTAGGATGTTTTGTGAAACAACAAACCTACACAAAATGCATCACATGTAATATCTTGATTTTTTTTTTTTGTCACTGCGCCCAAAGGTAAACAGAACCTTTAAAGTTTGATTTTTCGTGAGGTGATAAGTATAAAATAAACAGCTTTTCCTTTGTACTGTACCTTGAATCAATGATATATTATGCTTTGTACCTTTGCCTATAATGCACGTCTATCCCGATACAAGTCCCTATATAGATCTATACGACATCGTTATACGATTCCGTAGGGGTGGGGTTGATATCCTCTGACATCAGGACAAAATTTGGACAATTTTAGTGCAAGCAGATTAAGGATTCTGGAGTGAGTTTTTAAGTGCTACGAAAGTTCTCTACATCAGTGTTTCTGTGAAATTGAGTTTGTTGTAACTGGAACATGCTTAATATTCTTTGGACGCACACTCCATGGCTGGTTTGCTAATGAAGGCAGCTTCGTGAATAATTCTTCACCGAGGAAAGTGCACTAACGAGCTGTTTGTTTATTCATCTTAAACATGGGAATTGTACGGAGTGTGCGAGTGACGGGCGAAGGGGGGAGTGGGATGTTTTGAGCTTTCTCCATATTTTATGTAGTAAAATCCCGGGGGTAAAATCTTCACCCATGTATTTCGAGTTCGATGTCCCTTCATGTTTTGGTAGCGCGTTCGTGTGGGCACAGTAGGCCTACAGTACATAATTATACTTGTGCTTGTAATGAACAGTGCGTGCCATTTTTAGTCGTGGTTAGAACGTAAATATACTCTGCGTTCAAGTAGAAAGAGCAAAATGATCCCCCCCCCCCCCCCGAAAATAGTGAGAGAAAAAAAGAGGGGAAAACACACTTGATGGTAGAATTTTCATGAAATGCAAAGTACATTTGTAGAATGCTAGCAGCTTGAGTGTTCCAATCACATGTGAATCAAGGTACATGACATTGTAATATGCCACCCCTCCCTGATCCCTCCTCCTTTGAGTTTGCTTTCTGATGTGACAGTAAAAACAAAAATATTAATGATATAAAATATTACCTCCTTTGCGTAAGATATTTTATATGTGTGTGTATGCGTCTGTGGGTGTAAGTGTGTGTTGACAATGATGGTAATATATGCATTGATCAAAAGCATATTATGATCCATTTCGTGTTATATGCAAATCGTCGAGAGTACAGGACCTGGTGTATATCACAAGGTGTTGACGTCACAATCTGTTTGCATAAAATGTATACTGTGGTTGAGACCATATCGCAGTTCTGTGAAAACATGTAAAAATTATTTTGAGATTTCATACGAACTTGTGATGTTTCTGTCAAACCTTGCACAAACTTCTACCATAACCATCATCTGTTCGACGTATAAACGATGTAACTCTATGTAAAAGTCACTGCACTTAACATCAAAATCATCATCTTTCTGGTGTTCTGTCTTTACCTGGTGGCAGTATAAAGACGAACTGTTATTTGTATTATGATAATCATCATGATATCATTATTGACAGCGACATAATGATGTTATCATTGTAAGGCGATCGATATGTTCTGATAATGAACAAGATTAAAATGGCATGTTAGCAGTGGATGAAATGTTGAGAGTATAGCATGACTTCGCATTACGTATACAAAGTGTAATTACACCCTAAATGTATATTCATATACATGTAGTTCTACAGCGCTTTCGAAGAAAACGACAGTTATTTGCAGGCTCCTTTGATAATGTCCTAATATTCCTCCATGAAACTAGAAGGAAGTGTCTTTAAAGTCTTGTTAACTGCATGCAAATCAGCTTCTGGGATGGCGAAATAGCAAAGGTGAGCGGTAATTCGTGACTGAAATGAAACGCCCGAACCAATATAAATCTAAGGCTCAGAGAATAGGGTCGATGGAGCTCCATGGATATGGAATGAAGAACGTGTAGGTAGACCATAACTCTATAGTGTAGACCGTAATAGATACACCACCTATATAGAGACCAATGGGATACACCGAAACCTGGCACGTGCAGTGTTCCATTGGGGACCATGGGACCTGATGTACACAATAACTCATAGCAGGAAGTGGCTGCCTCCATAATATTGACCAAAGACACACGCATATCAAACACCCACTAGAGAAGGGGAAAAACAAACAAACAAACAAACAAAGAGAGAAAAAGGTGTATGATAATTGATCATGTCCATGCATAATATGTTGATTATTAAAACGATTACTCGTTTTTATTAAAACAAACAAACAAAATTAATGCTTGGCACTGCATGAATGATCATCGCCATTCTGATGACTACATCGATAACAACAACAATCACGAGGTCTATAGATGGTCACCGGATATTTCTCAAAGTTATAGAACAGTGATTTTAGCTCTGATGTTGTGTCGAAAACGGGCTATCGTGCAGCTCAAGTGTCGCCTTTTAATAACAGCTATACTATCATAACAGGGTTGTTGTCCTCTAGTCATCTGCTGGTTTATATAGGCATACATACTTCTGGTCACTGGGAAGCAACATTCCTTTAGTGAAGGTTAATCATTCTATAGGCAATGTTGTTGTTTTTTCACAAAAGAGCTACAGTGTTTAATTGTAGAAAGTGTGGTTCCAAAATAACCTGTTTCTGTCCGTTGCATTTCGGTGCGTGCATGGAATCCCTATTCGAGTTTGATTCCTCCTTTTCATGCTCTTTCCTCACCAACTCCTAAGAAGCTGTCTGGTAGTCAACAGCATCCATGACCGGTGCTGTTCGTTATTCCGAAGGTTCGCTATTCCGAAGGCTCTTCATTCCTAAGATTCGTTATTCCGAAGGTTCGCTATTCCGAAGGCTCTTCGTTCCTAAGATTCGTTATTCCGAAGGTTCATTCTTCCGAATTTAATTTTCGGATTAACCAATCTTCGGAGTAACGAACCTTCGGAAAAACGCCACAAATTTTCGGATTAACGAACCCTTTTTCATTTTCGGATTAACGAACCTCTAGGTATAGGGAATTTGCGTGTTTCGGATTAACGACCCTTCGGAACAACGAACCTTCGGAATAGCGAACCTTCGGAATAACGAACAGCACCTGAGAGGGTTAGGACAAGCCAATTGTCAAGTGCGTCTCGGATTCAACTTATTGTCATGTGGGTGTATTTTTAAGACAGATCACCTGTATACTGTATATGAATATTTTCTTCATTGTTTGTGCTGGTTTGATTAAAGAAAAACAAACAAAACAAAACAAACAAACAAACAAACAATGTTTTCTCGTTGCCTCGGGAGGAGTCCGTGACTCTTAAAATCAACTCGCATTCACTCCTTCCATGGACATGGACAAACAGAGAACAGCTGCACGCAACCGACAGGCAATGAAAACAATACTTTTATCTGATGAGGGTAGAACTTGAATGAAGTATATCATAACAGATACCCACATGCACGCAAACACGTACGCACACACAAACACAAAATGACACGTCTCTCTTCAAGACAAAACCACATCATTTACAATATGACCTGTGTACTCTAACGTTCAGATCAGCCATATTTCTCTTGTTTCAACCAAAATCAAGATATAGACATGCGACATGACTGCTGCGTATCTTTTCTGCGAGTTTTTCCTGTCTTTGTATATGTTGTATATTATGTAATCGAACTTTCAAATACAAATTTCGTCCATATTGTAAAGGATCAAGTATTGTTCTTGTAAAATATAATACCTTAATGTCTACCCGTTGAAATAGGGTAGGCTAATGCAATGCTCTTGTAGCTATT